>NC_138575.1:88316993-88623422 GCF_964289735.1 Phaethon aethereus
TGGGGAATGAGCTGCAGAGGTGCATCCGCAAGAGGCAGGTGGTGGGAGATCGGATGTTTGTAGACGACTACCACAAACTCAGCAAGAGGATCCGGTACTTGTACAGGCGCTTCAATCGTACTGGGAAGCACCGATAGGAGCGACCATGGGTTCGGCAGGGTGGAGCATGGGTTTATGGCATCATGGTCAGAATAAAGCTGTCTTTCACACAGTTGGGTTCTCATTGATTTCTGCAACTTTCGCTGTGCATTTCTGGCCCAGTCCCAAGGCTCTGCTGCTGCTCCAGGCCTGAGCTTCTCTGTGCCAGTTCTGCCCCCTTTAATCATTTCTGACATATTTCTCGCAGACATCTGTTCCAGCCTGCATCTCTGAACTTGACCTGAGAGTCCTTTATTTTTTGGCCATGCTTTGAGCATCCTGTTGGCCAGGTTCTCACGTCCTACCTGACAATTTCAGTACACTCCAGCTTTGGGGTTTTTCCTCATAGCCAGGTTCTCAGGTTAGTGTTAAGAGCGCCTACCAATATGTCTTCCTGCTCACTGCTTGCCCCTTGCGCTCCATTTATCTGATTAAGTGTGAATGATTCAAATGTTAGTTGAAAATGCATCAAAATCTATCTTAAGAACATAATTTGTTTCACACTGATGATGACTTAACCCTTGTACTAATGACAAGTGGCCTTTTGTTATAATTTAGTCAGGATTCACAAAAATAATTCAGATGCTTAACTGTTTTTAAAAACTGTAGCTTCCAGTTTTCTGTAACTGCTATTGGCTTCTTTAGAGGAGAATTTATGGTGAGTCAAAGCTGGCATCCCTCTAGTCCAGCATCACAAAGATCATTATATATACTTCAGAAAAATCTGTAAGATGAGCAAGCACCTGCCTATCTCTTCTCCCTTAGTTGTTAATTCAGCTGACTTGATGTATCCTGTTACAGAGCAATGCTTCTCTGTCTTTAAAAGTACTTGGTTGGAAGCAGCAGGGAATGAGAAGAAAGAACTTCCTTTAGGTCTAAGCTTTAGTAAGGTGAAGCCAAAGTCTCTGCTTAAGCAGCTCAAGTCCATGTTCTCAGGAGCAGTGTGGGAGACCTGTGGGACTCTTGCCAAAAGGTATTGTGGATTCAGGAAATGTGCACAGATTCAAGTGGAGACTGAGCAAGCACCTGGAAGAGAGCAGTTGGGTGTTACTGCATACATAAACCACAGTTGTAGCAAATCCTTGGCTGAAAATACATCAGAAACTGGAAAAGTGCCAGAGAAAAGTATCTTGTACCCTTTGTCAGCTCTTAGTCCCTAAGCACTAGCTAGCCAAGGGCTCTGTGGGCCAGTTAGTTCCACAGGCTCCATCTTCTGTTATTGCAATTGTTATTGGAACAGTCCTCAGACTGCAGTGGGAAGGTTGCCAAGCTATGGAAGCTTCTTCCAAGACTTACACCTTCATAGCTTGTCTGAAGGTACAGCTTAAAAACCTGCAGTTCCACCGAGGCTAGTGCTAGGTTGCTCCTTAACCCTCAATAGTCCTATCTGCAAATCATCTGGCTCTAGTCACAACCCTGTATTAAGTCTTCATCTTCGTTGTAGCCACGTTTTTTTGGCTCCCAAGCTGTAATTTGGAACGTCTCTATCTTGTGTCTCTACTAATGTATCAGATCTGACACTAAAAACTTTTTTTAATAACCTGTATCACCTTATGAAAGGAAACTGAAATTCAGCGTAGGTGTGACCCAGTCGCCACCCTATCACCACACCAAATGCTGTATGGGGAGACTTCTTGTTCCACTACGCTCCTGCCTCCCTTTTTGTCCCGAATTGAAGAATCCTCCCTTCTGATCCAGCAGGCTTCTCAAAATCTTTACAGAGGGGGAAAACCCAAACATGTAGCTGTTCTTGGGGCTGCTGCTGGAGCCTGTTTCCCCCAGTGGGCAGTGGGGCCTCGAATGCAGCTGCTTTGGGGACTCGTTCGGGTTCCCTTGTATGGTGGAAGCAGGCCAGCAACGCCATATCTTAATTGCAGGGACAGCGGCTTAAGCAGAGCCAAAGAACAGGCTACGGAGGTGGGAGCTATGGAGGCGCGCTGCAGCCCCTGCCTGTAACGGCCCCCGCACGGTCTGGGCTCCAAGGGGAAAACCGGAGGGAGCAGGTGACCACATTCAGGCCCTGCGTCACCCCCACGGAGGACGGCGGGTCCAGCGGAAGGGCCCCAGCGGCCGCCCAGGCCCTTTGGGACCAGGAGAAGGCGAGTGGAGGCGCCGGACGGCCCCGGCCCCGCTACTCTCCGGTCCCGCTACTCTCCGGTCCCTCCGCAGGGGCGGGGCGCCGCGCGGCTCGCGCATGCCGGGGGAGTGGGCTCTGCTCCCATTGGGCAGCCCCAAGGGCGACTCACAGCGAGGCGGGGCTTGTCCCGTCGACAGTCCGGAGCGAGGGAGGGGGCGGGGCTCGGTTAAATCGCCGTCTTCACAGGACGCCTCGCTTCGGCAGGGCCGCGGAGCGCTGATTGGCTGCGGGGGAACTCAAAGACGGTGGCTGATTTGCTGCTCCCGACGAGTCCTTCCTGCGGCCACTTCTGATTGGCTGCTGGCTCTAGGGGGCAGGGTCTCGTCTCTTATAAGTGCGGTGGGGGCGCCAGCAGCCATGCCGGCGCGCAGCTTGGGGTGCCTGGTGCGGAGTTGATTGCTGCGGGAGTGCCCCGGGGTCTTGGTGCAGCTCGGTGATGTGAGTGCCCGCCGGGCTGCAGCGGGCGTGGCGTGGCGTGGCGTGGCGTGGCGTGGCGTGGCGTGGGGGGGTAGCGGGAGGGAATGAGTCAGTGCGGAGCCCGCGTCCTGGCCGGCGGCGGGCCCGAGTGGCGCATTGCAGCAGCCGCAGGCAGGGCTGCCCGCACTGCCCCCGCCCCGCGCCCCAGGCGGTCCTGCTCTCCCGCTCGGTGCTCGGGGAGGGGTGGGTGTGCGTGCGTGGGCCATGCCCCACCGGTGATGTCCTGGGCTGCCGCGCCCCCTCCTAGCCGGCGCCACCCTGGCCGGCGGCCACCGTTGCGCCCCGCCGGGCGGCGGCTGCCTTCCCCCCCGGGGTGGCCCCACGCTGCCTCCCCGTCGGTGCGGCCCCGTCCCCCTCCCTCTTCCCAAGCACTTGCGGCACGCTGCGGGCCGCCTCCCGGTCACCTCCCCGCGGCCAGGCGGCTGTTCGCCCCCTCCCCGGCCCCCGGAGGCCGCAGCGCCGGGCACGGCCGCACTCGCAAGCCCCCCGTCCCAGGGCTGGCCCTCCCCGCTGCCCTTCTGGGCCTGCCCCTGCTCCCGGCCCGGGTGGGGGTCCAGGGAGGGCGCGGGCGCTCGGGGGTGCTGCCCGCACTGCTCCAGCCTGGGGACGCTGGGGTTCAGGTGGATTTGGTGGGGGCGCTTGTTCCTCTTTGCCCATATGTGTTTCCCTAGGTCTGACCCAGCTCAGCAACCTGCTCCCGGGGCCCCCGAAGGGGGAGCCCCTGGTGGGGGCCCCCCTGGACCCCCCCCAAATCTGAGCAGTAACCGCCGGCTGCAGCAGACGCAGGCCCAAGTGGAAGAGGTTAGTAGCTGCCAGCCGTGCTGGCTTCCCGTAGCCTGCCTGGGCTCTTCTCCTACCGCTCTGCAGCATCGACGTTCTTGACACCCGTCTGTTGCTGAGGAGGTGGATGCTTTTGTCATGCCAACACCAGAAATGCATTAATCATCAATACTCAAAACTTGATGGCAGACCTGTAAAGGTGCTGGAAGAGAGATAGCTTTATGTTTAAAAGCTGCTTAATTCCGGATATGACTTCAAAGGAGCAGGCCTGTTAGATTTTTGGTACCTTGTATCGTGCATCTGTTATGGAAATAAAGCTATACAGCATCCAAAATAGCTCTTAATCCCTGCCAGCTCCTTCAAGAGAACAGTCTGTGTGCAGGGTCAGTGCGTGATGTGTGGGAAACCTCGCCTGACTTTCCAGGGTCAGTGTCTGTAGCGTGACTGCTGACATGCAGTAACGCCTTTATGCCTCACTGGGGCAGCAACATGTAGCTTTTAAGTTATCTTTGCAGTTATCTGGGAGTGAGCCTATGATTGTTCTCATGGGGGGGGTAGCTTAGGCTTGCTGGATTTGAGAGCTTTTAAAAGCACGTAAGAATGTGAGGCTGAGGACCTCGTTTAAGTGTACTTGAACTGAAACTTTAACAAGGGATTTAGGATTTTTTTCCCCACTTCAAAGCAGGCAGTGACTGGAAAGCTGTTTCCTATCTTGACCTTATTTCCTTGTTTGGGGCTTTCACTTGTTAGTATCTCAGTGTTAGTTACTGGCCAAGTTACTCATCTTACTTTTTCAACTCTTTTCCAGTACAGCTAATAGTACTATTCTTCCTTCTGCAGGTGGTTGATATAATGCGTGTAAATGTAGACAAGGTGCTGCAACGAGACCAGAAACTGTCAGAGTTAGATGACCGGGCAGATGCACTTCAGGCTGGTGCCTCACAATTTGAAAGTAGCGCAGCAAAACTCAAAAGGAAGTACTGGTGGAAGAACTGCAAGGTGAGTTCTCTAGTGCCACAGTCTCCTTCATTAGGAGGAAATTGGGATGGTCTCCTGCAGGGCTTTGAGAGACTAGTTGGGACTTAATAATGATTTCAAATGCATAGGATTCTTTCACTGTGAGAGACTGAGGCCTTGGCTGTCCTGCCTTCAGGGTCTAGATTATGTTCCCTGGGTGTCAGGGAAGATGTGAACTTTGTCAATCTATTCTGCGGATTACTCTTTGACAATCTCTCTCTCCAGATGATGATCATGATGGGAGTGATTTGTGCCATTGTGGTGGTGGTGATTGTAAGTAAGTACCGAAAAGCCCAGGATCAAAGGTGAAGAAGCAGCAACTCTAGAGTACTTTAAACTTTCCCTTTTTGGTTTGAGATCTGGAGGGTGTTGGTTGCATAAGTGTTAACTTCAGTCCTTGGGGAAGGGAGGTGGTGGTGCTGGAACTCCCATGCTTATTGTGCAAATGGTGTGCTTTACATAGTAATGGAAGGAATTGGGGGTGGCCATCATTGTAGAAATGGGAAATTCTGTCTGCCAGCTCAGGTAAACCTGTAAGTATGAGGGGCATTTTACTCTGGAGTGGGTGGGTTGGTAAGTCCTTTCCCTGGTGGGCGATTTGGAGGTCTCTGGGGGACCTTTGGTGTAACTTGCCCTTTTGTTCTTTCCTTTTTTTTCCTATTGCTTTGTCTCCAGTCTACTTTTTTACTTGAATGTAAGCTCCTCAGTCTGCAGCCTACTGTCCCTTGTCACCTTGCCTGTCTCTTCTTGCCCCTAAATCTTCCCTTCCCTTCCCTTCCACCTAGCTTCTTCATTGATTTCTTTATTGGTTTTAATTTGTCTTCTGTATAGGACTCTGAAGTGCTCTACTGAACATGGTTAGACTCTTCAACAGCTGCTGCAGCTTTAGGGAGGGTCATCTGAGTTTTAGAGGAAAGGGAAGCAGAGGGGGAGTGGGTAGCTATTGCTCCTGCTCTTCTGCAGGGAATTTTTGTGGTTTATTTTTGGGTATGAGCTTGTCAAATAGTGCCTGTGTGGACTCCAGCAAAATAAGAATGCCTTAACGCAGTGCCTTTGGGGATGAAGGACTTCAGCATGTGAGATTCTTTAGTGTTCTGCTTAAAAAGAGTGGCAGCAAGACTTAAGCTTTTAATTTTGCTTCTGAAATAAAGGCTAGTTTGTGTTGGTCAGTGACTGTGAGCCATCTTGACTGTGCTAGATATAGTCATCTAGATTTCTGTAGCCATGGAGAGATAAGCACTTAAAGAAATGATTTATTCTGCCTGTCCTTATTTTCAGATTATTTGCTGTCTGAACATGGCTATTTCAGTTGTTAATAAAGGAGAGCCTACATGATTACCTCAGTCAAGTGCAACAGACTAAACACAGTTAAGCAAAAGGAGTTTTGTTACTATCAAAAAGGTGTGTGTGTGGGGGAGTAAAATCTCCTGCCAAAAGGAACAAAAGAACAACAGTGAGGAGTCTGGTGGGGTGTGTGTCAAATATTCCTTTCTTCTATGCAGACATAAGCCAGGACCTGTGGCTTTCTACTATCTTGTAGCTTTGTGGAAGACTTTAGGGTAGTGGCAGAATGGGAATGGGTGTTCTGCTTTTCTGTTACTGGGTTGAATGTCAAAGGAAGTCCACTACGCAGCAGATTGAGGTGAAGGAGACTATGTATTCCAGATGAGACCAAGTGAGCCGCACAGCTTTCTGATTAAGAATACCTGTTCTGTTTCTGCTACCACAAAACTCTAGTTTTCAGCAGGAGTTAGAAAATACTTGGAATTGTTAGCCAGGGATTCAAAGGGAAATGCTGCTCTGGGCATGGGTATTACAAAATGATGTCAGATGTCCCAGTTTGTCAGTTTAGATCTCTAGAGATTTTGCCTATCAAACTGAAATCTTCCTACTTGCTATGGGTTCTCTTGAATTTAGATCCAAGGTGGTCTCTGCTGGAAGTAAACTTGCAGCATGGAGTGCTCTGGCTTTCTGTAAGCAATCTCCTTGTTCTCCTTCAAAAATAACAAGATGCTTGAATGTATTGTCAAACCTGGGGTTAAATGAGCTGCCCTGGTCCTCAGTTTCTGCAGAGTCTGCTGAGGAATGCATTTTGCCTTTTTTTTTTTTACAAGCTGAGCTGTAGCCTGTAATCTAGTCTCAAAAGAGGGCACTTGTTTAATTTAAGGAGCTCTACCTTGATTCTAGAATACCCTGGGATCTGTCTAGGCTTAAGAGGATGTGGGGAGGCAGGGGAGAACATCACTGGAGTTCCCAGATGGAAGTGAAGTACAGAAGCTGGGAGGAGCGGATGCTTTTTGTTTCATTGGGTGTGCTGGGGAAGCCCCTTTCCTCCTCACAGGGCATCTGGGAAGGGGCTAGGTTTTGCATGCTCACTTCCATGCCCCAGCATTTCATTTGCGCTGAGTTCATCTCCCTGCAATTCCTTCCCTCTCCACCTTGGGTGAGGGCAGAGATGAAGATCTGGAGTGAAGCAGCCCTCGTCCCCCAGAGCACTTCCCTAATTCCCTGTGGAACTGAGATGTGATGGATGGTCAGAAGTACATCTACTGAAGAGGAGCCAGGGCCTGCTTGTACCACTTACTGCTGTCATTTTAGGGGGTGGGCATACAAGCTTGAGGCCCCCAGACCAGCAATTCTCTTGAACTCTTCTAAACAAGCCTTTGGTGCCCCATTCCTCTTGTTTCTCTGGGGGCTGAGGTCCCCCTAGGCTGTCTTTTCCATTTCTTTCTCTTAGATGTTGTTTGTTGCCTCTTCTGCTCCCTTTCCCCTCCTTTGTGTCTCTATGCATGGGCAAAAAAAAAAATCACCAAGGCCCTCTGAGTAAAAGCAAGGGACTCTGCTGTCCACAGCATTACAGCCACTCATGCACGTGCAGTTTATTTCCTTCTTCTATAAACACAACTGTAATCTCCTCTGGCATGTTATAGTAATCAGCTCATGTACTTAAAATAGTCTCTAAGAAACACAATTCACCACCTTACTGAGTCTGTCTGGTCTGTCAGTGGGTGGGGAGGGGCTGGGATACCAAACTTTTTTTTAACACTTTTTTTCATTTCCATACTCTACGCAAACCTGAAGTTCTGGCTCTCAAAGCGGTGGGTAGTCTTCCATTGCAATGATGGTAGTTCCAGTTTTACTGGAACTGTGTGCTAGACAGAATCCACGGTCTGTATGGACCAGCAGCTCTGGTGAAGAGGCTGCCCAATCCAACTCTACATCTATCCACCAAATGTCCAGCCACTGCGTAACGCATGAGGATGTAGTCTGCTGAATGGGAGGGTGTGCTGCTGGTAGCTCTAGTTCCTCAGGCTGTGCTGCTTTTGCCTTTCAACAACCTATCCTCAAACACAGAAAACAATGCTGTGTTGGTGTTGGGACATGTGTTCATGATCCAAATGGAGAGCTCCAAGAGTAGGATGCTGTTCACAGTCTATCTTGGAGCATGGCTGGAATAAAGGTAAGTGCCCCCTTGTTTTGCTTCACTGTACACTTGAAACTCATTAAAAAGAAATGACAGAGCTTTGTCCAGTGCAGACTTATTTTAAAATTAGGTACTTGTACCCTTATCTGCCCTTGCTGTTAAAAGGTTTAGGTTGTCAGCCAATACTCCCTGGGCCTTGTGGTTCCCTTATGACCAATCTTTGTCCAATCTTAAACATCACCAAAATCATACCAGAACAATGTATGGTCAGTGGTGAATTTGGAGCCGTGTAGCTAGGCTAATTCTTTCACAGATGAAAGCCTTCCCAGGAAAGGAGGGTGCCTGGACTGGGTGGTAGATTGAAGCAGTATGTACAGCTTAAACTTCAACACAGATCAGGCCTGCACAACCTGAATGAACTAGTCTTGCTACAATTCCTGCCAAGTTTTGTGTTGCCTTTCTGTTAGTTCTCAGCCTTGTTTATGTAAGAGGTAGGAAAAACTTCTTTTTCTTAACAGATATGTTTCCAGACCATTGACTACACAGTGTCTAAGACCATAGCCAAACCTAGGAACTTGAGTGTTTGCTTTCCAAAGCTGGCTGGCTGCTCTGGAGCACAGCTGGGGCTGACCATGCTGCTGGAAGCTGCCCCAGGCTTGTGCCCAACTTGTGAGTCACGTGCAAGTTTGCAAAAGAGTTGCATGTCTAACCATAAATCATCCTGTAGGTTGTTAAACTACCATGCTGTGCTGGGAACTCACTTTCTGAGGTGCCATCCGTTAAACCATCAGCACCTCTGCCACTCCTGCAGAGTCTGTTACTCTGGACAACACATGGTTTTAAATGTGTGCTAAAAGCAAGAGCAAGGCTCTGGCAAATGGTAGTTCTTTAATTAGAAATTCAAGCTCTGCCTTTAAACATGCAACTCCCATATCAACTGACACCTTCAGATTTGGTGGGCCCTCAACTGTACTGCTCTTAAATGGATGTGTCTTAAACCTTCATGTTTCTAGATGCCCTAGGCCTTCCTCTGGTCTTTTCTGAGGTTTTTATGTACTGATCAAAGAAGGCTGCATGCTCTCATCAGCTGGGGGTGTGTGTTGGTTTCTTGTCTCAGCTGGAGAGTAACTAAATGATAGTGGGGGAAGACATTAAACATTTTTCTTCAGAGTAGGAATGCAGCATCAACACTTTAACAAACCTAGCTTCCCTGTGAAGTGACAGAGGTCCCTGCTCTGAGATATCCACTGGAGTTAGAAGCCTTAACTTGGTGAAGAGAGGCAATAATGGGGAAGTACAGAGGTTTTATCTTCGTTCTGAACTCTAAGCAAATAATTAATCTGAGACATGTAACAGATAATGATAAAGGTTTTAAGAAACAGGCAACTCAGCTGTGTCTGTTGGATACATGAGTTCAGCCTAGTGTTTATTCTGGGTTCCCTACAATGCTTCCTCTTGGAAGATCTAAGTGGATGCCTTCATAAAATTTCCACTGTTTACAGGCCAAAATAAAGTTGCACTTCAGCTGCCATACTTCTGATAATTTTTGACTTTTTTTTTGGCCAGAGTTATTCAGAACACCCTTATTTGCTCTGCAGGCTTCCAATATGAACAGCCCCGTTAACATACTTTTCTTCAGTGTGTAGACCCACTAAATGATTCTTTCAGAAGCCAAATGAGTCTGTCTTTTCATATTCTCTCCTCCCATGCTGCTTTTCCAAAAGCATTTGTACTATTTTTTATAAACTTGCCATAATCTCCAGCTGCTAAGCTGTTTTTTAGTTCATTGCCTTTAAGCATATACTTGGAAGCTGAAGGTGCTTTCCTCTTGTACTCACCAGACCCCTTTAAATATTGCACTTTGGTAAGTATAAAGAACTGCAAGACTGAATACGGCCAATCCTGCTGGTGTGTTCCTGATCTCTGTGGTTCCCTCTCTCCTTCCACCAACACCACTACTGCCCTTTTCATTTCTTGACGTAGCACATGTCCACCCCTTGGATTTTATTGAACCTGTCCCAAGAGACTGGTAACCCTTTCCTCAAATTACTTCTAGATTTGACCTCAATCTGTGCAGACAAATCTCACACTTATTGGTCCAGCTTCTCTAAGCACTCCAGCAAGCAGAGTTTAGTTCTAAATATATTGCATATTTTCTGAAGTGGTGGTTTTCTCACTTCCTAGCTTCTCTAGACACTTAACACTTGTAGTATGAAGTACATGTTGTACTTCCGTGCATTTCCTGTATTACCTTAATTCTTAGGAAAAAACTACTTTTGGTATCTGTCAAATTGTGACTGCCACACTGTAAAGGAACAAGTTTTCAGCAGATAGCAGGTCCCACAGACACAGGGGCCCTTTATACCCCGTCTCTGTGGGTTCTTCCACATACCAAAAGAGCTCACGTCTCTTTCCTTGTTTCAGCAGCACCAAACACTTCCGCAGATCCTCTGCTATTATTTTGAAGCTCCTAAACATTCATCCCTCTTCTCTCTGTAATTTCCCTGTCGTCTAAACCTTTTTCTCATCCTCTTTCTTAAGCACATGGAACTACCCACTTCTGTGCTGCTTACTCCTACAAACCAAACCACTCTAATACTCCAACTTACCCAGAAAATTATTTTTTCCTCCTGTACTTCCCTTCCCTCTCCAAGCACTTGTATTTCTACTTCTCTGTCTTCCCCCTGCCTGACAGATGCTCCCAGTCCAAAAAGACAACTTTCTTTTCTTCAGTGTCCTATGACCCTAGAGGTGCTCCTTGCATGTTTTCTATGTCCTCCAAATAACTGTGCTATGCTTCTAACATACCAATCACTGCTGAGCATTTACATCCCTTAAACTTTCTTCTCTTGTACAAATTCACCCCAGCTCAGACCTTTAATTTGCCTTTTGGTGACCAAGGAATCCATCTAAATGCACACTTTTCTCCCCTTCAGTATTTCACACTATTTCATAGTATTTCCGCACTGTCACTCCAGCACTGCTGGATGCCAAACTGAGCTCACTATACATCAGTTGAGCTGATAATTTGTGGTCTTGTCAGCCTACAAGAAGTATAGGGATGTTCCTGGGAGGATCACCTGATTTCTCCCAAGGTGGCAATTTTTGCACTGATCCTCAGGATGGGGAGGGCTGATCTGTTTACCAACTTCATGTTTGTGCAGGCTTTTAACTCTGGATTTACAGCTACCCAGAATGGGGCCATTGCTTTTGAGTTTATCAGTCAAAGCCCATTTTTTGCATTTTAGCACTTTTACAGAAGAGAGAAATAATATGGTGCAAGCTTCTCCTAGGGAATACATCACCTTCTACAGCTATATTTCTTTATGATGTTGAAGAGCATTTAATGTTTCAAGTAGTTATGCCTCTGATTAATCTTCCTTTAATTACCTACTTAACTACACATGATGCAGGGGGTCATGTCAATTTTATCACAAGGTACCACGTGATGTGAAGAATTATGTCTTATTCTTCATATAGTCTGGAAAGATCATACTCAATGTATGAATCATCAGATGTTTATGATATAGAGAGACTGGTTTAGATGTTGCACCTGCTCTTTCTCCTTTCTTGATTTGGAGATGGTTTTGTGAAGCAGAGCTTTATGTGTCCAGTGTCAGGTTTTTGCTCATTCATGTGCTAGAAACTACCTAAGGTGGCAGTCTGTAGTACTGAATTCATGACCAAGAACTGGGCTATGGGTGCAGCATCCTAACTCCTCTATTTGCCTATTTCTTGTTTTAATTTTGACCAAAGTTGCTTTTTTTTTTTTTAACCAGTAAACCTAGCTTTTAACGTTGACTCTTGGGCAGTGTTTTTACAGAACATGGAAGTCCTTTCATTACTCATTCTCTTTTACTTCATTTAAAATCACCCATAAACACAGAAAGTGGATTTTTTTTTTTCATGTTTGTAGAAGTCCTGATTATTTTCCAGTGGGAATATGTGTTCCCATACTTCTAAGTGCCCATGGTTGCAGGGCTCTCCGTCCTGCTGGGCTGCCTGCCGTTGCTGAAGGACACCCCCTGAATCGCTGCCTTTTATTCCCAGCAGTCTCATATCTTCTTTCAAACAAGGGGCACTGGGATAAAGATTGAAAAACGATGAATATTTGTGTAATAAAAGAATATAGTGTTCATGTCTGTGAGGAGACAGAAAAACACTCCACTAGGAAGTGAAAAGTGCACTTAAGGTAATCAAGGCAAGAGCAGTACAAGCAGCATGTGTTTAACATCTCAAAGGGAAGAATTAGGCAACAGTTTATATACTGCAGTAAAATCCTCCAGCTTCCCAAGGGCAGTGCATCTACCTTAATTTTTTTAAAGATCTGAAGTTTTTCTTTTGTTATGATTAACTAGTTTTAAATTCAAAAGAGGCTGTTTGCAATGTGATTGGGTACATGGTATCACAGGTCTTTGCCTAAACTATATGCTTAATTTCTGGTATCTCTGTTTGTGTCCAGTCAAGTGGATAATTCTGTGTTAAGGACATCACCCTTGCTCTCTCGATACCACATAAAGTACTGTGTAAGCACCATTGCAGCACAAGTCTGAGTATTTGTAAAAAATAGTATGTCAAGCTTAATGCAAGAAGAAATAAGATGTGTGCTCTTATGCAAAGATCCCCAAATTAGTTCCTGAGAAGAGGACCATCTTTGTCCTGGCCTTGATTGCTTATGTGGTCCATTCCAAGGCTAAAGGTTTCACTGAAGGGATCTTAGATTAAAACATGCAGCACTTCTGTGCTTCACAATCCTCAGCAGAGCCAGAGCCTCTGTGGGTGAACCAGAGAAGGGATGAGTGGAGCAGAGCAGGCACTGCGTGACCTGTGCTGTTCTGATCCTCTTTTGCAGGATCTCATGGCAGCAGAGATACTGTTTGGGATATTTTTGAGGGTGTGCATAGACACTGTGTTCCCATAGCTCCTATGCAGAGATCAGTTTATCCCGAACACTCTGGCAAATAGTCAAATGGCTGAACACACATGTGTATCGTATATCACAAGGAAGGAGACTGCTATACAGCTAAGATCTACCAGTGCCACATAGGCAGCTTAGAGGGAGACCTTATTCTGCCAGGGGTGTTTTGTCCCGACCTGAGAGTGGCAGCAAGTGTCAACCACATCACCAGAGTATTGTGTGTAATATAGACTGAGATTATGTCAGTGGCTGTCATCTCTCAGGGCTATACACGTAGCCTCTCCTCAAGGGGAGGAGAGGGTAGGTGACTTGGTCTTGGGATCAGAGCTTGACATTAACTAGGAAAAAGCAACCAGCTTCCAACCTTAGGGAATGCTTAAAAAAAGCTCAGCCTATTGAGAGACTTGTACCCTAGCTAAGATTCCATTCCCATCCCTTGTGATACCACAGAGGAGGCCAGTCACACCAGCCAAACCTCTTTAATTAATGACAGACCAGAACTGTAGCAGCATCCTTGTTGCAGGGAAAAGAAAGCATGCAACGCATGTGTAGGTGTGCACATGCAAGGAGTGTAAGGAAACCAGCTGGACATCTCCCCCATACATACACTAAATCAATGCTCATCCCTGGTGATCCCCAGAGCAATAGTATTTTATGAGACTGAAGGATTCACCTACAGTAGTGAAAGCAAGGAACCCAGGCTGACCACAGTGCAGTCTTCTGCTGTGGTCCAGGTAGAGCACCCCAGAAAGAAGGAAATGTAGGTCCCACAGAGAAAGTGTGCAGCCTCTGCTCCATATGCCACCCATATGAACTGGGGATTAAGCCACTGCCTCACTCGTGTCCCACCTCACCATCCCTGCTTGGCCCACGTGGTTCCAGGCTGTTGTAGGATGGCAGCATGGTCACTACAGCCTCAACAGTGAAGCGGTGTGGAGCATTGAGACCTGGTGCCTCATCTTGGAAAGCAGTGTTATCGTGACTGTTTGAAGGGGGTCCCGGAGGAGAGAGCTGCTGCCGGGAACGGAACCAGCGTAAGGCCAAGATAAAGGTGATGGCGATGAAATCCAGAATCAGCTCTGCAAGCTCCATCACAGACAGGACAGAGGATCCAAACCAGAGACTCCACTGGTTCCCAAGCTGGGACAGCAGAGTCACTACCTGCAAGAGATGGAGAAAGAGCAGTGAGGACAGCCCTCGTTCGAGCCTTTTGCTGCTCTGCCTGCTCCCACTAGCAGTGCCCCTGTGGTGCTGGGGGATTCCTCCCACCCTGCCACAGGAAAAGAAACTCAATAGCCAGCACTGCTGCTGGAACAAATGCCTGCCAATATGGAGGGATGTCTTGTGGAATGGGTGGCTAGAGAGGACACAGCAGTAAAGTGTGTACCGTGAAGGCTGGAGATTCCCCATTGGTCTTGTAGTTCCACTCTTCAAAGAAGATATTCACTTTGGCAACTCCATTCCTGTAAATGAAAGATGGGGCTGAGTAATCCCACATCTGCAAACCCTGCATTTCTTCACCAAGCTTAATGGTCTCCTCTGCCCCCTTCTGGTCCCTGTCTTCTTCATACATATACCACCCAGAGGTTTTTCCTCATCCCCGCAGTTCCCTCAGGGCATTTCTGGGACTGCACTGTGAAATCCAATGTTTCTGGCATCCTATGTTGGCTCAGTACAAGCTCCTGCGTGGCTCTGCTTCCCACTCTTCCACTAGCCCTTACCGTGACTCTGACACAGCAGCTGCTGGGGGCTTACTATTTTCATACTAGTGGCTGACCCTTTTCAGACTCTTCACTTGGATTCCCAGTCCTTGTTAAAGTCTCAGTTTATCTCTATTCTGACTCAAATCCACTGGCCTTGTCCACAGGTCCCATCCCTAATCTCTTCCCATCAGTGATTTTATCTTAACTCTAACCCCCTGGCACACACACTCCACTGTGATAGTTTCTGGTTTGGAAGCAACCTCTGTTTAGGGGCTCTTACCTCTTGGATGTGATATTGTATTTGTTCTGTTGTGAAAGCATGTAAAAAACCCAGTCCTGAAATGAAAGTGCAATAAATTGCGTTACATGATCACAGTCACATTCTGTAGGTTTAGTACCATTGAGGAAGGACGAAACAGGAAGTCAGAGCAGTGCTGGGGAGCCAGGAAACCCTCTCTTTACCTCTGAGACAGCAGAAGGCCAGCGGGAGTATCCAGCTGACAGCTGGTATTCTGTCATTCTGGAAGACAAGAGACCGTGTTAGCTGTTGAAGCTGTAGGAGCCACAAGGCCAGGTCCTGCAACCCCCAGGCACACCTGGAAACTCCCCACCATGCCGAAGTTCTGCCCACTTCCCACTGAGCTCCTGCATAGTCTTCGGGAGCTCCCCACCCTGAGCCAACATTGATGCTCCTCTGCCATTTTGGCTTCCTGATGGGAGAAATACCATTTTGGGTTGTAGTTCAGCTATTGACTCAAGCCTTTGCCCTGGTCAGTAAATGCTTTCCAACATGGCTATGAACAAAGAGTTCCCAGTCTACCTGACTGATGATCAAACTTACTTGCAAGGTTTTCGACATTTGTGGAAACAGCCCAACACGTCAGCTTTGAATTCAGCCAGGAGTTTGTAATAGCAGTAGCCTGAGCCATAAAGAAAGTAAATCCACATAAGCTCACAGTATCTGTATACAAATGGTGATGTGTGACAGTGAGGGGAATCCAGAGGTTTCCTTTAAAACTCAGAGGGACTAACCATCCAAGACAAAAGTGTCTTTTGGATGTCCCATACCAGGAAGCTCACTGAAGACAATGAGATGTACTAGGACATGGGGTGGACCAAATAGGTTCAGGTGGGCATGAGCTTTACTATTCCTCCTGTCCACTTACCCCAGGCTACGTGCTTTGTGTAGTCACAGTACTCTGCTCCAGCGGGTAAGGGATAGAAGTAATATGCACAGCCACAGCGCTCGACCATGTTGAGCTGAAAGCAGGAGCGAATGCAGACCTGGGAGGCATATGAGGTGGAAAAGGTTGAACAAGGGAACCCAACACACTGCAGCCTGCATCACATCATACTATTAACAGGGCCCATGAACAAGTATGGCTGTTAGGGGACTGAAGCATTTTAGGAAAGTAGGGAAACAAGCTCGCACAGGAACAGTGATAATGAGTTACCTGTTCTGTGTAGCGGGAGGAGTACAAATTTTGCACTGGCACGTCGCTGCCATCCTCTGTGCAATCACTGTAACTGCCCCCAAGACGCACAGTCATCTCCTAGAATATCAAACTGTCATTACACTGAATGACTGGCACTTTGATGTTCTCTTTCTACGCTTGCATGCCACATACTGCTTGTCCATCAGTGTCTGCTCTTTATGCCAGCTCCCCCTGCTTTCCCCCCCGCTTTCCTCCATTTCATTGTTCACAGTCAAATGCTTCTTGTCTAGTCCACTAAGTTGCTCTTCTTCCCTTCCCGTCACTCCACGTGCTTAATCCCCTCCATTAACACACACTGGGTCCACGACAATCCATCTGTATCTATCCACCAAGTTAAACCTCCCCCATAACTTCACATCCACAGCTCTTACTCCTGCTGCTTCCCCACCTTTCTCATGCTGATGGAGGTCTCAATACCCGGACGCACGTTGAAACCCCCATCATCCATGAAGGCTGGCTCATTCTGATCATGGACCATGACCCTGGCTCCTGTCACCGTGGACAACAGAGGGATGAAATCATTCTGTTCGGTGCGCACCACCAGTGACAGACCTGAGGGAATGTTAGAGAGCAAGAGATATCATGGCCGGCCGTTGTGCAGGAGAAGAGAGAGAGCAGAATGGTTAGAAGTGATTCTGTAGGAGATAAAGGAAGAGAAAGATCAACCAGGGCTGCACCAAAGCTGGGCAGCAATGGAGGGTGGCTGGAGGGAGGCCAGAGACAAAGCTGGAGGCTCCAGGAGAGACCAGAGAAAACTGGATTTCTTCACTGTGGCTTAGAAAAAGCAGAACTCGAAATTGAGAGAGATTTCGTCGAGACACTCAGAGCTGGATGGAAGAAAAGCCTGAAGACTGGGCCTAGAGAGGTTTCAGGGGGTTTGGGAACACAAACAGGTCAGTTGCAGGAAACAGGAAAATGAGGAAGGAGGAGGTGAAGACCAGGCTCTGAGGAGCACAGTACTACAGTTCAACTTGGGATTTCAGGAAGGGCCAGCACAGGTCCAGAGGGAGCAATGAACATAAGGATCAAGCACTGATGCGGGAGAGAGTTCAGTGGGGCAGCAGTGGGGGACAGCCATGTCCATGAGACAGCCATCTCCACACGGGTGAAAACAGAGCTTGGCAAGACAGAACAGGGCTGCGATCTGCCACCACCAGCGTTAAGCACAGCAGGATGCCTGTAACTCCTGGGGAAAACAGAGTTAAGCTGTTCTCCTTACTCACCAAAGAGTGCCTCTCACCCACCATTATTGATCCCAGGCAGTGAGGATGTCCACAGGCTGCTGCTGTTGTCGTTAAAAGTATAGCAGTTCCCATACAAGGGATGGTGGAAGTGGGTATAATTCCTGAGAGGGGAACAGAAACATTCACACGGGGTGAGAAGGGCTGTGAGACCAAAGGGAAGGGCTTTCTGAAAGGAGCAACTCTGTTTTCCACCTGCAGGGAGAGGGGCTTACAGCAGATGGGCAGTATTTGTTACGTAAACTCGCACAAACAGGGAAAAGCAATTAAAATGTGCTGTAAAAAATGTCATGGAGCTGGACAGGTTTTTACACCAGGTTTTTCATACTGCTAACTCCTGAGAGCCCAAATGGATTTTAGCAGTACTAGCAATTACTGTATTATCTTCCTAATATTGTCAAAACTCTTAGCTCTTCATACCCTTTTTCCTCCCTTGCCAATGGGTTTCATTCCACTACCTCTTTAGGGCTTTTTGACCAATAATGGCAGGAGAGAAGTCAGATTTTTTTTTTACTGTCTTTTTGTAACAACTTCTCCTTCTCCTGTATGTGGGCTGGTATGTACCACTTCACCACTGCAGAGAGTAGAATAAAGAGACTTCTACAGTTTGTATCTGTACCCACTTTGGGGTTTGTACCAGCGTAACTATTTCACTTGTGTGAATGCCAGGAAAAGGAGAAACCATCTTCTGAGGTCCATAGTTTCAGGTCACAGAAGCTGTGACCGCTGTGACCCTGGTGAACACAACCCACAGGAAAGACTCAAGAGACATCATCTGAGACAACAGGAACTGAACACGGAATGATCCCACCTTGGGAAAGAGGTTCTCTCATGTGGGTTTCTTGATTCCCCTTGGACCCAGGCACAAAATTGGGGAGTTTTCTGGAAGACTCGGTGGGATGTTTCCACCACTTACGCCTTGTCACATGTTGCTTCATTGAAGCGGCAAGCATAGATGAAATTCTCAAAGTCAGACTCATCCAAGGCTTTTGCATCAGGCATCTGCGCCAGGATATTGATATAGTGAAAGCTGTACCACTCCCGCACGGCATCCACCCCTGAGGAGTAAGCCTGATGGAAACAGTCCTTGTTGTTTTCACTGCACTGTTAAGAAGAGAAGGAGAAAACCAGCCATGTCAGGGAATTCTTGTCCAGGAGGTGAGGCTGTGGCTGTGGAATAGGTGTGCTCCCTCAGCACTGGCAGAAGATGAAGCTGAGGGTGTGGAAGAGCTTTGCAGGGCTCCTGCGTGTGACCAAAAGGCGATGAGCAGGATGGGGAAAAGCAAAAGCAGGGCAGCTACTCGGTGGAAGGGAAACACCAGGTGACTGAGCATAGCTGGGTAAAACCCAGGAGACAGCAAGTCACAGTGAAGTGTGCAGGGTGATCTATAGCACATAATTCTACATGGTATAAAACCAGAAGCTTTAAATTCTTGCGTGGGGAGCCCTTCCTTCAGGGTGTGTCCAGAACAACATTTGTGATCCTGTGGGAACCCAGTTAACTGGCAAGCGATTAGCTTCAGTCCTTCCATGCCTTTTAAAATGCAAACACAGATACCCTAGGGCAAAGAAGCTGCTACCTAGGAGCAAATGCGACCATGACCACATTTCACGTGTCCCACAGCCATCCAATACTTTCCCCTTGGCTATTATTGGGCAACGTTGAGGTCGATGTTAATAAATGGCTCTCCAAAGGCAACTGCAAGGCTGATGTAGCCTTCAGGAAGGACAAGGTTTCCCTGTCCTACCTAGGAAAAGATGGGCACTGACATGGAAAGGGACAGGACTTGGGGAGCAGGACTGCACTGGGCAAAGGATTCAGTTCTACTTTTATCTGTCATTAGCAAAAGCCAGTGCAGCTTAATCAGACTTCTACATTGGGAAGGGCATGGCCAAGGGTCTAACAAGACAGAAATAGCTAGGCAGACACTGGAGTGGGTAGGGCACCAGATATCTAGGGATCTCACCAGAACAAAGCCAATTTTCCAGTCATTCTTGTCCACTGAAGGACTGTTCTCTGGCAAGTTGACTAAGTTATCCCGCTTCTGCCTTCGCAGCGGATGGCGCTGGACATGATGGAGCAGGCTCCTTGAGCTACGCTTTCGTGTGGACTGCATTGACCAGTCACTTCGTGCCAGAGACATGTTGTAGTCATAAAGGTCTAGCAGCGTCTGATGGGTGATTTGGTCCAGCTCATCCAGCTTCTTCCGGATGGCACTATATCTATACAGTGGGGAGAAAGGAGCCTGCAGGTTTAGGACTGGATGCACATAAACATCTCCGAATAAGACATGCAGCAAAATTTGCTGGGGTGATTCAGGACATTCCTGCCACCAGCTGCAAATCCAACCCCTTGCTGGAGGCTACCATTCTTGTAGGACAGATGTAAATGCATCTGCTTTTGCCCTGTGGCAGTTTACAGTGCAGCCTGCTAACATAGACCACGAAGTAGAGCTGACTAAATTAACATGTCTTACTGTGAATGCCTTGCAGCAGCAAAGGCCTGTGAAAAGTGTCCTTTCCACTGGCACTGCTACAGAAGGGGACAATCAAGGACCATGAGGAGAACCAGAATACGTTCTTTTATCCTATGCCTGCAAAAGTCAAAGCAGTTAATAGCTCTTGGAGCCTATTTCTTACCTGTATGGATTAAGGGTACACAGCGTCACGGCTGGGAAAGTCAGCCTGTCGGAATTAAGGTTGAGGTTGAGGTTGACAGGGTAGCTGAAGTACTCCCTGTAGAGGATCCCAAACTGCCAGTACATTAAGCCGAAGGTGAGAAAGAAGAGAACAGACCAGAAGGCTGTCTTCATCTTATTCTTTTTGGAGCACACCAGGCGGATAGCCCCATGGATGGTCGTGTTGCTGCAGAAGAACTGGAATAGCTCCTTGTAGGATCCGTAGAATTCGATGAGACCCTCACGCTCCTCCTCTTTCTGCTGCTGCTCCTCTTCTTGCTTACATTGCCTTGTTTTCTCCCCTTCTGGCATCTTCCCCGTCTTCACAGACCCACCCTGCAGCACAAACTCGGAATTAGGGGACAGTCCCGCAAGACCATGGCTCCAGGAAGCTGTGCCCCGTGCAACACCTGGCTCTGCATCACTGTCTCCCCCAAACCTCGGTGCTTTCACCCCCTCCTGCCTGACCCCCATTCCAGGCACCCCACCAAGGTCCTCACCCCTCCATGCACACGCTCCCCCCGCTCAGTCCACAAGTGACAGCGGGGCAGATCCTCCCCCCCCAAGCAGCCCCCTCGTCCCTTCCCGCTGCCCTCCCCACACCTGCGCCCCCGGCCCGGCCCCCCCACCCCGCCCGCCCCGCCGGGGCCGCGGGACTGACGCCGGGCGCCGTGCCCATGGCGGGCGGCGGCTGCTCGGGCCGGGGCCGGTGCGCTCTCTCCGAGCGCTGCTGCCCGCCGCTGCCAGCTCTCTCGCAGCCTCCCCGGCTGTGCTGGGACCGGTTCCTTTCCAGTTCGAGCCAGCACCCCGCCCGGCTCCTGCCCTGCCGGCCTCTCCCCGCCCGCCCCTCCTCCCTTCTCCTGCCCCTTCCCCCCGGGCGCCGCTCCCGGGGAAGAAAAGCCTCTTTAAACTCTCAGGTGTCCACGGCCGGGCAGGGGCGGCCGAGGGACCGGGGACGCGCCGGGGCGGTGACCTTGGCGGCGCCGGCCGGGGTCAAGGCGCGGCCGCGGCGCAGCCGGGGGGCAGCAGGGACGTCCCCCCGGTCCTCCCCGAGGGGAGCCCTGCCCTGGCCAGGTAGGGCTGCGGAACGGCCTGTCCCTCCTCCTCCTCCCTCGGCGGGGACGCGGCGTCCCAGCGAGCCGAGGCGATGCAGAAAGAAAGCTGGCAGCGCCTGTCCCGAGGGCAGCGCCGGCCGGTCGGGACACTCCCCCCCCTCCTCCGCCGAGGGCGGCAGGACCCTGCCCTGCCCACGGACCGGCGGTGAGGCTTCGTGCGCGGCTTTACTCGCCAAATTTTGCTTTTCAAGGGCAAAGCCGAGGTGGATGGAGGGTTTTGGGTGAGATTTGCAAGAGCGCTGGGGCAGAGAAGGCTGCTGGTGGCTGGGTGATACGCATCAGGCAGCATCGCCTTTGCTGCTTCACTGACTACAGAAATCTCTAGTGTCCGGAACGACCCGGCCCAACCGTGAGTGGGAGCATGTTTCACCGATCTGTGCCTGCGAAATCAAGGCCTCCTGTCATGACCCAAAGCCTTGCAGTGTTTCCTTGGACCACAGAAATGAAAACCTGTACCCAAATGTGAGCTGGTCCCTAACACCTCCCCTGCCATTATGAGTGGAACCTTTTTCCCAATCCTTTCTCCAAATAATTTTCTCCCAAACTAGCTCTGTATGAGGTTTTCACTACTTTCTTTCCTTTATTGAGTACATCCTTCAGATCAGTCCTTATTCAGAGTCATCTGTCCCTGAATTTCGATCCTTATTGGAGTTAGCAGTGGGCTGGTCAGTGACGCAAAATACACAGCCACTTTTACCTCTTCATATTGCAAAATGCCATGCTTGAAAATGGCAAGGAGTACACTTTTGAGGCCGGCAGTTAAGTGACAGCATGCCAGGAACAGCCTTGTGACAGCTGCTTGTAACAAACCTGCAGCCGTGACCTAGGGCTTTCCCCTAGCTCTGTCCTGTGACAAAAAGTGATGCGAAGCAAAAGCACCGTTCCTGCTGTAGTTCTAAACTTAATTATATCTTAAGCAATTTGCCTTGGACTTTTGTCAAAAATGAGTTGCAAAAAGTGGGAGGAATAGGGGAATGAAATAATATTGTATCAAATGCCTACTACAAAGCAGCTTCCTCAGAGCACTAGCAATGCCCTTCTGGGTCAGACCGACGGTCCATGCAGCTCCGTATCCTGCCTCCGGCAGTGCCATGGGAGATGCCACTGGGTAGAGGGATGTGAGCTCTTTTTACTTGTGCCATTTGTGTGTTTTATGCGCGCAGATGGTCCTGGAGAATCCCTGAAGATGCACACCAGCCATTTGAACCTATGCCTTAAACTCTGTGAGCATATACAGAGGTATTAACAATTGTGCAGCAGCGGTGTGTACAGTTACCGGTGTAACCTATGGAGCTACAATCCAGTTGCTTCATAGAGGGCATGTTTAGAACTTGTTTGACTTACATTATTGCAATTTCCTGAAATTACTCAGTTACACTAATGGACCACCCTCCAAAACCACCTCTCTCTTGTTGGAATTGTGCCTCGGTCTTACTGGAATGACAAAAATTTTTTTGCCCCTGAAAATGCCCATTTTATGCCCATTTAAGTTAATGGCACCCACAAAGCAACTAGAGCCAAGTTTGGTAGAGCTGATAATTAGGTATTCTCAGATTTCCACAGTATTTAAAAGCATGTTAAGCTGTCTTCAATTGATCTTTGCAAAACTGTCCTTTTTGCAGGGTGTGAGATGAAGGTAACATACATTTTTGGTTTCTTCTGACTTGCATTGATTTGCTGTACCCAAATGACAGTGTAAAGCAATTTTCTCAGCATTTTGTCACGGCTGATCACTATGTTGTTTGGAAGAACTTTTGGCTTTTGACAGTTTGGACAAGAATAGCGGTTAATTAGGGTGTGGGTGCATGTATTGTATGTTTTGTATTTACATGTCTGTAAAGGATGTACATCGTATACCTATGTATTTCTATATACTCATGGGCATCTAGATACATATTTGTTTTATTTTTCAAAAGACTTTTCCACAGGTTGTATTTTTTTTTCTAAAGAATTAAAAAAAACACTTGCTGGCTTTTTCACCATGTCAGCCATGATCTAAGAAATTCCCCTTTCCCTCTTTCTTGCACCAGTGAGCTGCTCAAGCTGACATACATTATCTGCTGTTGTGGCACAACTCAGAGCACGTATCAGCCCTGAGGTGACTTCCAGTCATGTCGGTCATGTGAATATTGCGCTTTGGCTGCAGCTTTGTAAAAGCCCTTACCTTCCCGTGGTAACACAGATGTGCTGTGGATTGATTGCCAACTCACAAAGGAACCAAAAATAGATTTTTGATATTCCTACACCACAATTACCGCTTGATTCCCCAAATACTTTAGAAACAATGCAAGCAATAAATCTCCTGTTGCCTTCTCAGGTGCCAGTCTCAATATCCATTTGCAGAACATCAGAGTTTGCTAACTCTTCCGTTTTTTGGTTTTTTTTTTTTTTTAAATTATTTACATCTTCTTAGCTTTTGTGTTATTTTTTTCCAATATGTAGATGAACTAGATCACGCGAGTGACCATCTTCTGGACAAGATTGTCAGTCATAAACAGCACCGTTTTCCTCAGGCATGCTTCACTGTGACAGGAGATAGCGACGTGGAATTATTAATGTAGCTTGTGAGAACAATTCCTGTTGATATTTTAGGTTATTAGATACATTCCTGTCTCAAACTTCCCTCACTGCAAGAGTCTTATAAGAATTTTGCCCATCCGCATGTTTCTGGATATTTATTCGATGTGTCAATCTGTCAAGGAGAGTCACACATGATGGAACTGATTTAGACACTGATGGTTATTTCCCCAACCCCATTCAGGCTCAGAAATTATGGGATAAATGGTCTTCTGAGATCCCGAGTCTTGTGTTAGGATGAAAGAACTTCTATCAGGCATTACAAATCCTTTTCAGAATTTTTGATTCATAGTATTTTACTTCACCTCTAATAACATTTTTAATCCAAGGAGCTTTATACTGAAAAGACCACTTTCCTTCAGATATTTGTCACTAGGTCCTTTTCTTTTGAAATGGGCAGTACCCTGTTGTTCTGGGCAGCAGTTCTGTATATTATATCTTCACAAGCTGAATGCATGATTGCTTTTTATTGCTACTGAGCAACCTTTGAGTAAACATGAAACATTTTTTATGGCATCAAATTTGAAATGTTTCCTTACAAGCTATGCCTATTATCTGCCTGGGTAGGAATGTGATAATAATCTGTAATGTACACAACATTTTGAAATAGAACAAACTTTTTTCAACACACTGCTACTGTGGTGGGAAAAAAAGAAAGGTCTCTCCCCTTCTGGTCTGGATTCCAAGTGTAACAAATTATACACGTTTCTGATCAGTTTATTCTTTTGTATACCCATATATGCAATTGTGTTTTCCTTTTGCTGCAATGTAAAAGCCAGTGATTATTTCTGGATTAGCTACAGCTGATTATATTTTTCTGCATTAAAACTAGCAACCCAAGCTGTCAAGGAGCAGCATAGATGGTTCTGTAAGTTTAACTGAAGTGTTTGGCCAAAGAAACACCAGCCTAGTAGCTGATAGAGATGGGTAGAAGTGAGGCTACACTTTGTACTGCTATTCCTTTTCAGGGGGGAATTATTTACTAATGATTCATGGATTCCCTTGAGGCAGCAGTGGTGATCTGTAAAGAGGATCATTATTAAAAATCCATCAGGGATTTGCAAAACAATCTAATGGGCTGTTGAATGCCTTCTCCCTTGCTACTGATGTAACCTGCCAGGGAGCAGTGATGTCTGTCCCAAATAACCAGTGACACTACAGCAGCAAGAGCATGTCCATGCACACACTCCCACACCTTTGTGTCCTGAGGAGGCTGCATTTCAACGTATTTATTCATTTTTACTTTGTAGGAGCAGAGTGGCTGCAGAGAGCTGTTCTGGTGATGCAGGAGGGAGCCCTGGGGGAAAACCGAAGCAGTGTGTGTTATCACCTTCTTTCAGCATGCAAGATGGGAGAGGATAGGGTAGAGCTCATGAGAATAATGTAGGACTGAGCAAATCCTGCTGGAAACTGTGTGGAGGGAGGGAACCCAGTCTCTCTTCCCAGGAGAATGAAGTTTGCATGAGTGAACCCCAGAAGAGCTGTATGGATCCTCTTTTGTTGCTGTTTGTGTGCTGCAGTGAAGCCCGGAGGAGAGCCTGGGTAGTGGCTGCTCATGCTCTGCCCTAGCTGGCAAATCTGAATTAGCTCCTGAAAAACATAGTTCTCTCCCATCTGTTGTCTGTATTGCAGGATGAGGAATATTGCCTCCTGAATCAGTCTGGGTGCTGAAGCAGCCCGGTGACCCAGGCCCTTCGGTGCGTTAGCCGTACCAGTTCATGTCCGAGTCAACCGCCACCTTCGCTACTAGCGACCTGTCCTCCATGCGTACATCACTGAGCGCTGAAAATGGGCCTTCAAGGTCTACCTCTGCTGCATATTCCCTAAACCCAGGGTCTCATGTAGGATCACTCAGCCAGATCTACAGCTCCTCGGATACCGAGCTCAGTCCAGCCCTATTGAGGCTCGACTGTGGAAATGGCCAGATGAAAATTCCCGCCCACTGCTGTAGCTAAGCTAAGACTAATGGCCGTCTAGAAGGTGGCTGAAACAGCAGCAAGCAAAGCTATAGGACTGGATGCCAAACCCAGCAATTTCTCTGGCTGCTTTGTCCCGAGGGGCAATTAATAAGTGGGGAGAGCAAGATGGAGCCTCCTTGACTCGTCCCACCCTGCCCCACATTATCCCCAGCTGAAATCCTTAATTTCCTCATTCCAGCCCTAACAATATAACTATTATCACAACCACCTGACTCCCCAGGCCCGTGTCCCCACCCCTTTCATGATCTCTCCTGCCTGTTCCTGGAAACTGGAGGCAGATGCATCCACCTGGGACCAGTTTTTCTCCCGACACCTGCGGCTCCCCAGCCCGCAGAGATCACAGGGCTGGGCCTGGTCACCCTCCGAGCCCAGCGCAGCACCTGCCACAGCACAGCCGGCACTCGCTTGCTGGACACAGACGCTCGCTGCTGCCCACCTGGAGTTTTCTAGAGCTGACGTTAAGACAACCTGGTTGATGTTTACCTCCATTTTTGACACTGCCCCGCGTAATTCTCCCGGGGCCCTCCTCAGTCATTCCAGCCTCAGTTGGTTTCATGTCGCTTCTGCTTCTTGGCTCTGCTCCAGTGATGGTGAGCCTCTCCTCCTCTGGGATATAAGGTAGAAGTTATGCCCTCAGAAAGGGAATCCACAGGGAATTAAGCCCTTAAGAAGAGAAGTTAATTCATAAATCCCATTTCTTTTATGGGTAAGGCCAGATTTCATAGCCAAATGGCTGGAGGGAACACTTCCCACCACACCTTTATCAAAAGGCAGAGCAGAAGGCATCACTCCCCTTTCCCATCTCCTTTTTAATTGTTCAGACGTGTTCAGTTTGTTCTTCTGCTTGAGAGGTTTTGTGTCTTCCCAGGCACTATGAACCCTCAGCAGATCTCAGGCTAGCAGTAATGTGAAGCTCTGGAATGGTTCATGAGGCAAAGAACGTAATTTTTTTTCAAGATGTAATTTGATAATTTTTTTTCTTTTTTCTTTTCATCCTTTCTTTTAAGCAGAAGAGGTTGCCAACAAAACATGAATCTTAGTCAAGCCATGTGACCACTTCTAGTGACACTGAGAAGAGTGAGATTTCTTCATTATAGTCACTGTCCTATTCTGTCACCTCTTCTTTTAACTATATATCAAGACGGAAACTGTTTCAATTACATCTCATACCAAGAAGTTTATATTCCTGGGCAAATCTGGGGGTCAGGAAGGGATTTTCTTCAAGTAAGACACACGGGGTTGAGATGGATTTTGTTGGGGGGGGCGTTGAGAGAAAGAATCTTCCCCTGCAGCTTGAAAAATGGTTCACTTCACAAAGTCTAGGGCCTTTTGCCTTCCAAATCCCCTGTCAGTAAAAGATCTCAAAGTATTTGCAGCATAGCTCCTGGTATGAGGCTGTGCATATTTATCAGCTGAGGCAATTGATCTTTCATGCTAAGGACTTCATAAGATGTTGATGGTATTTCATGAGAGGACAGGTGTGTGAATATGGTCTGGATATATGTAAAATTACAGAATAAGAGGAAAAAAAGAAATTCATAAAGAAATCAATACTAAACAAACCCATGACCTCAGAAGTGTTTGAAAAAGAGGAAAAGAAAATGGTTAAAAAACCTGTTGAAAACAGGGGAAGGAGAAGGAGCTGAATGGAAAGAACAGCAGTGAATGAACTCAGAAAAAGAAAAACGTGCCCTCCCTCCCCAACCCCGCGCCTGGTTGTGGTGAGAAGGCCTGCATTGCCTAGTGACACTGAAATACATGCTGGCAAGTTACGTATCTCCCAGAGGATGACTCATACCAGTCAGTTTGCAGCATGGGAGGCTGAACTTAGTCCATAAACTCTTAAAACAATGACATATTGCTTTCCTGCCTTTGCAGTCATTTTCCCTTCCTTTGCTGTGCCTTATGATCATTGGCCAAACCTACCTGGACCTCTCCTCAGCTGTCCATCAGCATTGCCCAGTGCTGCCCTGCTTCACTGACAGTCATTGCTTTGACCCACCACATGTCAATGTTACTGTACCATACAATCCACTACTCTTCACTGTCATCCCTAACCCCTTCTGCCACCTGTTGTGACACTAAATCACTACATCAGCCTTACCTATTGCAGCAGTGTTGCTATTCCCTCTTACTTCTCACTCCCCCTCTCAATGTGACATCCCAAGGCTCAGGGTCATAATCCTGTTTTCCCACCTGATGTCTTCACTGCTGCTAACATCCTGCCCTCTACCTCTTCTTTTCCAGCCACTTCTCTTCTTCCCACTCTGCTTTGGCAGCCTTTGTCATTTTGACCTGTTGCCCAGCATTGATGGCCTGTACCAACACATACCACAACTGTTTTCTTCTGTCTGTCCAAAAAAGCCACCCCTTCTATACTATCATCTTCATCGCCTGAATTGACTCTCTGTCACCCTTTGCCATCCTTACTAACTGGGCATGCTCAAGAAAAATGGGCTGAACACCTCTGAGGTGGGATACAGAAACCATTGTTCAGTGGGGTAAGGGAAGTCAGAAAAAGCATCTGTCAGAAAAACCTGAAGCTGTCCAGAAGCGGGAAAAGTAGAGAAGGGTATGAACTTTGGCACATTGCATGTAGAAAGACAGTAAGTCAGGGCAAACAAAGCTTCAAGGAACAACTAGCAAAAGGAATCAAAACTAACATTCAATCTTTCTTGAAATGAATCAAGAACCTGGCAGATGTTCTGAGGGGCAAATTGGTGATCAGGCTATGAGAGGAGTGCACAGGGGAGATAAGGCCATTGCAGAAATCTCTGCATCGGTGTCGAGTGATGAGATCATCGTAGCAGAACCCATTCTTCAGCAGGGTGGGGTTCACCAATGAACATGTCTGAAATTGAAGCGGCTGTGGAAAAGGCTGTTCAACACACTGACAAAGCAAACAGTAACAACTTGCTGGCAGCAATGGCGTTTGTCCAAGAGTCTTAAAGGAACTCAAGAACAAAATAGCTGAACTGCTTCAAGCAGTGTATAACCCATGCTTACTGCCACTGTGGTACCTGAGGAGGGGAAAGTGGTGAATGCGATGCCAGTTTTTAAAGACTTTACATGGACTCAAGGGGAGAATGTACAGCTTCATGGAAAATAAATCTATAGAGGATGAACAAACAACAGAAACCACATCCAGTCAGGAAGTCCCTGACCTGAAAACGTTTGAAGACTGGAAGAGTATTAATGAGAAGTATGATATGTTTGCCCTGTTCATCTTAAGGTCTCCCTGAGCAGGAGAGAGGAGAAGGCTAGAGGAAGAGAAATCAGAGAGAAATCAAATGTATATGGTGAGAAATGAGTGAAGGTGGGGAGCAGATAGGGTGAAAACAAACTGGAAACTTAAGAGGGGTCACAGAGCACAGCATCTGCAACAGTACCCATTGCTTCCTGAAGGCATCTGTGGCTGCCAGCTGGTGGATAATGCCCTGTGATCCCCTGCATAGAGTTGTAACAGCACACAGGAATAGAAGTAGGCTGCCCAATCACCATGAACATCCCTGCAACCAAGCATCCTCCTCCTGGAGCTCAGGTGGCCAGTTTGGCCAAGGGCAGGTGGTGGAAGAAGTTCTGGGACTTGTTTCAGCTTCAGATGAAAATAGCATGAATAAAAAGATGACAGGTGAGTACAGTTAAGTCTAAGAGGGTCTGGAGTAACTAGAAGAAGACCTGAGCCTGGCATACCACTCCATGATGCTTGGGTCCCCAATGGGCTGTGAAATCCTTGCTATCATCTGCCAGCCTGAGGGAGGTGTGTGCTGTTGTCCATCTCCTGAAGATTTGGATGTGTGCTTGCATGAATGCTGCCTGGTGGCATTGGAGCCACCTGGGACCTGCAGAGTTGTTGACTCTTGCTGTAGAACGTAACGGGTCCAGGCACTTTGACCTAGCTGCTGGCAAAGGGGACAGCAGCAGTGACAGAGGGGTCTGTTTGTGTCAACACCAGACATGAAGTTGCTGGTGGTGGCCTTCTCCTTTCTTCTCTCCTGTTTCAGGGGTTGTAGGGGCAGAGTATGAGGAAGGAGCTCCCAATGCTACAACCATTGCATCTACCTGGGGACATGTGTGGGGATGGTCCTCATTCCTCTGCTGTCTCTCCTCACCAGGAACTGCTGGCAACTACTGCTGGTCTTGCTGGCTGGAAGCAGCCCTCTCCACTCCAGATGTGCTTTTTGAGCTTCTCAGTTAATTTTTAATCCTGAGGGTGCATCTGCCATTTTTCAGGATCTGCTCATCATTCATTGAAGGAGATGCATGGGAAGCCACTATTCTCTGTTCTATGAGAAGCTGAATTTTTGTCTGACCTGGGAGGAGAATCATGTTTTTGCAGTGAATAGGAGCTGATTTAGCATGATACATATGCTTTGGAGGGGAGCATGTGTCCCATGCTTTTGTCTGGGACACAAGTTAGGGGGTGGTTGTAAGAGAGCTGGAAGCTTTGGGAAGAGAAAAGCCCAATCCTTTTCCCTTTTCCCTTTTCCCTTTTCCCTTTTCCTTTTTTTTTTTTTTTTTGATAGAGGCAGAGTGCTGAATATTACAGGACATTCATTACCCATTGTAGCTTGTCATTGCTCCTGTCAGTGAATCACAGAATCACAGAATCATTAAGGTTGGAAAAGACCTTTAAGATCATCAAGTCCAACCATCAACCCAACACCACCATGCCCAATAAACCATATCCTAAAGTGCCATGTCTACACATTTTTTGAATACTTCCAGTGATGGTGATTCCACCACCTCCCTGGGTAGCCTGTTCCAATGCTTGACCACTCAAGTTTAGAAGAAGGATAGGCCAGAGAAAGTGAGCAATGCAGAATATTGCTGTTACTAAGAAAAGCAAACGCACAGTGCAGTGAAGACATGTCTTTGATCAGCATTTCATACTCTTCACAGAGAGAAGCCCGGGGGCAGTGTTCTTTTGCGCAGTGTTCCTGCAGGCAGTGCTAGGGAGGAGAAGCAGCCATTGTAGAGCTGTGAGATGACCTTCTCTATGAAAAGAGGTCTCCAGCTATTAAGAAGTACTACCTGATGTCTGTGGGCTTTCAAGAAGCTGCAGCCATGTGGGAGTCATCTTACTGTGTACATGAGTGAACCCCCTGCTGCTCACTGTGTCGATCCAACAGAGGACTGTGATGCCAAGCTCTTGCAACAGAGCTTGCTGCTTCAAGCTTCTGATCTGAAAGAAATGCACAGTAGGAGAGCATGAATTTTGGCCCTGATGCTTTGTCCTGGCCCACCCCTACCAAGGGGGTTGCAGTGATTCCTTGCAGTTCATTGACCAAGATGGAGGAGATGTGGGAAAATTTGGTATCTTTTCTATGTTCAGTGTGGCAATCAGTTTCCTGTTGCACGCTAGGCTTGAATGAGTTACTGTCCATCGTTGCCTGGTGGACTGTGGGAGAGGGCTTTTAGCTTTGAAGTGTATTAGGCACTTCACTGTCTATTCTAGTTGATGTATGTTCTTTTTGAGACACATACCAGCTGAGCTTCAGCTACGTTCCTAAAGTCCATCTAAACCACTGTAGTTAGACTGCTGGATCTATTTTGCTAGCTTAAATTGAATGAGCAGAGGCATAATGAAACTTGTGGAAAAGATAATCCTGAGCTTGGCTTTATTGCTTGCAATAACTGCTCTTTCAATAACACATTAGAAGTTTTGGCTTGTCCGTATTCACAGTAGAACGCAGCCACAGCCCCAAAGTAATCTTGTATTGACTCAAGTGCAAATAACTTATTCTTATGTTTTGCAGGTTAATAAAGTCCGTATCAAATTTCATGTCTTGTATCAAATAATTCTCCTAAAGAACTTGTTTAAAACACCTACATTTAATATTTATTTATAGAGACACAGTATACCTTATAATGGCTTGATCTGACTAGCAGCTAATCAGATGATAACCAGATTCCTGCTTCTCAATTCACGTGGCCAGGCATTGATGCCATGTGGCACTTGGCCATGGCACATTCGACCTTGGAAAGCAGTGTGGCTCTCTCCCAGAGACACAGATTGTATAATATTATTTATGCATATCTTTATAATGCAATCAAGTTTATCTTTGATGAATTTTCAGTCTCTTAGTGGTATTTTCTGTAATAAGTCTTCTATTTTTAAAATATAAGGAACATTGCTGTTAAACACAATGTCACTTTGTTTATCAGTAAGTATTAATTTTTCTACTCTAGGATATATGCTTTGCTTGCTTTTGTGGTTTATATTCAGCTTGAGGCCTTCAGGGACACAGTAATTGTGGGCTCCCCATATCAACTGTAGTGGGAGCATCAGAGAGCAGGTAGTTGAATAAAATCAAGTGCCATGGTATATTTCTCCTTAAGAGGAACACAGCCACTCCTAATGCATTTCTTGCATCTCTCCCTTGTTTTTTTCTACCCTTTATGTCAGTTTATGGGCCAAAAAGGCAGACAAACCACCAGCTCTCACTTCATGTGTAACACAGGCCTTGAAATTTTACCCAGTGTCTCTTTTAACTGATGCCATTAACTTTTTTTTTAGTTTTTATTAAAGCACAGCTTGAAAAAAGTAATGTGGCCTTTATTTGAAAACCTTGAGAGACAGTCTACCATTTTTATTGGCAAATAGCTAGGACAATCATCCTTATCGTTAAGTATATGATGTCTTATTCTACTCTGAACATGCCTAAATATAACTTGCAGCTGTTGATTCTCACTGTGTCTTTCTCTGCAGGTTACGGTGTCACCAGTACCCTGCATTTTCTGTGGTGTAATTGAGAGATACTGGTTTTGTAAGACCAGAGTAATATCTCAAATTGTCCCCTGTAAGGCGTCTTCTGACCTTCCTAACTGGTCTGGTCATTCTGCTCTGGACCACCTCCAAGCTTTCAACATCTTAAAAAACCACATGGGTGCCTGCACAGCCGACGGGTGTTGCAGCTTCAGGCTTTGCTGGGCTTCCGACTTGGTGCTGTCAGCCAGAGGTGACAGTGACTTCTCCAGTGGTCACCAGTGAGGTTCCCACTCTTGGCAGCTTGTCCTTCCTCCCTGGCTGCATGGGAGCCAGCTATCACATACCCACCAATTGTCTGGGTGTGTCTTTGAATACAGCAGACGGTACAAAAAGCTTTCATGAGTCCTGCTCCAGAGTAGCAGCCTGTGGGAGCCAGGGGACTGGTATTGACACCAAGGGTCCCTTGAAGTCCCCTTCCCAAGACCCAGGTGGTTTTCCCCTCTGTGTGGGGCTCAGCCTGCTTGTTCACTGTCTGTGGAGCCACGCAGTAGGCTTGACTCCACAGAGCAATGTAGGAGGTGCACAGACAGAAGACAACCATCAGAACTAAAAATACTTATTTATTGGTGACGCATCAAAAATGAAGAGGAAATGATACAAGCAAAAACTGCTTCCACCAACATTCTGTCCATGGTCATTCTTAGGTGTTTCCACAGGTCAGACAACTGATAGGGATTCGTGGATCAAAAGCACTGACACAGCGTGGTGGTCCAGTACCTGAGGATGGCATTACTGAGCATCTTACCTTGTTTGAGTATGTTCAGCTGACCAGGTGACTTGTGTTGAACTGAAGGACTCTCTCTGCTTTAGCTACTGATCTTGCCATTTGCAATTTTTATCAACAATATTTTTTACAGTTGTACCTCCTGATGCAAATATTAAACAGCACAATTCTTGCAGAGAGGCACACACTTTCAGCAGTGATTGCTGCTTCTTTTTGGACAGTGAATTTTTGCCATTTGTCTGTTAGCTAGTAATTAATCCATATAATGCAAATTATGGTGTACACTTACACTATTATTTTTCTTCAGAATTTACAAATTTCTTCATTTGTTACATCTGCACCAGTGCTTTTATTGACCAAATGTATTATTTCGTCAAAGAATGAAGTCAGGTTTGTTTCTCACAACTTTTTTTTTAAACATACCAAATTATTGTTATTTTCATTGTTGAAGCCTTTGTTAGCTAACTTGTAAGAACTTCACACTCTCTTACCTATGATTATTACTACGGAACCATTTAACAGTCATTGGTGTCATCTCACTTTCTCTCTGTGAACACATGCTCTTCCAAGACCTTGGGATTTCTCTGGTATGCCAGGATTTTTAAATACCTAATTCCACTGGGCCAGGTGCCTCCTCAGCCAAATCTTTTGTGATTCTGAGATGCAAATTTTCTTGGCTACTGATCTGAAAATACTTATGCTTAATAGATGCTGTTAAAACCTCCCTTAGTACACAAATTTATTAGGAAGTTACTTACCATCCCCATATAGTATCAATACACAATCCTGTTTCTTTCTGTCTACAAACAACTATCTGCTCTGTGTCAAAAAGCCTTCATAAAAAATCTTCTCTATAAACAGTTTTACCTATATCCACCCAAAGACTAGGCCATTGCTAGCATTTCTTGTTTTTCAATGTATTTTGAAAAAGCTCCTTCCAAGTGCCGTTAGCACTTGCAGCAATCCAGTTTTTCCAGATTATTTTGAACACTCCTTATCACCTTGTATGCTTCATAAATTCTCACTTTTATTGTGTGCCATATACCTCCTTTCCATCCACACCTTCCTTCTGCTTTTTTTCCCCTGTTGGTTATATACAAGATTTCTATGTGTTACCTTCAAATTCCCTGTTAGGCAGGAAAAGTGTTTAATCCTTTCTGTCTTTTTCACAACCACAGAACCACAGATGTTCTCCATCTTGTAAACTTCTAGCAGTGAAATTTCTATTAAAAATTTTATTGTAGCTTTCTCCTGGAGAGTCATATTTTTCTGATTGCTTGATTTGTGATCAGTTTAACCCATAACTTCCTCTGCTTGAGGATTTACCATTTCAAACTACCAATTTTGCCTACATATTTGCCTAACTTCAGTTAAAACATGTACATACATACATATCTTACTTAAACACCTGCCTCATAGGCATTAACCAAATGTAGCTATATACATCTACAGATACATCCCTACATACATGTGTAAATGTTGTATATCTACTTACAACACGTACACATACATACATATACCTGTATACAAACATACATATATACAGTCATACAAACACTTATCTATGTACAATTTAACTTTCCCTGAAACTGGAGAAAAGGCGTTTCTAAAAATGTATGCATGTTGCCTGCAATGCAGCATCCCAGCAAAGAGCTGAGGCTATAAATGTTGCTCTCCCAAGATGAATGCTTTTCTGTGAGTCCATTTCTGAACGGTGACTCAGCTCCTCCACCAAGGGCAGCCCTGCCCCTCCCATACTGACCAATAGTTCTGTTAATATTTGCCAGGGCTGGCTTTCCTGAGCAAGATGTATCAAGGGATGGGTGACAAAGGACTGCAGGTGGGTGACACAAGGGTTTTCTCTATTCTGAAGCCCTTAGAAGTTGCTCAGGCTTTGGTTTAGCTAAAAAGGAGAGAGAAAAAAAAAACAACTAAGATGCAGGAAGACCAAAGTGGTGCAAAACATCACCTCATGTTGCCTTCCTCCAGAAATGAGTCTCTAGCTCATTCGCTCCCTACCTCTCCCTCCAGGATCCTGGGATATCCTGACCTCCAGGATATCCTCTCCTGAGTGGGGGTGCAGAGGAGAGGAAGATGCTCCTTGCTGCATCTTGCCCACGAGGGAAGTGGCTCAGCATTTTAAACTCCTACCTGCTCTTCTCCTGAGCGCAATGAAGAGGACAACGATGAAAATGATGGTAGCAATGAAACCCCCCACCAGTCCTTCCAATCCCGTTTGCTCTGCAGAGGAAGAGGAGGATCAGTGACATTAGGTTGGCTGGAGCAGCTGAACAGCCAGCAAGTTGTCGCAGTTAAATGAGCTCCCCCAGCAACTGACAGTGTGCACGTTCTTGTCAGGTACACAGATGTGATGCGACACATGTGAGCTAAAGCCACACAGACCCAGGGCCAGTTATACTGGCTGGACTGATGGGTTGTAACTTGTTAAACTGTAGTATTGCATGCTTTTCCTTGCTGGGTCAGGAGGGGACACAGGAACAATTTCCCATCAGCAAGGAGAGTGAGAACCCAAACAGCTCCAACGTGGGGAAGGATTTTTTGCTATAGTTCTCAAGCAGGATCAGTCTCCAGCCGAACATCAAGGTCTAGCTAGGCATCTAACTCCTTGGGGCATAGCTGTTTTATTGTGTCTGTCCAGCGGGATCCAGCCTGCATGCCACAAACTTTTGCTCTGTTGGTCCACTTTCAGTCATAAAATCTCTTTTCCCCTGAAGGAAATGAGATACTTGCTTCCCAAAAGCTTCAGGGAGTGAAAAAAAAGCTGAGGAAGTGAAAGGGAAAGGGAAGAGGACGATAGAGAGGATAGGTATGAGAGTACACCAGAAGGAAAGCATGGACAAACAGGCAGATGTGGTGTGACTCAGAGGTTTTGATTCTATGGTGGGTAGATGAGGTGGGAGGAGGTCTGGGCAGGATGAAGAACTTGCACCTCTGCCCCTGACACCTACCTGGTGCCTTAAGATGAGCAGTCACAGAGATGGGCTCTGCCAGGGCCACATGTGAAACATGGCAGCTGTAGGTGGCTGGTGCCCGTGCTGTGGCTGAGTTGATGCTGAGGTAGGAGGTGATGCTGTAGGTGCCATCTCGGCTTTGCCGGTGGCTGGAGAAATGTGCATTTGAGAGAGGGATTTCTGCATCATCTTCAGGAGTCTTCTGTGTCCAGCTCACCGAGACATCCAGAGGGTAATAGCCAGCAATGTTGCAGGTCAGTGTAGTCGTCACAACTCTCTCAAATGACACCACTGCTGGAATGACATGAACTCTTGGAGGCTCTGGAGGAGATAAACAAGTAATTGACTTATTGTTAGCAGAGTACAAAAGTCCCCTTCCACAATGGAGAGATGAGGTGCCTGTGATGATGAGTGTTGGGATTGACGGGATAAGGGTGCAGGGCAAAGTTTCAGTGCTTGGGGACCTGGGACTCCTTTTGTCCCTGGGCATTTCCCTTCCTCACCGGCCACATGCAGCTGGATGGTGTGCTGGGTCTGGTGCAGACGGGTGGACACCAAACAGATGTATGTCCCTTCGTCTCCTATGCTGACTCCTTGAAGCCTAAGCGATGCATCTCCACTCCCCAGCAGCTCCGCTACATCCACGTGGACTTTTGGCTGTGCTGCTGGGCCTGTGCTCCCCACCTGGTACCAGAAAAGGCTACGGCCACTGCCTTGGTGCTGCCTCCTCCACTCCAGGGAGGACAGCGAGGAGCTGGGAGCCAAGGCAAAGCGGCAGTCGAGGGTGACTGAGCTGCCAAGACGCGTGTGTAGGGAAGTGTTGCGTGATGACGACTGAAATTCAACTAGACACAGAAACACAGGCAAGCAGGGAGTTAAACAGATGTGGTTAAAGGAGGCACCCTTGGGCGGGAAAGGCTGGCAGTGAACTCCCCACCCAGAGGAAGCACAGGTACCCTATTCGATGCCCCAGGGGCCGTGTGGACTGAAGAGCTGGAGGAAGGCAGCCTGGTGGGGTTAGTGGGGCAGGGAGACAGGTGGAACACCAAGTGCATGTCATGGTCTTGAAGGTGCTTGTCATCCTCAGGGTCTGGGGCATGGGAAACCCTGAGAGGAAGCAGTCTGGGGGGAAATCTGCATGACCTCTTTTTCTCTGAGCACCAGCTCCTGGCAGCCCTCAGGTCCTGGTGTGAGGTAGAGCATGGGACTCTTGGGGACGCAGGATCCCCTCATGTCCCTTGGTGCTGTGGGGGCACCCTGGGCCACCTGGTCACCTGTGGTCAGCCATGTCCCCTCCTTGCTCATAGGAATCCTCAGTTTTGGGTGCAGCATTGCATCGTGCTGCTTGTCTTCCTCCCGGCTGCTGCAGTGGGGTCCTCTGAGCACCAGGGCGATACTGATCCCGCTGGAGAGCTGCAGGGTGGCCATGAACCAGAAGGTACGGCAGGGCCCCTCACCAGCCCGCTGGGAGCTGTATGGGGAGATTTCGCAGTGCACCTCCTCCCCATCACAGTCTGTGTGCAGCAGGGACTCTGCATGCAGGATGGATACCGACTGGGCTGTGGGGATAGAAGAAAAGGTTTAACTGTCTGAATCCAGAAGGGGAAGGAAAGTGCAAGAGGATGAGAGACATTTTGGAGAAGCATCATGCACTGTGGGGGTCAGTCCAGAAATGCCAGGCTAGGCTTAACAGATGAAGGTCTGCAGAGAATATGAGAGGTTTGTCATGACTATCTTACATCCCTCAGTCTGTTGGTTGTGTTTTATCCTGCCAGATTGCACAGAGTTCACACTGGGCAAAGGAAGCTGTTAGGAAAGAGAATAAACAGAACAGATTCCCTTCAGCTAGCTCAAGAAAGCAAGATGTATATGTGAAATGCTCAATAAAGACCTTCAATGTTAATTCTTTTTAGGCCTGAATCTGGAAACAAAGAGGACACTGAAGCATTCCAGGTAAGGACAGAAAGGGCGGCAGGAAGACAGGACTGGCTGGATGTAGAGACACACTATATCTGTGCCTTTGATCATAGCATACGCTTAAGCATAGGCGCTTTCCACAGACATCACTGGAAATTAACTCCATGTCTGCAATGCCTGACAGTAATCTGGCTATAGTGTGCTTGAACTCACCCATGCCCAGTCCATCCACATCACTTGAAGGAAAGCTTGGACCCAGGCTAATGGATCCTGTTGGGCCTTCAGCTTCCCTTCTGAAAATGTCTCAGAGCCTCAAATAAGCTTGTACTGAAGCACATGCTCACCGATAAGCACTGTAGGCAGCAAACAGACCTTTGCTTGACTGTGTTTGCAAAGTTATACGCAAAGCAAGGGCTACAGAGGCTGACTGCAGGTTGGCATCCGTGAGTGAAGTAAGGAGAGCCAAGTCGCACACAGACAGCCTTCTGCACCGGACAGCTCTGCTTCATGCCCACCATGCTTCCTGCTAGCAAAAAACACCCACATGATTAAAGATGTGAATGCTCTTTATGGGTGCAATAATACTATGTATAGTGGAATAATTCCTGAGTTGTGTTTGACAAAACATTTCTCAAGAGATAGGCAATCTAGGATAGCCTCAGTAGGAGAGAGGTGCCTCAAAGGGGTTTGCTAACACCTTCCACAAAGTTCCTTGCCTTAAGTCCCAGTTGCTGAATTCAGGACATGATGCGTGAAACTTCAGTGGTCATTTAAAAATTAATTGTCTAAACTCAGTTAAAGAAAAATTTTCTAGAAGCCAGGTGCATGTAAGTGGTCAAAACCCTGGCGGCAGCTCTCCCACCCCAGCTCTCCCACTCACCTGAGGCTTCAAAGACAATGGGAGAAGAGGAGTCAGGATTTTCCTGTGGGATGTTGTACTCAGTTACATCATCCAAGTTCCCGTCATCTCTGATGCTGATACCCCTCAGCACCAGGGTAGCAGGATGCTCGGAGGACGAGCTGCCGAAGACACGCAGCAAGTCTCTTACATCTTCCCCCAGGTAGGAGCAGCCCAGGGTGATATCCAACCTGCGAAATGGAGGCGCTGGCATGGGAGCTTTCGCTGGCCCTTTAGGGAGGGAAAAGAACCGGTTGAACTCACGAACCCCACTGCAAACAAAGAGGAGAGCATGAGTTTTGCTGGGACGGGGGATAAACAATCGGGAGGCTGGGGGCTGGCTGCCACTTTGGGGTTGTTCTCCCAGCCCTGCGGGCGGGCAGCGGACCGCTCTAGCCCTGCCCCACCCTCCTCTGGCAACAGCATGAACCTTTAGGGAGACCCTCGTTTTCACTGGGAGAGCTTCACTGAAGGTGTGTAGGGGAGTGTGGGCGCAGGAGGAGCCCCGGCCCCCGCCCCGCCGCTCACCCGCCGCCAGGCCCAGCAGGGCCCCGCACAGCAGCAGGGCCCCGCACAGCAGCAGGGCCCAGCTCAGCACCGAGGCCCCGCACAGCATCTCGCCCCGCGGTGCAGCGGCCTCCCCGGCCGCCTCCAAACCCTGCGACCCCCGCGGGAAGCCAAACCCGGCCACAGCCGCTGGCACCGGCGCTTCGTTTCACTTTCGCTCTGGCGAAGCAGAAGGGAAAGAAAAAAGCCCCAACCCTTAAACCCGTTAACTCTTTCTTTACCGAGCACAGGAGACTGGGGGCAGCAGGGGAGTGGGGCACGATCAGCTGGCATCAAGGAGCACCCCCAAACCCGCGGCTGGGCTGCTTTTGCCGGGCCCCCCTGTAAGTCGATATTGTATCAGCCTTTCCCACCGCGCTTCTGCCTGCAAGCTCATCTCCCCCTGATCTCCTGAGCAGCCTCTGAAAGCAGTCGCCACTCTGTCCGCTTGCTTTTCAGAAGACTTCATCTTCGTGAGAAACTTGGAGGCTGAAGCTGGTTTGATACCCCCCCCACCCCGCTAAACCTTCGCCAACTGCAAAGACGCCAGCTGCGCAGTGCTGGCCCAGCCGGCCTGCTCCAAGCCCGGCGGTGTGTGGTGCCACCACCAGCGGCCGAGCCAGCCTTGGCTTGGTGGGAAAACACATCATGGGAAAAAAACAAACCACACAAGAGGAAATGGACGAGCTCTGATGGTATTTTAATGACTGCTTCTCCCCCCTCGTCTTTCAGACACATAGAGAACATGGCTGCTTCTCTGCTGGTCTGGTCCTCACTTCACAGTCTTGCTAGTCCTGCAGTAACACAATTCACCTTTACTGTGGCCTGCTGTAATCATGTATACACACCTGCAGGAAACCATGATAACCCACAGCCCTTCCAGTACAACCTCCTGACACCCAGCCCAAGAAGCACCGTGTGCTGGCCAGATACAGGTTCTTGATACAGACTTAACCCCTGCATCCCAATCCCATCCTCACTTGCCACTTCAGTCCTTCTTAGAAAAGCCTCACGAGTAATATTAATTCTTCCTGCTGAAGTTATGCTTCGGAGCCCTGAGCTGTCAGACGTGGCCAGCCACTTTGACTAGCTCTCCCTCTGCCTCCCCAGGGTAATACCACACACCTACCAGCACACCCTGTGAGTCCCTGCATCCCCCTTCAAGCTGAGATGCACTCATCTCTGCTCCCCGGGCCTTGCATGTTGTTATCCAGCATTACCTGTGCTCTCAGAGGGCACCCACATATTCCCAGCAGCCAATGAAGCAGAGCACAAGTGTCTGTGCAACTCCCTCATCCCAGGAAAATGCAGCAGCAGTGTCTGCTAAGGCAAGGCTCCCTTCTCTGATTTTGTTTCTCTACCTGCTCCAGTGGGACCAAAACTGCGTTTCAGCAAATTTACCTATTAGCTGTTTATGCAGAGGAGCTGGGCTAGGTCTGCAGCCTGTGCTGTGGCTGTGGAATGAGCTGTGGGTCATTGCCAGGAGAGAGGTTCAAATACAGCAGTTGTGATAGACTTGGTTTTGCAGAGCAGTAAGATATAATGAAATCCTTCCGGATGTCTGTTAAAGCTGGGACTCTTTTCCATTCTCCAGAGCTGCAAACCATTGCATGCTGGATCAGCCTGCCTAAAATAAACAGCTCTGGTAAAAAGCTGTGCACCTTTCCAAGCTAGCTAGTAAATATAACTTTACTGTGTAGGTATCATGTTCAAGAGAGCCATTCAGTGATGCTGCAACTGCTGGGAGTGGTCTGTGTATCTGTTTCATACACAGAGAGATGAAAACCAGTTAAATAACTATGTGATGACAGATAAGGAGGTATCAATGGGCAGAGACCTAGACAACAAGGGGAAATTGTGATGAGAGAAGCAGCAGCAGACAATATGGGTAGCCAAAGGGCTATCTAGTTCAGCTAAGAGAAGCGGGTGAGGCCAGGGGGGCAGATGCCTGTGTACTACAGGGAATCTAAGGTGATGCTGTGGAATCAGAGAAGTGGTGGTGGGAGGAAAACTCCGGAGGTCTCTGATCCAACCTTTGGCTCAATCAGGTCACCATGATTTCGTCCGACCAAGTCTGGAAACCCTCCAAGGGTGGAGATACTTCTACCTTTCTGGGTACCTGTTCCAGTGCTGCATTACCTTTCTGATAAAAAAATAATTCCTGAAATTCAGCCTGACCCTCTCAAGCTTTAACTTGTTGCCATTGCCCCTTGTTATACCACCTGCTACTATTAAAAAGTCTTTGGCTCCATTATCTTCGTAACTACCTTCAAGATATTGATAGGAAAGAAATATGAGCAACTTATACGGGGTGTAAACTAGCTATCATGCAAGTAACAGAAATATGGTAGAATAACAGTAATTCCTGGTATTAAAATATTCTGCTGTTCAGGACTGATAGAAAGGAAGATAAAAATAGTGTATTAGCATCACATGAATGATGTTATCGGTTGTTTAGGTTAAACTCAGAAAGTTAAAAGAGGCTTTTCTCTGGTGCAGCTGAGAGTCAGCTGTGAACCGCCCAAGTCCATAACTCGATATGTAGGGAGACAGCTAATATTAAAAGAGAGAAATCCCAGTAAGAACCATGCTGCCATGGGGAAACTAACTTCAGAGTTATGGACCAGAGAATAATCTCTCATGATCATGACAAGCCTTAGACCTATCATTCTCAATATGACAGATGAAAAATTCTATCAGAAAACCATCACTGAACCTACAAAAGCTTCATTAGTTGTAAATAGCAATTAAGTTATAGAGCAGGTGGTCATCAAAAATAAATTTGGAGTGTGTAATCATAATTTTCTTACATAGAAATTAAGTGGGAAGCTAAATAAGAATAGGCATGTACTATACATGCAGGTTTTGTTTCAAAAGAAATTAAAAACCAAGGAATTAAGAAGACTCTTTAACATGGACTGTAATGGTAAGGAAACGGGATGTGAAAGATGCCCAGAATTTCTGAGATGCACAGTGGCTGTGGAACTTGCACCCCAAGTAAAGAAGCAAAAATCCCTCTGTAGCTACCTGGATGAACAGCCACAAGGTTATTAAAAGTAGATGAAGAATAAATAGAGAGATTGGCAAAGAAAACTCTTCTTCAAATATCTGTAGATATAATGTCAATCTGGAAAATGGATTTTTAGAAGAAGAGAAAGTTTTTCATGTAAGTGAATAACTGAACCAGAAAGGAGAAAGTGGCTGTGCAAAGAGGATGGGGTAAAAAATAAAAATAATTGTTAAAAATAAATAAATATAAATAATAAATACAAATAATAAATACAAATAATAGTCTTCAACCAGGAAAATTATAGTGAAGAGTGGAGCAGAGGAAAGGAGCATAATGAATATGAGTGTACAGGAACCACCACACCTGATTTGAAAGCAAAGCAAACATTAATGTGATGAAACTAAGAAAACAAGCTAAGTTTTGGATTTTGTTCAATTTTTTAAAACCATAATAGTTTTTATTCTTAAGAAAGCAACAAGGAGTTACAGAGTTTTGCAAAATAACAAACACTGTTCCGATAAACTTAACCTTATCTGTGCTCTCTCAGTCTCGGGAGTTGGAGGGCCAGCAAGTAATTTCTTCCTCCAACCTGGACTTATGATACATGTCAGTAGGTGACCTACCCTTTCACCCCTTAAGAATTATCATCTGCCCCATGTTACTGTATAACACTGATCGGGAATTTCCAGCCCCTCCCTCAAGGAGAAGCATTTATCCAGGAAGGCTGCTGTTGGCAGCACATTATGAGAGTACAGGAACATAAAAATTTCTGGCTCTCTGTGGTTTTACCATGGCCTCTCAGCTCATGTTTCAACAATCTGCTGCCTGAAGACTCTAACCCAGAACAGAGGCTGTGCCACAGAGCGAGGTCCACTGTATAAATTACAATTCAAAACAGAGTCTGCACTTCACTGAGTTCACCAGGCTCATCCGAATATCTTACTTTGCCAGTAGAAACCAAATAAAATAAACTCTCCATTCCCCTTATGTCTGTTCTCCTAAACATCACTCCTATGCTCCTAGTGTCCATTGAATGGAACCGTTTCCTCCTAAACCACTTGCAGCTGCATCACCTCTTCCACATCCCACTTCCCTTCATTCCTGTGCCCTTTTACCTTTCTCCACTTGCCTCTCCTCATGACACCTACAGTCGGGCAGGTCTCCTCTATCCAAGCACCTTACCTTTCCTGTTTCCCATCTTCCTGGTCCCTTGTCCCCAGCCTTTTTTGCCCTGCTCTGACCTCTCTGATTTCCACGATGCCATCATTTCTGTTGCTGTTCTTCCAACAAGTGGAAACACTGCAAAACACATCAGCCTGGAGTGCACGGAGCGTTGCTCTTGCCCTTCACAAGACACGTGGGCAGCACAAACGAGATCAAAACCATGAAGGTCTGGAGTGTTTGATCTGAACCGAAAGCGTCCTCAGTGCTCTGCTGGACTTGGGTCCCCTTTTCCAGTTCAGACCCCATCACAGCACAAGACCTGTTTTGTAAAACACCAAATGCCCAGTTTCTTCTAACCAAATACCTCAAGCTGAAATTCAGGAAGTCTTTTGGCTCCTAAATCCTGCTCAGAAGCCTAACATTCTAATGGGAAAGTTTCCTTATTTATCTTAGCTTGTCATCGGTCAAGTTACAAGCTAAACTAGGAACCTAAGTACTTGCTGAACCCAAACCAAAGCCTCTCATCTTTTAACTAAGCCGTTGTTGTGCTCACCAAGATAAACAGGGCAAGCAAATTCAGTTCCTTGCAGCTCCCCAAAGCTTCTGCTGACTCTGCTAGTGAGCAGGACCATCAACATTGAGCTAGCTTGGCATACATTCTCTGATGAATTAAATTGCATCCACCACCAGCCCACAGCTCTCCGCTAGTGTTAAATGCAAGATAAAATAAGAAGTAGCTACCAACTGACATTTGCCAGGCAGGTGTGCACCGGTATGAGAGTGATCTCCACTTCCGTGTACAGCTTTCCCTCTTCCAGGGTTGGGTTAAGCAGACTAACCTGAAAATGACTGTGGGTTCTCAGCTTCTGCTGTATATGCTGAAGTTTACTTAACCAAATTTACAGTTACAGTCATGGTCTCTTCCTCTCTCTGTGAATTAACAGCCTATGTCTCTCCAGCATACCCTATAGCAGTACCAGAAGGAAAATCATCCAGTCTCTTAGACGTAGTAAGTACACCTCGGCTGATCGCAGAGGCAGAGGTTGCAACAGTTCTACCTCTGACCCGCAGGCTGAACCACCACATTTGCAAAGGTTGTATCATCCCTGTAGTCTGACCCCGGCACCTCCTGCGCAGGGAAGAAGCAGGATCAGTGGTAATAAGGCTGGAACTGGAGTCACGCAATCCACAGGAGCAGGGAGATAACATGAACACAATCCTCAGGCATCGACAGGAGCAGGCCAGAAGCGGAATAGCAGCACTGCTGGTGACACTGGCACTAAAGGTAAAACGTGCCCAATTCATACCTAACACAAACCACAACTTCAGGGCAGCTATACCAGTTTACAGCAAAGTGCCTGATCAGGTGGAAGACAGTTCACAGGTTGAACTAACTTTTTATGGTCTCTTACACCAGCCTTCTACACTGACTTACTCTGAGACCCTATCATATATGGGTCTTTTTTTTTCTTCCCCAAATTGTCCATAATTTTGAGTGCCTCCATTTTTAAGTACCCAGCATAGATACTGGCACACCATTTTTCGACATGCATTTGCAGCTGCTGTGGTCTGCAGCTACTCATCATGCTGCAGCTCAGTGTCTTTCAAAATCAAATGCATGATATGTGAAGGATGAGGCCCTGATGCAGAGGACAATCTAGGAAGTCTGGCTGTACGTTCTCACCTCTCTCAACTTCCCTGAATAAAACAGACTGACAATATTTGTCGACCTATTTCACAGGGGATGTTTTGAGGACAGGCCAGTTTGTAAGAAACTTTAAAAGATGGCCAGTTTGGTTTTGTGCAGTGGCTTAAGCCACAGCCTGAAGGATCAGAGCATCCAGCTTTAACTGCTCCTAGCCCAGATTAGGTTCTCCGTGTTCATTTGCTTCAGTTTCCTCTGCATAAAACTGGGATGCTACTTGTTGTGCTTTCCACAGGATACCTGCACAGACAAGTTTATTCTCATGTGTAAATCATCGTGAGACTTTCCAGAAAGGATCTCTAAGGACAGAAACCAGAATCGCACTGAAGAAGAAAAAACGTAACTGCTGCTACTCGCTCTTGCTCCTGGGACCACTCCACTGTCCCCCACGACTTAGATGATAGCTCCTGAGGGCATGTGTCTGGAGAAGAAAAACATCCTTGTATGGTTAAAAATCTCACAGGGACCACTTAAGCCACAAGTGTAGACAAGGACGAGCTGCGCTCGTCATGGTCTCGGTCACCATGCAATTCACGCCTTCGATTACAAAGCGCTCAGCTCAGGTTCATCAGCAATCTTTATCAGCAAGAGCGGGCTCGTTCTTGCATAGCCTGCCTCATCCCAGATCTGCACCGAGACCGGGGGTGGCAAGCGTGGCGAGTGTCCATCCACTTGAGCCCATTTTCACCTGGCTAGCCCAGGCGAGGAGAGCCGTGGTCCAGGCCAACAGGTGTCCCAGCTCCTGCTGAGGTCCTCCTGCCCGAGACGGTGAGATGAAAACCAAACCTCATGTCCTGAGCTCACACTTCTGGCTACAAGCTTAAAAAAGAAAAGAGTGTGAGTTGGCATGGCTGTGGCTGTGCAGCGGCTGTAAGCTGTCAAATCAGTTTACGGCTGTTCCAGAGGAATCCCACCCACCACCATAAATATGGCCTTTCTAACCAGTGCCTCTGGAACGGGTTTAAAGAGTGTATTAAGACAGATGCTGTTGGTGACATGCCTGCTCTCTCTCATCTGTTGCCTCGACAAGCACAGTCTGTTTTTAAATTAATGTATTTATTGAAAAATAAACCAAATCCTAATCACTCTTCTGCTCTGTAAAAAATAGAAGAAAATCTTTATGCTCCAGCTCGTTTAAATGAAGTAAACATTATCTGTACCATTACTGAATGGGTTGCTGAATGGCTTTTCTTTTACAGAAAAAAAGTATTTATTTGACATATTGTTTACTGTTGCTTACAATTACAATTTGCCATTCACAATTGCAAAATTGAGTAGGTAAGGCTTTCTAAAAATGACTTCAAATATTCTTTGATGGCTTTAATGGATTTGTAAATAAAACAGAGAAAGTTATTAACTGAAAAATAGAAAAAGTAATTTTTCCTAAGCCCCTAAAACTGTTTGCTGATTGTTTTTTTCTAACAAAGAGGAAGTTTGTTTGCTTTGGTTTGGTTTGAATGCTCCGACGAGCTCAGCTTCACGCTTGTGCTCAAATGCTGTGCTACCTAGGCAGGCTTGCCTGAATCGGGGCCCCAAACAATGGTCTGTGGCATGTGTGCAGTGCATTCCTGAGTCCTAATTAATTCACTTGACTTTGGGGGCTCCTTTTCTTTTGCGCACATTTCAGAGCAGGTTAGCAATCCCTAACTCTGCCGGGTAGGAGAGTATCTGCCCGTGCTCCCAGAACTTGGCTTTCCAGCCAAAACTGAAGTGTTTCAGACTTAGCTGAGCCAGGTGCACAAACTGCTCTTGCTTCTCCCAGGGACACAGTGCAGGAGCGGCAGCCTACCTTCAAGGTTGTGAAGATGCTGTTTCAAACAAGATCCCGATTGCTTGCTTCGGGATGCTGTACTGAGCAAGGAACAGAAACATAAACAGAAAGCACGTGATGTCAGTGAGCACTAGGTGAAATTTTAACAATTCAATTAATGTAGGCAGAAGAAAAAAAAAAAGATGCAGGATGTTCCAACCGCAGCTGGGAGAAGCCAGTTTTGTACGTCCAAAGGAGAGTTGGAAACAATGATCTTTACACTCAAATTCCCAAATCTTGTTTTAAAGGGCTCTGAAAGGAGCCTGGCAGAGGGGAAGCACGTTGTTTCAGACTCTGTGCTTGAAAGTAGAAACCAAAGTCTTTCGAGTCTGCTCTCGGGATTCGCACATGCCTGTCAGCAGCACGGGATCTGTCTTGTGCTCCACTTGGTTGAAGGGACAATTCTTCAGGTGCTCTGACATGCACGCGACGTCGTTGCGCTGCCACTTGTTAACTCTAGAGAACAGGCTGCTGAACTGCCAGATCTGATACGGGAAAGGGGAGAGAAGTTGGGGAGAGAAAATGGGAATGTTGGTAAAAATAGAAGAGGATTTAAAAAAAATATATATGCTTATAGTGGGTGTGCTTTACTTGTACTGCACAGGCTAGTGAACATCTGATTGTGCAGGGCTGACATAACAAGTGAAAATGTGGTCTGTATTGTTACGTACCTCTGCTTGCTGGTTTTGCTGCTTTGGTCACCACCTGCCATTTTTGACAGGGAAGTATCCTGCTACAGTTTTTTGTGCCAATCCAGGGTGGGGCATGGGGAAATCCAGGGCACCTGACCACCACACCTCTACAGAACACCCCACCACATCTACGGTGTGATCCAAGATGTTTACAGGTGCATCCAGGATGTTTATAAAGCAGAGTGACTATAGCATGCTTTTGTGATATATATCTCGAAGAAACCGGACTTCGTAAAGACCTTCCAAAGCACCTATCAGTATCTTCTAAGCAACGAACGTTAAAAAGCTGTTGTTATTCACCCCACCCCAGAACAAGCCTGGGTTAGGGTTATTCCTAGAGGAGATACAAGCTTTTAAAAGTTAGAAATGTGCAGATAAAATTGTATGATTTTGATTGCAGTGATACCATGAATCGTTTAGTGATATACTAGCATGTAGTGATAAGACTGTGATTATGTCACTTTAATATTTGCTGTACACCATTAAGTCAAATTAATTTTAAAAGTAATAGTAGCTTTCTTCTCCCTAAAAATGTTTCTTCATGTGGAAGAAGTACAGAATGTGTGTGTGCTACGCTTAAGATTACCTGACCCTAAGTAGTTACCCTGTCCTAGTCCTAAGCTATTATACACAGTAGTCAAGAAATTCAGACTAATCACAAACAGAATGTTTTCAAGCAGAGTCTGTGCATTGTAAAGAAGATTCCTGTGTGGTCAGTACAGAGAGCTAACATGGGAGGGGTTAGACAGTCCTTAAATTCAAGGCTGCTGGTTTGAAATTGCACTACAGTAAGTGAAGTTAATTGCTATTTGATTGCATAGCTGGAATTTCTTCATTTTACTGAAGGAAGCCACATCCTCTAGCAAATTATTTCAGTGGCTAATTCCTGCTTTGGTTTGGGCTAATTCAGCTTGCAGACACCAAACTTTGTTACACAGATTTTGAATTCACCATGCTTCATTTTTTTTCTCTTATTAAAGAGTACCTTCTCTTAATAAAGAGTCACAAACTGCTAAGTTTCCCGTTGATAAGAATCAATAGGTTGGAGATCTTCAGGGGTCTGCTTGAAAGCCAGGTCCTTAGATAATTTCCGGGAGTCTTCCTTGGATCTAAATTACTTGTTCCTAGCTCTCTGTCTTGTCTGCTTGGTCATACTGGAGTCTCTCATGTTATTCTTTGGAGCAGTTTTATGTTAGAGCAGCTGCAAGGCTATCAGCTAGGAAAAACCCCTGTAATAACTATTGTTTGGCTAGGACTTAAACTGACCTGTGTTTACCTATTTCATTGAGACTATCCAAACAGCCAATGAGGGAGATGATAATTTTCTGGCGCAAACAGCTGGAGGCCAGCTTTGCAGAAGAAGGCTTCCTATCCCTGTGCTGCTCCCTCAGGTGCTCACAACTCAAGAAGTCATCCTGTGAACTAGTACAATCCTGTGAACATGGGCTTTCATAATCGTGAAAGCCCTTGGGGGTTGATGTGAACACCTGAGAGTCTTTCACAGCCACGTCTCCTTGTTCTTTACCCTTTTGGCATTCTGAAGCATGTTTTAGTTTTGACATACCCTAGATCAGCTTGTAAGGAACAACAAAAAAGTGTGAACCTCAAGTTCTTCAAAATCCCATGTGTAACCTTGAAATATCAGGAATTCTCAGTTCCCAGTGCCTAAAAACAGTGCACACGCAAGCAGAATACCCAAGACAAGCTTGGGTGAGGACTTTCAGCTAGTCAGAGGATGTCCATTTACAGCTTCCTACCTTTGCTACATGTACTGTATTTTACAGCCCTGACAACTGTGGTACAAATTCACATCCTCACGAACCTTCCTCACATTTGTATGCTTATATGCCGCATCCCTTGCTATGCTTGTGTTTTATCTGGGGAGAACCCATGGCTGTTTTTTTCCCAATGTCACAGTCACTTGCCTTTTTGTGAGCTTTCCACGAAGTACCACCATGGGAATATCTTTTTTTCTCCCAGACCAACAGGACCATTCCCCTCTCTTGAAGAAGAGTGGCACAGATGTCCCTCATAAGCACTGACACTTGCGATAGCTGAGATAAACTGAAGCTGTCCAGGAACCCTGCAATGTACTTGAGCACTTCCACTGGGAGGCTGCTCAGCGAGTCCTTGTTTCTCCCTTGATTAACCACTGTGGAAATGCACTTCCCTGATTCAGCAAGGAGGGTGTCCACCTCTGGCTTAATAGCAAACGTCTTGAGAGGCTTGCTGTATATAACCTTGGCCTTAAGTCCATCAGGACGGAAGTGATTTTGAACAAAAGTACATCCCAAGTAGGCCAGTGGGCAGCGATGCTGGAACCAACCGTCCAGACATGACTGGATATCAGCGTGCACATTCTTGAAGTGGAATGGGAACTCATCCCTCCTGAAGAAATGACTGCAAGTGAATGTGAAAGCTGAACTGCTTTTGTTGTGTCTTCTGGTTACACATTCAGTGTAGAGCTCCACGTGGAGTTCCGGTGGGCTTTTTTCATCCAGAATATCTGCTAGAACAGCATTGGAGGAGAAGGGCTCCAGAGGAAAGCTGTATGTCTGTGTTGCAAAATCCACAAAGAGTCCGTCGATACCCCTTGCTTCGGAGATCTCATGGCCTTTCAGCTCTTTCTCCAGTGCACACAGCAGTGCAGCTTTAACTATATTTGCCTTGGGTAGTTCCTCTAGGTTTATTCCCAATTCTGATGTATCCACCGACTTGTCTGAAGTTGGTATCTTGTGGCCCAGTGCATCTCCTAGTCGTGCTCTTTTGCCACAGTAACTAACTGGCACTTTGAATGTGTAAACAGTCTTCACTTCCTGAGCTTCCAAGTTCCCATAGACAAAGTCTTTTTCTTTGGGCGTGCAAGCAGCTAGCTGGCCAAAGCGGATGAGCATTCCCCCATGATGTACCAGATACATGTTGTAATCTCCTACACCAACTTCCTTCTTCAGCCTCTCCAGGACCCCTTCTTGCCAAGGAGCCAGTCCTGTCATTTCTGTATTTGGTGTTACTTGTTCAGGCTTTTGGTCTTTTGCCTTTTCTGCACCATCAGGTACTTCCTTTGCCTCCTCTGTGGAGCTGGCAGCTTGAGGGGCTGATGCTGTTTTCTTGGAACCTTCCTCCGTCTTTTGTCCTGCGCTGGCTGCTGAGCCCGTTACCTTGCAAGCCAGGAGCTCTTTGCTGAAAATATTCTCCCAGGTTTTGTAACTCCCCAGATCCATTCCCTCTTTGTCCTTTGCCAGATCTTCACGCTCGCGTTGGCTAAGCTCAGACAACTGGTCGTCTCCCCCTTGGGAACCACAGGCTACTCCTCCCACAGCACCCTCTTCCTCACCCATGTCTTCATCCATTAGCTCTTCCACTTCATCCTTTTTCCTCCACTCTGGAAACAAGTCGGCTATTTTCAAAGTCCTGAAAAGTATTTTTTGGTCTCTGAGCGCCAAGGCTGTGTCAAGACATTCTTCATTCAAGGTCTCCTTCATAATGTTCTTGTGGAGAGTTGTGTCTGAATCCACGTTTGGCCAGCGATTCCACTCCATTGAGCAGCAGACAACACTGGCTGGACAGACCTGGAGGTGCTTCGCCAGCTTAAAGCGGGCCATGGAAAAAGGGCAGCCATAGGCTGAGTTGAGGCAGGACACCTGCTCTAAGGGACAGAGCAGTTGGTGCTCCTCTGCCTTGCACATGTGGAAGGTGGCCCCGCAGTGAAAGCGGCAGCTGATCACCATGCAGGAGATGGAGGGCTCAACTGGTGCGCGGCAGTGCCGGTTGAAACATCTCTCACAGTGCCTGTGCTGCCCAGGGGGAGCTTTCTGAGCCCGGTGCTGTGTGTAGCGGAGACAAGAAGACGAGAGTTATTGCCTGAAGGAGCAAGAATGGCCACAGGCCGTCCGTGCCCGTGCTTGGTTTCTACAGGTTAGGTGCTCACATGCACCTCTAATGGGAATAAGGCTGTGGGCAAATGACTGCCAGCTCCACAGAGTCATGTATCAGCACTGATACCCACAGGACAGCGTGGCCTGTTAGCAGGACACGCTAACGTAAGATTAGATAATGTCCTCACTCATTCGCCCAGCAGAGGCAGCCAGGTTTTGGGAGAGAGCTGTTCTCTGTCCCAATATTTATACTGGGTCTATCTATACCAAGCTGCTGAAACCAAGACTGCCAGAGGCATGGTGAGGGAGCTTCCCACTTCCTCAATGCTCTTTGAATAGGAAAGATGACATTTCTTTCTCCTCTCTAGAAAAATTAGCTGGTCATTTGGCCTACATGTCTTGCCATCCCCCCCATAAGTCATGAATGTTGTGCAAATGAACCTCCCTTTGCTCTACACCAGCAAGGCTGAGAGTGAGGATTATCATCATGATCCCAGTTCTCAGTGGAAACCAGACTGAGTAAAGGCTAATTCGCCTGCCCTCCTTTGTCTGCTTTCCTGATTTACCCTGACACTCCTAGATGCCACCTGCATGTCGTGGAACAGGGACTATGGGGGACTTTCCTTCAGGTAGGTTTACTTGCTACTTTCAGGTGTCAAAACCTGGAATAAGGCGATGCCTCGGTCTGCGTTTTGGAGAGAAGCTCCAGAGCGCAGTGGAGGCTTGTTGCAAGGTTATACTGACCCAGTTAAACCCATTTAATTTCACTTTTTTTCACAAACTGCCTTTCACCTTTCTTCCCCTTGCTGTCACCAGTGAATGCCGAGTAGATAGGAAGGAGGAGAAGAGGGCAAGTATGGTTTACCTCATCCTCAGCTCAGCACCACAGTGTGCAGTTAAGGGCAGAAGGGGAGCGACAAAGGTCTAACCTCAACAGAGCATTTATCTTCCTGTGATGGAGCAGGGGAGAGGTCAGCTCTGAATATGCCTTTTACAGGGTGCCTCTCTGAGAAAGAATCCATTTTTGTTCCTTTTGGATCTATTTTAGAGCATGATCCTACAAAAAACAATCAATCACCACTGCTCTACTTTTTCAGTTCATCCTACGTACTTCTGACAAGTCAGTGTCAAACACCACCCAGAACTGAATATGTGATCCTGAGTTGATCATATTTTAGATTCAGTTTATAAAGGTGTTAGTGACACCACCATGGGACAGAAAATAGGGGAAAAGGTCCCAGGCAGCAAGTAATAAACAATACCATTTCCTGTTTCATAAATTCAGCTGTCATCAGGCAGCTCCATGAATTTAACATTTTGCAACCAACAGACTGGATTAAAAAAACAAGATGAGGATGCCAAAACAAATGTTTCAGAAATTTCAACTGGCTTTATTATATAAACAGGCTAAATGTTTTCTTAAGGAAGACTGCATTTCAGTTCTCACATTTCCATATTAACGTGTTTCAAAAAATATATATAAATTTTTCCTTTTCTCCCCTTAAAAACCTTTGATATAAAAGGACATACAATTTTCCTGAGGTTCAACAACAAAAAGCAGAAGTACAAAAAGCTTATATAAAAATTAATCACTACCAGATTACGAGCTTTGTGTCAGAATGAACCACTGATCTGCTTTGCTTTCATTATGGTGTTTTTTGTTACTTCCCAGTAAGTCAACTATATCAGTTTAATTAATGCACTTATGAGGCCTGCTTCCAAAAGTTCACAGTTGCCCTTGCTCATAATATCTCTAGTCTTGCAATAATTCTCAGCAATAGCTGTTACCCTAAAGACGGGAAGACAGAAGCACAGAGTCCGACAGCAAGTAAATGGAGATGGTGATTAGCCTGAGGCATGCCTTCTGTTGCAAAAAATCTAAGAACATAAGAAATGACATTCTGGGTCAGACTAGTGGTCCATCCAGCCCAGCAGTCTTCTTCAACAATGTCCATAAGAAATGCCATTTAGGGGGAACATGTAGGACCTCCCGTGGCCCTTTCCCCTCATGCACCGTTGTTGGATTAGAGAACTAGAAGCTGCTCAGTCACTACTTGGAGCTACTTCCCTGGTTACTTTTAACTAGTATCAGTAACTTGGCACAAAGAAGAGCTGCTGTATGCAGAAAAGTCCAGACTTTCTGCTCCTTGCTGTACAGGCTGCATCCCAGCTTGGTTCAGTCTGCTGCAGATATTTGTGGAAGGGAAAAAGCTAATGATAAGGAGGAGCTGTAGTTCTGTTTCCAAACAGGACCCAGGGTGCTTTTTGCTTTTGGTGAAAATAAGAAAAAGACTTTTGACAAGCCTTCCCACCACACTTCCTATGCAGTGGGAACTACCATAACCCCAGCAGACTCTCATTTGGCTCTTGGACAAAATATACATTATTAGTAAAATAATTTAGACTTTGGTTTTTTTCCTAAGGTTAAAGAAAATACAGTAGTGTCATTTACCTGGATGTGAGTGCTTTTGCAACCCCAGGCTTAAGTGACCTAGCCCTGAGGAGAGCTGTGCTGCAGTGGGAGTAGGCTCAGGCTCAAGGGGAATTGATGCTACATGAAGCTGCTTCCCCTCTTTTTTTGAAGGCACTGTTTTAACTTCTCGTCTTTCACATCTGGGCAATGAAAGTCATGAACAACGCAGGAGAAGGAAAGATGACTGGGACAGGCAATGCATGTGGGTTCCTGCAGTCACCAAAGACCATGCACTTGTATTTGAACTTGATGTGCATTAATTGCTCGACACATCTTTGTTCCATTCATTGCAACTTCCAACACTGACCAATACCTGTTCACATCTCTTAGTGAATCCCATTCCTCCTCGGTCCTGCAGAGTAAATGAACAAGTCCTCTGTCGTCCATCTACCTAGGGACAAACTTACACTCTGAAGTATAAGGCTCAAGTGCCTTCACCTTTGTTTGCATGGAAAAGGCTTGAGATAGCAATGCAGAAAAATAATATTTTGTGACTGTCCATTGCAACATTCCCTGCCTTGTTTTTGGAAGCACTGGCTTCCAGGGTGCTGGCCAGGGTGGCCCCAGCCACATCCAGCCCTTAAATACATGTGGTTTGGTGTGGCATCTGTCCTGCTTTAGGCTGTTCAGTTACATCTACTTTTATGCAGCTCAGAGAAGCAGGAGATACAGATGGATTTATTTCACATTGGCAGCATCCTTGCTGCTCTCATTCTTGTAGCATTTTGCTGCAAATATAATCTCTAAAAATAGTCCCAGCCATGACTTGCATAAGGTCAGAGGAAGGCTGGGTACATTACACCGCAATAAAAACATGAATGTGTGAACAATACTTTCCACTGCAAAACCAACTCTCAGAGAGAAATAATTGATAAATAAAAATACAACTGAGGCACAGGCCTTAGGGTTCTCCAAAAACACAAAAGGGGCTGATTGCAAAGTTTCTGGAGAGGGGCCTGCTTTCACACCGTTGTATGCTGAAACGAACCCCCATCTGAATCAGGTGTAGAGGAAGAAAACACATGCTTTGTTTATCAGAAGTGACCATATTAGAGCATTCAGATCCAGAATAAGTCTTCATCATTATTCAGATCTGCCATTTTTAGTTGAGTTTACCTCATCTCTAACTTGTATATGTTGTTCTGTCAGACAAATCATTTCTACACCTCTCGTCTCATTGTCAGATCTGTGAAGCTGGAGGACAGGAAGAAGGGAGAGAGAACTTTTCTGATAATTGTCAGGGTTTGAATGCTGCTTCTATTCTGACATGCCGGTAATCCAGAGCTCTGTATTTTAACTGATGGTCTAGTTAGCTCTGTGGTTTAGTTGATGGCATTATTGTCAGTACGCAAACTACAACTTTCAAAACCCTGAGCAGAAATTTTACAAATCCTTGCCTCAGTGAGTTTGATACATAACATCCAGAGGCAGGTGACACACAGCTATGTCAGGTGATGAAACGTTTCTCTAAACCTGTACACTTCTTGTTTCCCTGCAACTTGCAAAATTTCCTAAAAGCTGGGTTAGAAAAAAAAAATCAAACCAGAAATGCTTTCTTGAATCATGTTCAAGCTACTGTGGAAAGAGAGGATGCAAATTACAGTCCACAGTCTGTCCACATTGGTAAATCTTTATTTTTAGACCATCATGACAGTAAATCAAGTAAGGTTTAAAAATATACAGCTGCTATTTTAACTGCAGATATGTGTGTGTCTGGAGCAGATCTGTTCAATGACAATAACTTACAGTTTATAAACCAATTACAATTTATTTTTAGTAAATATATATTTATTCAGTTGTAGTCAATGAGCCAAAACAATACAACTGTTTTCTTATTTGGTATTTGCTATATGTGACTGATCATATGACATACTAAGGTTATACATCATATTTGAGCTCTTCTCACAGAATGAAGGGATGCCTCCCATTTTAAAGAACCATCAAAAAGGGCCACCACAAACCCCAGATAATTACCTTAAAGAGTGCCTCTGAGATGAGATTGCAAACGAACATAAAACAATCTTTCTAAGATTTACAACATGATAAGGAGCACTTAAAAAAACCTCAGGAAAGTTTGCATCTAAATGCTGGAGTCAAGAATGTTAAAGTTATATATAATGTTGCAACAGAAAAATATTTTCAAGGAACTTGAATACTTTCAGAAGTGTACAGGGCAGATAGATAGGAGACATTCTCTATTTCTTTTAATCCTTGTTACCCCGTATGTGCTGTTTATATCATTTTTATCGTAATATTTAAATCCTGAGGTGAATACAGAGTTATTAATTTCCTTACAGGGTTTTTCAATATATTTATTATCTTAGTATCTGAGAGGATTCACAACCAATAATGAATTTATCTTTGCAGTACTAGAGGTGCACTTGAGGTTAAAAGATACTATTACTTCTATTTGGCAGATGTAGAATTAAAGTATAGAAAGATGAAAATAAATAGAATTAAATATAATATTTTATATAAATAAATATATACACACCAATTATGGAGATGCTCACGTTCTGATGTTTCACTTGCAGTTGCAAGCCTCCTCCTCAAAAACTCTGGCAGAGCCAGCTGTAGCATCACATTTTCTAGGAGAGCATCTAAGTCTCCTTAAACTAGAGATTTTTTCTCTTTTTGTGCAGCACTCTTCCTCAATCACTACATACTTAACAACCTCAGCAAGAAATCAGGCTTGGGTCTCCTTTTGCTACACAGATATCTTTATTTCTTGGAGCTGAGGAAGAAAACACTGTGCCATTGGAAACCATACCGTACTGCATTTGTGCATGATTCTCAGGAGCATAATTTTTCTAAAGTCCTGTCTTTCAAAACAAAATAGAAAGCAAACACAAGAATGCCACCACCTGGAATCACAGTGACCTTTAAGTGAGTCAAGCCCCACATCTCGACACCCACAGCAGGGACAGCTACAGCTTCAGTGACTGCCTTGGCATTAGGTGTAGTGGGTCACTGTCCTTCGTGGCACACCTGCTCGGCAATTGCCATTCAGACTGATCTTGCACATACGTGTTGCCAGCCGAGCTTTAAATGAGTCAGGCAGTGACTATGGTACAGCCCAGGGTAGGTGGAAATGGAGAATAAAAGGTATGGATGAAGTCTTCATCAATGACACTAATAAATTTCTAGCAAGTGTGTGCAAGACACAGCTTCTCTGAGGCTCAGACCTTGAACAAGTCCACACGGGTTTTACAGGGGCACTTTGATTCCAGGACAATCCTTATGGTGAACCTCAAATCCCCAGTATATGACATGCAGAGTGAAAAGGTTTTCTGTGAGGCAACTGACCTGTTAGATAAGCCCAAAGATGGAAGGATGAGGCTGTGACAATTAGGGAGCTCCTCCCTGTATTTTCTAGCTGGGGATCAGCTGATTGAGCCTGTGGTGTTTCATGGCAATAATCACTGCTTCAGAGTTACTGAACAGGTTGGAATTGCTTTATACTGAAAAAAAAAATGCTTTAAAATGGCAGGGACAGAGTAGGTCCACTGTATAGTACATCAGTCAGGCATATTCCTTGCTTTTCTTTCAGAGCATGGATGCTGCTCAGGTTCCTACAGCAGCACATCAGCTTTTCTTCAGCTACCTAAACCCGGCATGCCGGACCGTGGAGCTCAAGAGAAGCTGTCGCACCATCAGGCCTCCCCCTCGCCTGGTAAATCTTTGCTGCATGCACACAGTAAAGAGCTGCCAAAACTTGCTAGTGCAATTTCTGTCCAGTGAAATGCACTGGTGCTGCTACGGGAGGAGTAGGGAAGAGTTCAGAGCAGAGAGGCACAGGTAACGCAGGGCACTGCTGGTGGAAACCCCACACTGCACTCCCCGCTGTGGGACTTGGATCAGCAATATTTCTTGCTACTCCCTACCTGGTGCAACGTAGCCATAGCTTACCTGAGACAAACCCACCACAAAATTCCAGGTGCTGACGTGGTTTCCCGGGGCTGGCGGTACGGTGCAGAGCAGCCCGGCAGCAGGGTCTTATGCTGGGCATGTTGGGGAGTCGTGGCGGGGATAGGCAGGACAGGGGGAAGGGGGAGGCTGTGGTATGGGGCTGCTCTGCTGCTCCTCGTGCATGTTAGCGGTCCCTGTGCTCTCCTTGGTAGAGACACAGTCAGACAAACTCTCACTCTGCATTGGTAACTAGGAAAAGGGTTTGGTTTTGCTTTGAGTTCAGCAAGTGCTTTAAAACAACAGGTTCCAGTTTAGTTGCAGTTTGAGAAAAAAAAAAAGAATGGTCCCAACTGTGTTTTTTAATTTGGGCTCCGGTTCTAATTTATGCCCTGGTAACAATCTGATTAACATACTTTTCTGAAAACTTCTTGAGATAAACAAGTGAATCATTTTAACCAAAAGAAGAGAAACCCAGCCCAAGGCAATAGAGAATTTCAGAGCTATTGGTCAACCTCTAAGTCATAAAAACAAAAGAGAAAAGATTCCTGAATAAAAATTGCTACGCAGCCACAACTCTAAATGGTGCAGTAGTACCTCTAACACTTGTGATTCTTACTTCATCATCTTATTATTCAGTCTGGTCTACAAACACACAGTTTGCAGTCTGAATCTACAAAACTCACTGGATTTTAAGTCTTAGCATTTTTGCCAGAAGATTGCTCTTACTTCTCCTCTGACCTTTATTGTATCTCCTTCTCTTATTTCTCTCAGAGTTTCTTGAAAATTACAGAAGTTGAATTTTGATTTATCATCTGTCCTGCTACTGAAGCTCCCATCTTATAATCAGCATCTTAGTTTTTTAAAACCCCAGATACAGTGCTGCAAACTATGCCTAATCCACTGAATATATTATGGAGGGGATTTTTTTAGAGTAGTAGGTCACAGAAACTTTCACAGTTACCGGCTGCCTGTTTTAGGGTGTCGTTTAAGACATCTTGTGTCTGCTTATTCTACTCCATCTTAATTGCTAAGGCTGTTTTGAAGACATCTTGATGTTTATAGTTTGATACAGTAACCATTGCATTGCATAAGGTTTGACCAATAAATACTCCAACTCTATTTACAAAGCCTTACCTTAATCATAGAGTCCCTGTGAGTGTACCAAGCACTTGCTCTCCTGGTTGTGCTCAGCTGGGTTGAACTGAGGTTGGTAAGGGAGAACTGCCAGCAAAGAAAGAAGAGAGAATGGGAGGACACAGAGCAAGCCCAGGCAGAAACATCAAGTAGTTTTGGGTTGTTAAAAATAAAACCCATGCATGTGACCGTGTAGCTCAGCTTACAGAGCAATCTCTTCCACTGTATTTGTTAACACTGTCACTTCTGGAGTGAGAGCTCACAGGGAAGACGTGAGAGGCAGAACCAGTAATACTCCGTGCCCCCTGCATCAGAGGAAAAGATCAAAACCCTTCTCGGAGCCCTGTATCAGCTCCCCGCCACGCTCTGGTGGAGGTCTGCCCTTTACAACTTAACTCCCCTTGGTGCCCACAGCAGTCTGTGGTTTCTGCTGTTGGAACTGTCACTGTGCCCTGGGCTCCCATCGTCACCAGCTCTAGCAGCTGATGCAGACGCCAATGGCGGGTTTCTGATCTGTCTGGGCAGGGGTGGGCAGAAAGAGAGCAGGGATGGCCCAGAGCTGAGCAGCCGGGCAGATCTGCCTGCCTGCCTCCCAGGGACCCCCAGGAGACTCCCCAGCTCCAGCCTCTCCACTGCATAGTGCAAGGGTCCCACCAGCCACCGGGAGGAAGCCTGAAGGGTGCAGCTCCCAGTGCCACCCTTCCTCAGCCAAACCTGAGGAAGCAAAGGGAGGGCAGTCAGGTTTTAATGTCAGCGTGGACCCATTAAAGCATTTCATGGCGAGTTTCATGAGTTTCGCGGTGAGCATTTCATACTCATGGCGAGTACAGACATACAGGTACTACTACAGGTCAGTGAGGTTCAGGGGTGCAGATGGGGCAGGCACTGCTTCTCCCTGGTGGGTGCTCAACCCATCTGGCTGCAGAGACACCTCTTTGTGACCTCAGTGACCCTGCTGCTGTACGTGACCACTTTTCCCCACCTGAGAAACATGGGACAACGTCTTTTGGCTGTGGCGGTGGTGGCTCTGAGATCCTAAGTCACGATGAACTTGTTGCTTTGCCTTATCTTTCTCTTCCCCTTATCTGTGAGTCCCCAGTGACTCTCATTGTTTGAAACAGTGCAGGCAACTGTGTTTTCATTTTTAGGGTTGAACAAAATGTCAGTAGGTGACAACCAAGGCTTGCTGGTGCCAATCGTAACTTAGTAGTGCTAAATATGGTTAGCAGTCCGGCTCCATGGCCTTTTTTAGAAAGGGCTGTATTGTCGTGATACCATTTTCTGTCATCCCATTGCACTGGGGAAAACAGGGGCCAGTGGTAATATGCCTAAACCCGAATTTCACCCAATCACAACATGATCTGTTTACCCTGTCTACTTCCACCCCCCACCCCCACCCCCACCCCCAGTTCAGGGTTATTCTTCAGCCTTCAATGTTGTCATCATCTTTTTAGGCTGTTTAAAAACATGCTGCTTGTGTGCCTCACTTTTATACAAAGCAAAAAATTCTTCTCAAAATTCTGTATTACTGGTTTAGGAATAAACTCCCTCCAGCTGAATTAACCCAGATTACTAAAATACTTTGGGCTTCAGAAGTAGCTGTTGTCAGAAATGAAGCTACGTTCTATCTTAATTTTACCGGCACCTGACGTCAGCCTGATTTTAGATCTCTGTGTTTCCAGATAGTCTGAATGCTGGTGGCACTTTTTACTGCTTCTATGTGTTGCTCAGTGATCATGCAGACCCAAACAGCCTGCCCTGGGCCTGCCTCACTCCGTTTGATACCCTGCCTTCCAGCCTCATGTAACACAAGCCTCCAAGCTTTGCAAATCCTTGCCTGCAGGTGATGGCTGTACACCAAAAAGGCATCATCTGTGGTGGCCTTTTAGGGCAGGGTATCACAAGATATGCAGAATGAACATAGTTCACCATGCCTGAAAATGTGTATGTGGTGGAGAGAAGGGAACAGAAGAGTGAAGGCTACGGGAAACAGGAATCCATCCTTGTATCTGCAACACACCGTTGTATTAGCTCAGCTGCACCTGAAGCCAGACTGTCAGCAAAAACAGGAGAACTTGCAGATCTCTGCTGCCACCCTTACCTGTGCTAATTTGACTCAAGGTATCTCAGGAATCCCAACCAATACTGTAACCAGACCTCCTGCTGCAGTACAGATGTACTTACTGGTAGGGTGTGAGAAATGTGGAATCTCTGAAAGAAAAGTGTGTAACTTATTTTTTGGTGCAAATGCTTTGGGAGAAAGCTGTTGCCTGTCTGCTTTAATCTCTCTTACCTCAATTCTATAGGTAGAAGTGCTGTTCTATATAGAAGCCCTGTAAAATATACCTATGTATATTGTATATGTATAATGTATATTGTATATGTATACATATGCTATGTATACAAATACATGTATCTATTGATATGGGAAAATTGGGCCAGACCTGGTAGCCTGAGCGAGGTAAGGCTTCCCGCAGCTTCATGCCCCCAGGTCCAAGCAGTAACCAGGCTGAGCTTGTATTCCCAGTAAGCACATGCACAAACACACATATAGACCACTTAAACATATATACATGGATGGCCACACAGGTTACACAGCCAGCCACACAGAACACTCACATGAACACAGCACCAGCGACCTTATTGCACCCCCCTTTCTGGCTGAGCAGGATGAACGTGCACTAGTGAGCATATATATGTGTATATATATACACACATATGTTCAGTGTGGCTCCCTCCAGCAGCTGTGCTCAGTCTGCCCAGTAGCTGCCCTTGATCTCAGTCTCTCCAATCCCTCTGGTCACCCAGTAGCCAATTCCCCTGTGGTGGTCTTACTCCCAGGAGCCCCGAGGTGCCCCAGGCTCTTTGGCAGCTGGACAGGACAGCTGGATGGGGCTCCCCTGGTATCCCTGGCAGCCACCACCTCTTCCCTTGCAGCCTCCTCCCAGCCCCCATGCCCCCTTGCTGCTGGTCCAGCGCATCCTCGCTGCCACTCACACACTCACCCACACACCCACACCAGGTGCTGCCCCATGGGCACGAGTCCCAGCCACTGGCACCGACCCCCACGCACCCCCTGCGTGTGGTGATGAGAGTCCCTTGCCCAGGGCAAGGTGTGAAAGGAGTTTAATGAGAAGACGGGACAGGCTGCGCTGGTCAGGCACAGGTCACGGCCAAACGACCACAAACCTTTTGCACACGACCGGCCCTTTTCATTCCTGTATCACTCTGTTCTCCCACACTTGATCCTCCACAAATCACCTAAACCATTCCTTTTCCCATCTTTGGTTCCTTCCCTAAACATCTCCTAATGAGTCCTGTGCAATTCCCAAACGCACCTTCCCGTGCACTCCATCATCTGTCCCACACCCCTGTACGCAGCGACCTCCCCAGCCCTAAAGGTGCGCTGGGGCTGAGGCTGCCCTGGGACAGCCCTGGGAGGGGCCCGGACAGGATATCCCTTCCGCTAAGTCCGTAAATTGGGTTCCAGCCTGCCATCGTTCCCCTGACCTCCTCGAGATGGGCCTTTGGTGGGCTGGTGGCTCCTGGGGTGGGACTGGGAACAGCCCTGCAGGGTGCTGTTTGGGCTCCCCCTCCTGCTGTCGTCTCCCTGCCGTCTACCCCTTTGTGGGTGTGCAGGCGAGCTGTTGTTACATAGCCTAATGTATATATCTGCCTCAACATATATCATGGTTGACTAGCTGCTATTGTGGCTTTTTCTGCCAATTATACAACCAGCGACCACCACAGCATCTATGAATGCTGCTCTGCTGCGTTCAGTCTACGACTGCCCCTGAAACAGCGGAATGGCTTCGCTTTTCGCCTGTACCCCTGAGTGCGCGCAGAAGACAGCTGTGCTTGCTCACAGTGACGTGGTTTGTGATAACACCGAGGCCACCCCTAGGTAACCAGCATCGCAGGAAGCAATAATTAAAGTGGAAATATCAGCTCGTTAGGTTTTCCCAGGCTGGAAAAGCCCCTGGGGGTGTCCCTGTCCCTTTCATTGCTGCCTGTCACGAAGCTCCCTTGCAGCAGCGCTGACAGCCGGCAGGTTACGGCCCGCGGCCGCCGGCGGCCTAACACCGCCCTGCCATTCGCGGCTGCTGCGCCATAGCCGCCCCGTTCCGTAGGGCAGCGCCCGGTCGCCACCGCTTCCTCCTCCGTCTCCGACTCTGATTCCAGTCCTGAGACCCGGCCGGCCGGCCGCCGCCACCGCCCCTCAGGCGAGGAGGCGGCACCTCCTCCCCAAACGCTCCCGGCTGCGGCGGCGTCGCACTACCGCTCCCGGCATGCCCCACGGCGCACTGCGGCGGGCGCGGCGGAAGTGGCGCGCCCTGTATGCGGCTGCGCGGGCCGCGCACTGCATGCCGGGAGTCGTAGTCTTCCCTGGGGCCGCGGCTCGCTGCTGTCGCCGTCCTGAGGAGGGCGTCGCTGCTGCGCGAGGGGCGGCCGCTGCCGCCGGACGGGCCCTCCTCGCCTGTCCCGCGGGGCCGCCGGAAGGGCTCTTCCTCCCAGAGGGCGCTGCGGTAGGGCCGGAAGTTACGCAGTTCTTTGAGCGCGTGCGCACTGGCGTCGCCAGCCAGCGCTGGTTAGGCAGGGAGGGAGGGAGCGGCGCTCGCGCGCCTCGGGCCCGAGAGGCGACAGCGCGGGGCCGGGCCGCGCCGGCAGCAGGTACGGGGGAGAGAGCGCCGCCGTCCGCGGGCAGCCCCGGTTTCGGGCATCCCCGGTCTCGGGCCCGCGCCGCGTTGAGCCGGCGGAGCAGGGGGATAACGGCAGCCGGGCGGTGAGCGGGGCCGGGCGCGGGAGGAGGGACGGGTCCCCGCGGGGGGTCGGCGGAGAGCGCCTCGGCCCAGGCGGCAGGGAGGCCCGGGACGGGGGTGCCGCCGGCTTGCGGGAGCCCCCGGCCTGTGCGCGTGCAACAGGCTGGGGCCGCGCAGGCGGGGCGGGGCCGGCGCGGCGGGAGTCGCGCGCGTGGGCCGGAGCCGGTCGCCTCCCGCCCTGCCGGGGGGACCTGTGGGGCTGCGCCCAGCGGCGGGAGGAGAGGGGGCTCCCGAGGGGTCGACGGGCCGGGCCGGTACTGCCCTGGGAGCCCCCGCGTGGCTTATGCCGGCTGCGGGGCTTGTGCTGGCGGCGGGCCAGGCTCCGCGAAGCGCCGCGCTCCGGCTTTAGAAGTCGGCGGGTGGCGGCGGGGAGTCGGACAACTCCGTGCCGCAAAGGACGGGCTTCCCCGCTGCTGCTGACCGCCGGCGGGACCGGCCGTGTTGTCCTCTGGCGGGACGGGGTGTGAGGAGAGGCAGTGCCTCTTCTCGCGCGGGAGGAGAAGGGAAACTTTCTTCTGGGTCTTCCAAACTTGTACTCCCCCCCCCCCCCCCCCCCCCCCCCCGCCTTGATCTTACAAAAGCTATACTTTCTCCCGGCAAACGTCAAGTCATAGCCTCTCGTTATCCCAGCTACGACATTCTCTCTTTGACTTACCGATCTGTGATGAAGGGTTTGCGCTTTCTCTGTAGCCCTGGTGGCCGTTTTCGATTGTCATGACTCCGGAGACCTTATAATCAGCAGAAACTCATCCCATTCATAATCTTTAAATTTGTATTGCTCGTACAAGAACACATGTAATGATGATTTTCAGCTTTGCCTCTTGAGGGCGTTTCATGAAAACTGAAACTCCAGGCTGAAAAGATACGTCATGAGCTGTGAAAATACTGGGCTGCTGTTTCTGCAGAATTCCCAAATGGTGCTGAATGGTTGTGTTTAATAGTCCCTTTATTCAAGCTGCCGTTTCTCTGGACTTTTTTGTTTGTTGGTGTATTTTTTGTTCTGACTGCTTAATGTTAATGAAAGACTTAATGAAGTTGGGATATGTCTATGGGCTATCCAGAAATGGGATTGCAACTTTATTCGTAGAAACTAGTTATTTTAAAGCTACTTTGTATATACCTATGGCAGTTAGTAGTTAGAATAGAATAGTTAATAGAATACTGTGTAAATCAGTAGTTTGAATCAAACTAATCTTTGGTGTGTCTGTCCTTGTTTTCATTGTAACTTTGGTATATTGTTCTCCCTGCAACATTACCATGTGCACTGACATGTGAACTAGCTCGTTCACAACAAGTTTGTTTTACTTGAACTGTGGTTGCACCTTTTAATTACCATTTAGACATACCCATAGGCACAAGGAAAATGAATAGTAGCTTGAGGCATGCAGTGCAGTAAGGTGACATGTGAGGTAGAGGTTTTTGTCAGAATGGGGTCCCTTGTCATAATCTTTCAAACAATGCAATGATGCTTCACTTCCAACAAACATGGCTGTTTTGGGGGCTTGGTATTCCCCCCCCCCCCCCCCCCAAACCCAAACAAAAACCAAACCCAAAACAAACAACCAAAACCACAACAGAACAAAACCCAAACCAAACCCTTCTAAATAGTCTTTGTTACATCCCATCTCTTGTTCTAACACTGTACCAGGATGTTTACCTTTTGCTGTCAGTGTGCCATCAGTTGATTTTTTTTCTGACGTTACATTCTCTGTGCTGGTGTCTTCAGAGCTGGCTTGCTTATGTGGCCCTGTGTAGTCAGCTGAGTGCTGGTTCCTGGAGAGGTCACAGGACCCATTTAGAAAGGGAAAGACAGCAACAGCCCATGTCAGCAACAGTGACCAAAGACACTGTGAGAACTAAGAGTACTATAGTCAGACATTGTAGCAGCTTCTGAAATGTTCTTCGTAGAGACTTTTAAGTATAAATGTTTATTTAACCAGATTGTTTGATAGTCTTATTTCAACTTCAGTGTTTCCATAACAGGGCGCGCACCACACACACACACACACACACACCCCCCCCCCCCCGGTCCTGGAAGGGGTAAATGAGGGGTTTAACTCATATCTTCAAGAACATAAAAAGGAAACTGTACCTTTAAGGTTGCTAGGTTGGAAAACATAACTTTGTGGCATGAGGTGAGAGGTTAATGGGTATAAAACAGTGCCCTCCAGAAAAATGTAAATCAAGTCTGTGTGAAAAAGTGTAAAATATATTAGATAAAAAAAGAAGAAAAAGAGTAATGTGAATTAGGGTTAGGGGTTTTAATTTAAATTGGAAACATAAGGGGAAATAGAAGAGCAGCAGCAAATAGCTATGTTTAATGGATTTGTTTAAATACTTCTGAAGGCTCAAGGGAATAGGGATGTGAGGGAGCCTCCTAGGCTATGAGCAAGTCAAGAAAAATAAAAGACGTTAAAGGAATTACTTGCTGAAATGTTGTCAATGGCTGAAATATCTAAACAGGAGCTTCTGTAATGATGTAATGGACAAACAGCGAGTTAGAAAGGCCAGACCACCTCTTTTTTCAGAGAATAAGAGTGGAAGCTGAACTGATAAGACTATTATCCAGCTTCATACTAAGAGGCTAAAGCCTAATGGAAGCCCTTGTTTAAATAATATAATAATACTAATGAAAAAAATGCTGATGTAAATTGCAGAGATAAAGGGCAGCAATATGATAGCAAGTCAGTGTTTTTCTGCTCTGAAGAAAAAATCCATCCTTAGTCTGCTACAGTTTTTGAAGTCTGTCAAGCAAGTAATGAATTGGACTGCTCTATGCTATTTCCAAGAATGAATGTGGGGTTTTCAAGATACAAAATGCCAGCAGTAGGATCCAAGGCCTGTAGAAATATCAGTACTTTTAAATTATTCTGAAGAAGGTAGAGGAGCTCTGGAAAAACAGCAAAGGTAAGTTTAAACAAAATGCTTAGTGAAAACCTCTGCTAAATATAAGATCTGTAGAACAGTAGGACTGGAAATTATATTATGCCACCTCATTAGTGTCTTGAACTGTGTTAAACGTTATGCAGGCTTAATATTTCATTTGGAGGATAAAAAGTAGAGGTAGTTTAAGGCAGGTGACAGACAGTGAATTTGACCATAATTGGTTTTAAAAGGATGTTAGGAGGAGAGAGGAAGATATGAAAAAGTGGTAGGAAGTAATTGTAGGTTGGACATTGCATTGTCACTCCTGTTGATACATTTGTCTAGGACAGGAGTAAATGGCGTTCATTGACATAGAAAAAATTTTAAATTGGGGTAAAGTGAATACTTTCTTGAAACATAATTAATGCTTAGTGTCATGAGGGGGCAGAAGTTAAAAGCATTAGAATTGAAAGAAATACATGTTCCTGGATGTATATAGAGAGTAATAGACTCTGAGTTTTAAAAGTGTGCCATAAGACTTAAGATTTAGCTAGTCACCAGCTGCTGAAGGCTCCCTTATGATCTGGAGTAATTATTTTCTCTTCTTCTATTTTTATTTGGTAGTTCAGACTGCTTGCCAGGCTCAGCAGGAAGGTTCGTATGTTCTGTGAGAAACTAACCAGTTCGACACACACAGATCTTTATTTAATTCCGCCCGCCCCCTCCCCCCCCTCCCCAATCTGGACATAAAATTGAGATTATACATAAGTGATATGCTGATTTTTAGAAATAAATCTCCTGTGGCTAAACATCCTGAATGTATTTATCTCTAAACTAGGCACTGTAAGCCTACCAGATCTAGTGCTGAGGTTATACTTGAAAGCAAATTCCCGTGTGGGACACATGAAGATGTCATTTTGGTGAACAAGCCACCTTTTGGTGGCACACAAACCACAACTTGTTATCTTTAAGTCAGATAACAATGTTGTGATTAGTATTAGATTGTTGTGATGTACTTTTTGTCTGAAGCAGGGTGAGATTGCCTCTTAGATGATGCAGGACTCCTTTGCATAGCTTTCACATGATCGCCTCTTTAACTGCCTATGTGTTCTTGTTTTACCTTTTTTTTTTGCATTGAGAAATGATCAGAAAGGAAAATAGGTGTCTTTGAATGTGCTGTGTGTTGGATTTGAGAGCTTTTGGTAGGAGGGGTACTAGATGTAAATGCATGAAGGAGGCAGAATGAGCATCATCAAACTTTAAAATTCCTGTGAGTTTTGGCTTGATGCAGCTAATATATTGGTGTTATGTGACTTTTGTTTGCTGATGTCCAAAGCTAGTATGAAATCAGTAGAATTTTGACTTACTGTTATTTTGTGCTTTTGCACACGTATATTCTATAATGCTGAGTCACAGCAACCAATAAATTTGTCATCAGGGGAAGCATGAGGTAGGTTTGATTTCAGTGCCTTCTGATATTCACAACCCCAAACAAAACTTGCTTGAAACTACAAAGCCAACTTAATTAAAAATTTAGTTTATTTTTAACCTAATTTGTTTTACTGTGTCTGGGATTTCTTATTTTCATGGTACGAGATGCTGGAAGGTGTGCTCTTGTTCTCTTGTAAAGAATGTTTAGGGCATTGTTAGGATGTTAGAAGTGTTAGGATTGTTTTTCTTCTGACAGATGATGAGTGGCAAATGATAGAGATGACTGTTTTTCAAATGGTCCAGTTTTTAGAAACACAGAAAATACACTGTGGGTCAGCTCGTTCTGTAAGCGCAGGGAGGATGTGCTGTAATCTTAATCAAAATACAAATGAATCTTTGCTTTAAAAGAAAAACAGATTTCATTTTAGTTTGGCACACAGGAATAATAACTTCTGTTATTTCGTGTAGATGGGCACATTAATGTGAGGGGTTTTTTTAATGTTAGTGTAATCCTGTACGGCTGAACAGTTTAATTCCCCATCACTAGCTGCTTTGTTTTATGACTTGTGGGAACTTTTTTGTTTCAGGTTGATTGTGGACTGTGGGGTGATAGAAATCAGGGTGAGTTTTTTTTTTTTAATTTAAACAGATTCATTGCACTGCAATGATTTTGAATGCAGTAAAGGAATTTTGTGTTTGCAGTTCAAATCAGAAAGGCTCAGTTAACAAATTTGAAGATGTTTTCCTTTTAAGTTGACCTGGCTTTGAGAGTCAGGTTTTTTTTTTGTTCTGTTGCTCAAGCTAAGAGTTTTTTGGAACTTTGAAAGCTGTTATCTACTGTCTCATTAAGTCATAATGGAGCTCTAAAAAATGGAACTCAAAACATCTTGGAAAAATCTAGCACTTCACTATACATTTACTACCATGAAGATATACTGCATTATAATCTTTTATTGACCCTGATCCCCCCCACCCCCCCAACTATTTTCCAGTAAACCTCATAAATGGATTTACTGCTTAATCTCTTTAGTGGTGTTTCTTAAAAAAAACCAAAAAACAAAAAAACCCATACTCCTTAAACTTTTAAAAATTGACTGAAGTGCCCAGTTGTGTGGCTGTCAGTGCACTTAACTAGTAGTACGGCCTGATGGTGCTGTGTCAGAAACTGATCTGACACAAGTGTCAAGTAATTCTGTTTCTGTCAGTGCGTTGTTTTTTTTTTTTTTTTTTTTTTCCTTCTGCAACCAGAAATATGCTTCATTGGTTTTCTAGTTTTGTTTCTTTCTGTGTGTTTTTTAAATGTAAAAAAGGAAGCTCAAGGCCTGCCAAACTGGTGTTGGCCTGATTTTATGGACATCTCTTAAAAACCTAATGTTTTGTAAGCACAGAAGGTCTTTCTGAATGTATACTGGGAGTACACTTAGTTGGCCCTTCAAGATTAGTCATTTTGCAGAAATACCTTTGATATGGCGGTTTATTTTTATTTTAACCACGTTTTCAGTGCTTTTTTCTTTTGTGGAAGCTGAGGAGGTCGCATTGTTAAAATGTTACATCCCTACAAACTTGACATCAGGTATCCTCTACATTGTTCAGTTAATGCGGTCTATTTTCTTTTTTAGCTTGCTTTTGAGCAATATTGAGGTTTTAAATTTTTCTGTAATACCATTTCATATTGTGCAAAATTGTATGTCTTTTCAGGCCTTGCATCAAATGTCTTAAGTTTTAATACTGTTCTCATTTTTAAGCAAGTACCAGTCCAATTTACCAAGTGGCCTAGAACTAGAACATGCCAAATTTGCTATAGATCAGGTGGATTAGTATTTGGTTTGCTATTTCACGGGTTTATAAAGATGCTAGAACAGAAACAACTGTGAATTAAAGCCTACTACTGGGCATGGAAAAAAACTAATAGGACTAGGAAGCCTGCAAAATAAAGCAGATTTGAAAGAAACGGAGATGGGCAGCAATTCTATGAATCCCTTTTTTTACTTCCAGTCCTTTCAGGGCCAGACAGCGTGTCTTGTATCTTTTCACTGTCTCTCTGGCAGATACTGGAGAGGCAGCAGTTTGATGGTACAGCAAAGCTCACAAGTAGGTCTCCAGTGAGTCCTTTCCTTCTCACAAGTGCCTCAGTTAGGAAACGTAGACTAGTAGTATGTCTGGTCATGGATCTTCAAGATAACTTTTTTTTTATCACTTTTCTTTTTTTTTTTCCCCCCCAACTTCCTTGTCCGCCTTCATTTTCAAATCTTCCGCTTCCAATATATTTCCATTGGAAGGTAGAATTTCTTGTACAGGTCTACAGTTCTGGAATACATTTCTTTTCTTATTCCTACCCCTAACTCCAAAGAAGGAGAGTTTGTCTCTGACAGTCGTTAATATCAGCAGTGTCTTTGGTAATCTTAGTTTCAGTCATCTGGGTTATATATACCTTTATGCAGATATTGATTTGTAAGACCTTTATTTTTACATCTGGATACCTCTGACGTGTCACATGGCATTGCTTCTGGCAAAGCCCTTTAGTCTAGTGACAGTGATAGCTGATTTAAGAAGGCAGGAAGTTAATTTTTTTTCCTGTCTAGATGATTGCTTGGGACAAGGTAGGTCATCGCAGTAAGTGACTCTGTGTCTCCCAGTGCCTCTGAATTTCTTTGACTTGAGGAGCAAGGAGAAACGTAGTAGTTTTCCGTTCTCCTAGAAATGTGTGCTTAGAACACATACACATTTGGTAGATTTTTTTTGTCTTGATCAGTGAAAAAATTGGGGATTGTCATCTGCATTGGGTCTGCAGGGAAATGCAGACATTTAGGAATAGATGGTGTTTTTAATTTTACTAAAAATCATTTTTTCATGGCTGCCAAACTGAGGAGGAGAAAGTGTCATATGGGGTTTGAGTGGTGCTGCACAAAAACCCAAAGAATATGCTATGAAAACTTACCAGGTTGCCCGAGGTTTTTATCTATAGACAGGAGTATCAAAAAACGTGGAAAGTACTATGCTATCTTTAGGAAAGAAAAGATGGGTAGAACATTTCCATGACAACCACCACAGATTTTTCACTAGAAGTAGCATTGATTTTGATAGTGCAGAGAAGAGCCAGGGCCTACTGTTTGCTATGAAGAAATTACCATGGGTGAATTTAAAGTGCCCATTGGAAGATTTTCAGTTAAGCCACAACAAAGCTGCTGAAGATGAGTGAGGCAATTTGAAGTTGTTTTGCTCCTGTGGTTTAGTCTGGGCGAAAGGCTACATCCTGAAAAATAGGAGAGCGAGCTATATGGCAAACAATCCTTGAATTACTGTAACAACTAACATAGGATTGTTATATTTTCAGTCCTGAAAAAATAATTTGTATGCTCACACTGAATAGGTCTAAAGATGCTAACAGTAGATGCGGGCTAGATGAAATCCTGGGTGTGATCATTGAATTATTCACCAGTAGTTGGGGAACCAGTAAAAGAATGATGAAGAAAGAATTGATTTTTAGATATTGAGGAAATTACAAAAGCTGCTTTTAGAAAATAACTTTGGATTTAGTAGTTATACAGGTTAGATAAAGGAGGTGTGTAAAATGGCTATGTGGTAGAATTTTAGTTTACTACCAATGAGGGACTACTATGAAATAAATTATTGAACTCATTATTAGTTGAATTGGTAACTTTTCAATAGTGAAGGGAGCTTAACTTTTTCAAAACCTTTGATAGAAGAAACTGTCTTCCCAGTTATTTGGTGGTAGGAATTTGTAGGAAGGCTTTACTCCCAGGTGAAACACAATACACTTTTTAAAGGATTTTAAGTGTACAGATTACTCAGAAAATAGAAGAAGGGGTTAGTCAGCAGAGTGAGCTGTCTTGAAAGTCAGAAATGAGAATAGCCAAAAGTTGCAGCAAAAGCTTGTGAAAGGGTGTAATAAATAGAGGATAATTCTTGTGAAGCTGTTAGGTAGAGGGGTTGAGGGAGAGTCAGAGAATTCAAGTAAGTCCTGTGCCTGTATTTTCAGTGAATGAAACGATGTTGTAAAGTACAATGGGAGAGGTCTGATAGAGCTCTGAGATGAAAATGAAAATTATTACCTTAAAGTCAGAAGCAAAATTAATTGAAAGAAATACACAAGTTGGGAGATGAGGGAAAAATAGGTAAATAAGTGCAATAAGGAAGAATACTCTAAGGAAACTTGCTGATGATGAAGTTGGATGGTGTCATTGATGTTTAGAAACACTGGAACATTGTACGGAGGGGCAGCATAATAGAAACGAGATGAAATTTGGTATTAAGAAATGAAGATGTTCCTTGTCAAGGATTTCTGTAAATTAAGAGCTTTTAGGGATTAAAAGTGAAGCTGTGAAATGACTACAGGAGCTACCAAAAGTCCTGAAAACCCAAATGAAGGCAATTATAATCATGTGAGTTTGAGGAGACATGTTTCAGACAAAAAATGGGAAATTATTAATAATGTCACAGAAGACCTGAGATCTTACCTGGGCTGTTGTGTATTCCCATGTTTGTTCATGTTCAAGGGCAGGTGGACTAGAGTGGCTGCAAAGCAGTTTTCCTGTTAGACATGTCCTTTTAGCTCATGGTTGTCCATCTGGTGTTTGAGTTAATTTTACTAATTCTATAAAATATATCAAATATTTCTTTCAAAATCTTTTAGAAACAAAAAAAAATTTTGTACTCTGAGTATTTGTTAGCCTGAACTTCTTTTTACAGAGCTTCCTCAAAGAGTTTGCATGTTTAATACAAAGGTAGTAGACACTTAAACTAAAAATGTGAAGAAAATGTTACTGCCAAGCATGTTGCAAAAAACATGGACAGTTTAAGCTCAAGACACCTGAAGCAGCACAGGAAAAAAGGGGTCTCTAAGCTTTTAAGAATGATGTAGGGAACTTCTGGTGTTCTGAAAGTTATTTTTTTGTCAGGCCTTTACTTAAAAAAAAAAAAAAAAAGCCATTTCAGGAAGAGCCTTTACAGAAGAACTAGGCTGCTGAATTACTTACGTATATGCTCACGTTTTTATGTTGCATTCAGTGCAATCTGTGACTGACTGATCTTGAATACAGTAGTTTTGTGTCCCTTAACAGTTTTTAAAAATCTCAGTTAGCAGAATACAGAAATGCTTGAAGTGATGCCCAAAATGTCTTCTGTGAAAGTCAGTTCTGATCATCAGAATTCTTACAAACCATTGTCAGGTAGCAGCAACTTAAAAAGAAGCTGTAATAAGAAGCACGTTTGGGTATCCTCTTTTTAATCTCTTAAAACTCTTTGTGCTAACTGAAAGAAGAGGAGGTTAGAGGAGACTTGATTATACATTTGATGTATTTTAAGTAGGAAACCTAAGCTGTTGAGAATCTGTATACACTCGTGTTGCTCAATTTTAAAGTAAAAAGTACGCAGGAGTTAATTTATCACCTGGTCATTCTGTTCTTAAGAAGTTTGAGATAGGTAGCATACTTAATACAATACGTTAGGGTGTTTGAAAGAGACCTTTTAAAGCCCTGTAGAGTACTTTTGTATGGCATAGTTTCCTACATTTTGTATTACAGAGTTGCAGGTATTTGCAACATATTGGAGATTCTGCATCTGTATGAAGACGCATGGAAATACCAAGATGTTTAGAATTTGGTTCCCAATTTTTTTTGTATTTAAAGGGGGGATGTAAGGAAAGAAATAGCAGCAGAATGGAGCATTAGGAGTAGAGACCTGATCCACAGCCCATTGATTTAAGGGGGGCATGGTCATTCTGCACAGTTTCATAGGTATTGTTTCATGCTAAGTAACTCCAAAGTGCAGCATTGTACATGTGAAGATCATCACGAGTAGCTATAAATGCTGATCCACTGAGTTACGTAAGAGAGACAGTACTTGGAAATCATAGACTGAGAAAAGGCCCCTCTGCATAAACATTGGCAGGATTAGAGGCTGGGGGTGGGGAGGAGGGGAAGAAAAGCTCTGCTTTCTTTGCAGGAGGGAGCATTTTCAGTGGTTAAACCATCCTCACCTAGAACTTCGCTCTCCATTTAATTTCTCTTGTAGGCCTTGTCTGTATAGAAAGAACACAGGATTGTGTTGAATTAACTTAAAATGTTGATTTGCAGTGCAAAAAAGCCCCTGTACTGACTTGCAAAGTGAATTAAACTAAAAAGCAGCAAAGACCCCTTCAATTCTGAGTGAAGTCAGGGGGATGTAATTAGTTAGCTAAACATTAAGATTTATTAGTGCAGTTTTGTTTTTAGCCCAGGTTGTATACTCTGCCTTATAGATCTCAGTTTTTCCTTAATAAAATTTATCACTTATTCATGCCTTGCAGCCTCAGAGAGTAAAATAAAAGTTTGTTGGTGTGATGTGAAGAGCTGGCACACTGAAGTGACAATTCTATAAAGCAAGATTTCACACCTTCTAAGTTATTGGAAGTTAGGTGATGGAATATAGGGGGCAGTGGCTGGAAGTGCCTGGCTACAGAGATTAAGAGATGGAGACAGAATATAAAATTATATGTTATTGAAGAGTAATTATTTTCTGTCTTCTCTTTTTAATTGCATTGTAAAGGAATCATGACGACCTCAGGAAAAGAGAATTTCCGACTGAAGAGCTACAAGAACAAATCTCTAAACCCTGATGAAATGCGTCGCAGGCGGGAGGAAGAGGGTCTTCAGCTACGGAAGCAAAAGAGAGAGGAACAGGTACCGTACTACAGTTGCAATAACTGTAACCAGTCCTTAAACAGTCTTGTCTTGCAGTGTCTGTAGCTCTTTGCTTCTCCCAAGCCCCTTCTTAGTTGTTCTTGCTCTGCCAAATTCATAGACAGTCAGTCTGAAATCAGTCACTTGCAGACTTTACTGCCTCTTCTGCAGCTTTACAAAACTTAAGAGTGAGTGCTCCTCGTTCGTTCAAGTGTAAGATTGGCCAGAGCAGCTTAAAAATCATTTGAACAAAGCTGTCTGACCTTGCACTGAAGATGACTGAGGAACTCCTGCTTTGTTTTTTGTTTATATTAGAGTTTTTTGTTTGTTTGTTTTGCTACCTGAGTTGTGGATCTAATCTCTGTTCAAAGAGTGGCAAGCTGGGGTGAAATGGAAGGAAACATTTTATTCAGAATAGGAGGAGGAGGAGAAGGTCTGACCAAGTCCTTATAAGTTGCAGTAATGATTTTCTTGACAAAAGAAATAATTTGTTGACCTGATTCTTCTCAGTTTTCTGTCTTTAAGTTACAGAAGTTCATGCTAGAAGTGGATTTAGTATATGTTGTAAGCAAAATGATTGAGAAAAATGCTTGGAAACAAAGCTTCTCTACTTGCTCATGTATTGCTAGTTCTTACTGCTTCATTCACATTGAAAAGTGGCAGATGCTCTGCAGGTTTAATCAGGAAACAGCAGCAATGACAAGACATGATGAAAACCATCTTCTGATAAAACCAGGTAGCACTGAACAGTTCTTCCATTTGTTCTTAGTTGTGTTCATTGGAAGCTTTAAGGGATTGGTTCAATTTCAAACAAAGTTATAATAAAGTCTTTTTTTCATCAATGTTGAGGTTTCTGGAGTTGGAATGAAGACAGTAATATGCTTGTGTTTGGAATGTTAGGTCATGTCTGGAATCTGTTCTGTTTAACATAATTTTCACGGTGCCAATACCACATGCTTTCAAGGAAAGGCAGGGGAGAGTTCTGAGGGGGAATTGCGATACTTCTTGTTGATTTAGCTCAGTATTTGCAGGTAGCATTTTCAGACTACTGGTAGCACAGAATGCCATCGGTCTTATTTGTAAAGCTGTTACTAAATTAGGAAAATGAGTCATCTTCTGTCTCATCTGTGCCTCTGCCTTCCCTTGGACTCGGATTACCACAGGTTGCCCAAATAAACCGTGTGGCAGTATTTCCTTCCTGTTAAGGAAGATTGTTAGTCCTAAGTGGACTAGCAGTGAGGCAGAAGTGGAGTTGCAAGCAGAGTCTGCAGCTCTACAATTTCAGACCTTGTACAGGTACTTCTCTTATGTATTTGGCACATAGCTCATTGAAATTTGTTTAAATTCCCTGTTTTTTGGGGTTTTGTGTGTGGTGTGTGTTTTTATTAAGCTGAACAACCCCACAAAACCAACTTCAGGCCTCTGAATTTTCACATAACTTGGCAATGTAAAAAATTTTGGTTGTATTTGAGCACATGATTGTTGAACTTGAGTGGGCACTTCATACAGTAGCTTAGAAGGAATAGCATTGCATAAGGATGCATGTCACTGACCTAGGGTTGCTATAGACTTAGCAGTTTTGCATACCATTTCCTCCCCATCTTTTCTGAAGAGAAGAGTAGCAGCAGTCTCTGTCAGGGCTCTGTCTTGCCTGTCTGCAGTGGTGTAAATGTGACATGGCTCAATGCTGGAGTCTTACTTCCTGAACTCAACAGGCCAAGCAGCACTCCCAAAGCCATCTTTTCATTGCTAATGTTTCTTCCAGTGAGACAGTTGGAAGGGGAGAAGCCGTAGCCTCTCTAGTTCTCTTCATGACATCTCAAACTGGGTACCTTCTCTAAGTGATAGCAACCACTGTTCATCCCAGTATAATTTCAGTCCCATGTGATCATCCTCCAAAGTCCTCTCTTTGCCACCGTAACTCAATTATCCTAGCCTCTGCAGGTGTTCTACAAAGATGTGTTATACACAGCAAGTTTTCAGGTCTTTGAGCCCCAGCATCCTCTGCAAGAAAGCAATTGTCTGGAAGCTAGAGATAGCTCCTAGATGGAGAGGGACAGTGAAGAAGAGAAGGGAATATCAGTGAGAATTTTTCTGAAATGTTGAGAACCAATGTTCTAGCACATTGCTGTTTTCATTTACTCCGTGACTAAACTTTCTCCATTTACAGTCAGGAGGAGTCCTGTAGCCAGTATACTAGCTTCTTTCAGGTGATAGCATATGTCATTTTTATTGTAGCCTAACATGACATGCCGTGTGTATATTGGCTATATAATATATATTAAATGCTTTCTCTCTTTAGTTGTTTAAACGCCGAAATGTTGCAACAGCTGAGGAAGAGGCAGAGGAGGAAGTGATGTCAGATGGTGGCTTCCATGAGGCTCAGATGAACAACATGGAGATGACTTCTGTAAGTGATGAGAAAGGAACAGTGTTGTTTGAAACTGGGCAGGCCTGTTGTGCAGTGACTTGAGGGGAATGGAATTCCAGAAGAATGTGAAAAATGTCATTTAAAGAGCTTGTGGACAGCTCTTAAACACATGTCTTGGTAACTGCCCTGAAACAGATTACATGAGAGAAGAATATTATGGATAGAGTGAATGGTTGCTCAGTTGATGTGCTTTCAAGAAATTAAATAAAATGTCATTGTTCCAGGCAGGCTGATTACTTCCTGGTTTTGTTGTTCACCATTATGGGTGATTTTATCAACTGTTGCACAGAGTTGGTGGGGTTTTTTAATCTGAAATCCATAATGCTTGAAACATGAAAATACAAACCAGGCAATATGTTATTGCAATTTACGAAGTAAAAAGGGGTTCAGTGGAATCTTTGTTAGTAGACTTTCAAGTGGCACCATTTTTAGCCAGGGTGTTGGAAACACAGCTAGACCTAGTTTATCTATCTGCATGTGTCCTTAAACTCCTTTCTAAGACGAAATTTCATCCTACAGAAAAAACTTTTAGTGGAAATTAGACTTTTCTGCTTTCTCCCTGTTTCTTTACTACAGTCTTCTTCCTGGAAAGTAAAATGGTAAGGGGGTCAGGCTGTAACGGAGAGGATTAAGGAAAGTGCAGTCCTCACTTAAAAGCCTGGCCACTGACCTTCACACTTGTGTCTGTATTCAGATTCTGCAAATGATATTTTCATAGAAATCAGGCTGGGGTTGGTTTCTGTTGATGGTTATACCAGCCTTGAAAATTACTGAGAAACAGAGAAATGCCTACAAACGATGTGGTAGATCACTAATAGACTATGTTGTTTTACTCTTCAAGATAGTCTTTAAATGTCAGACAAGTCCTAAATACCATTTAATCATTTGTGTGGAAGCTTATATGAAATAAGTAGATAGCAAAAAGTACGGAAAGGAGCCTATCTAATTGAGATAGATACTACCTTTATACAGTTTACTACTTTTAAATATCATTAATTTCAGGGTCTTAACAGTTGGAGCTGTTAGCTGTCTCAGACAAAGCTTAAGTATTCCCAGCACTGTTGTCCGTCTCCCTATCTATCTAAGGGTTTGGAGCAGACGTATTAAGGATTTAGGTCAGAAGAAGTGGAAGAAAAAAATCTGACTTTCTTTATGCTTCTTTACATGGGTTTACACATGTGATGAGCAGAATGACAGATTTTACCTGGCATAAGAAAGGTTCCTGATTTAATTTAGCCATATTAGTGTAAACCATCAGTATTACGGAAAATTTAATACTCTTACTTGATTATGATGACAAGCATGAGGTTTGTCAGCTCTTCTAAAAATGACAGGTGCTGCACATTTTGGTGTAAGGGAATGTGTCAAAATGCACACATTACAGCAATCTAAACAATAGCATAATCAAAGTGGTGTTCTTGCATAACAGTAATTGCTATTCCAGTTCAAACTACCTTTTGTTGAAGCTGACAATTTTACATTTATTTTGGAGGACGGGAGATAGAAAAAAAGGGGAGAGAATACCAGTGAGAGATTCTGAAGAGTAATTTTCTTGCCATATCTTAAGTAAAATTTTAATTTTGGCTTCCAGAAAAGAAAGACTACACTTAAGAATGGTGCTGCTTATGTAGATGTTCGTGTATGATGACTCATTTGTTGTCCATAATGGTCTTAGCTAGGTTTTAACTCAATAGGAGATAAACTTGAAACTGGTTTAGCAAATGTTGTAACTTTTTTACCTCTAATCTCAGATTTTGTTTTCCCTCTTGCTCTCTATCACTCTCATTCTGTCTCCCCGACCTGAATCCTAGAGTGCAGTCATCACCTCTGATATGATTGAGATGATTTTCTCCAATAGTCCAGAACAGCAGCTTTCAGCCACCCAGAAGTTCCGAAAGCTTCTTTCTAAAGGTAAGGGCTGAAATTACTTGGAGAAAAATGTAGAAGCGTCTCTGGCATATGTTTTTACTTTGCTAGCGATAAAGATTGAATGTCATACAGAAGTTTCTGGATGAAGCTCTGTTTTGCAAAATGTCAGCTAGATGTATGTCATAGTTGCTTCTTTCCTTGAGATCTTTATAACTACTAAGTGATGCAGGCAGATGTAATGTCTACTCTTGAATGTAAGTTTAACTATTGTAGGCAGTGTCTCTATGGCTCAAATATGCAGATATACCAAAGTTTCTCTGCATGTGTGCATGCCAGAGCAACTTCAGAGAACTGCTGGTGTTGGTCTGCCTAAATTACTTAGTGCATTAGTGTTTTGAATCATGTTACCTTATTACCTAAAAATTCAAGCTGGAATTGTCTTATGGTGACAGATAGGAATCCATTGCCTTTTAGTTAAGGTGAAGTGGTACTGTAGAAAAAGAACACTCTCAGAAAAGAGCAGTCAGTATGTCATTGGATATTATTTTGATTCAGTAATTTGAGAATTTCCCTAAAAAAAAATGAATGTACGTAACTTTGTTTTTTATTTTAAATAGAACCAAATCCCCCAATAGATGAAGTCATAAGCACACCAGGAGTGGTGGCCAGGTTTGTGGAGTTCCTCAAACGAAAAGAAAACTGTACATTACAGGTATACAAATATAAATATATCTATCTTCCTGTATTATGAAGGTATTTGGTGACGCAAATTAGGTACGAAGAAAAATCAGTGATTTGTTAAATCAGCTGTACTTTCTCTCTTTTTCTTCACAAGGTTAAAATATCTATTTTATCTTCAGGGTTTCTAGCAAGACCGCTGGGGATGGGAGAGAGAGACACGTCTGAGTTGTGTGGTTGCTAGGATGGGGTCTCTGCAGTTTGTCACTTTGTAGTGTAACAAAAACAGAGTTTGAAATTTGGACCTCAATAGATGAAAAGCTATTAAACTCAACTTTAGTGTTTGTCTTTTTTGTACGAATTGAAGACAGTTTTAAATATTTAGAATTAGGACTTAAATTTTTGATTAAATTTATAAAAAGCTTAGAATTAGAACTACAATCCATAATGATAAGCATAGAAACCTTGAAACTTAATTGCTTTGTTTTGAAGAACTAAATTATGTCTGCTACAGTGGTGGTTCTTGGAGCTTTGTGTCATTTCCAGCTGTCCTTTTTTCTGGTCAGAGCTCCTTCTGCTGGGCTAGTACAAAATGAAAGAAAACTAATTATGTAGTAAAAGAAAAAAAAATTTAACGATTAAATACAATATATAGATTAGAATCAATGTTCTTTCAAAATGCATAAGGCAACAAATTTGTTAATGCCATGTGAAATCCAAATTTTGGTGACTGGAGATATGCAAAAAAATTGATACTTTTTTCTTACACATTAGAGAGAAGGTATCATTCATAGCAATTACTTTTCAAATTGATATCCACAGAATTCCAAAGGTCTGTTAGCTACCATTGTGGAATCTGTGGACAGTAGCTAAGAGTATGTATTAGATTTAAGCCAGTTTATTGGTTTGCAACTCCAGTGGAAAGTTTGTAAGTGATCTGATATTAAAAAAATGCCATGCTTTTCATTAATTACAGGGCTCTAGCATGGAAGCCTAAGACAGGCAGATAAAGGGAAACAAGCTCCTAATATTTGAAGGACATACTTGAATAGTAAGGGAAAATAAGGGCTGAGAATACTTCATCCAATGCAGATACATCTCTAGTTTAAAAAACTTCAAAAGCAATCATAGACAGAGTCAAATTCTCATGGCCTTACTGATGTAACATGTATTGTATTGATTTTTACATGGAAAGAGCAAAAATCGAAGTTGAAACTTACTCGGCACTGGTGAGGCCACACCTTGAATACTGTGTTCAGTTTTGGGCCCCTCACTACAAGAAGGACGTTGAGGTGCTAGAGTGTGTCCAGAGAAGGGCAACAAAGCTGGTGAGGGGTCTGGAGCACAAGTCTTATGAGGAGTGACTGAGGGAACTGGGTTGGTTCAGTCTGGAGAAGAGGAGGCTGAGGGGAGACCTTATCGTTCTCTACAACTACCTGAAAGAGAGTTGTGGCGACATGGGTGTTGGTCTCTTCTCCCAAGTAACTAGTGAGGAGAGGAAATGGCCTCAAGTTGCGCCAGGGGAGGTTTAGATTGGATATTAGGAAAAATTTCTTCACCGAGAGGGTGGTCAAGCATTGGAACAGGCTGCCCAGGGAGGTGGTGGGTCACCATCTCTGGAAGTGTTCAAAAAATGTGTGGATATGGCGCTTTGGGACATTGTTTAGGGGGCATGGTGGTGTTGGGTTAACGGTTGGACTTGATGATCTTGAAGGTCCTTTCCAACCTTAATGATTCTGTGATTCCAAGCTTGTCCTAAAGAGTTTGTAACAAAGCATTGAAAATACAAACCAGAGTACATTGCTCTTGATATTCCATTCCAACAGGTTAATTTTCCTTTATCTTGCCAAATCTGTCTGCCTGCTTGGGAGTTCAGGATCTGCAGGTAGAACTTTTTGCTGTGATAACTTAGGAAGTTCCTCTTGACCTCACTTTTTAATATTTGTTTTTACTCTGTCAGTATTTCCAAAATTGTTCCTTAGCACAGGCATAGATTTTGGGTTTGCCATTCTAGGCATTCCTGACTGTAGCCTAGCTGTAGGAGGAAAGGATTTTCAACTTGTTCTGGAAACACTGAAGGTTTTTTTTTTTTTGCTCAGATACTATAGGTGCTTGTATGGTGGATTGAATATGGAAACTCTTCCACGCTGATGAACTTGGAACTTTATGTGACTTGATGCTCTGGTTTTCTTCTGTGTTTTCCATGGAATATCCAGTAAAAACTGGGCTTCGTGTATCAGTGGTAGGAAGGCCTAATTTGTCTGGAATTCCTCTGTCCAGTTTTTACTCAAGCGATTTCAAGACTTAAAAAAGCTCCCCTCATCTCCATGATCACTTACACCATAGGTTAACAAGTAAATTTGTGTCATGTGCAAAATCTTTTTGTTATGGACAGAGAAATCTTAAAAAAGAAAAATACCACACAGAGACCAAGATCATCCCTTGTATGAGGTCTTCTTCCTGTTAATTACCTTGATTTATCGTAAAGTGTTTTATCTTTCTGTCCTTTGCCGCTTGCATGTGGCTATTCCTTAGTTATGCATCCTGGAGCATCAGGTGTCCACAGTGGAGAACGAGGAGAGAAACTATCAGTCAGCTGACCTTTATGTAACTTATACCATCTGAAATGTTAAGTGATGCTCACACAAGGGCATCATCTAATTCGCCCTTGATTCTGGTTAGATGTTGGAAGAACTCAGTTTAACAGAACTTCATTCTACAAAAGATGGGGACATCTATGGTTAACTCACAATCAAAACTTATTTTATAAATATTTGAAGCAAAGTACAGATTTGAGAAAGAAGTACCTGCTATTTGGTCTTAAATTTGATTAATCTGTCTATACACAGTGTTTCTTCTCTGTGATGGGTATATGACTGGAGAGAGTGTGAGTCTGAGTTGTGACTAGTTCAGCCTTGTGGCATCCATTAGGAAGCCTAAGGGCAAGCTCTAAAATATGAGTAAGAAACCTCTGTGGTTGAAAGATGACTAATAATTCTGTCATACTGTATCACAAAACACTGGATATTCCCTTCAGAGGAAAGTAAAATTACGGGAAAGCAAATACATTTTATGTTGGCTTTAAGCTCTGGCCTGAATGTTTTGCTTCTAGTTCATTAATGATGAGTCGTGCAGTTTTGACATTGTGTTTCTACTTTATTGCAGCCCATGCTCTTTGTGTATTAGAACGGCGTATTTTGGAACAGTTTATTCTGATCGCATCTTAACCAGAAGATAATGTCTCCTTTAGTTGGTCAGGACGGCAGGAGTAATTGTGTTTTTAAAATAGATGTCTTTAATAATTAGTAGCACTTAAAAGCCTTACAAGCCTAGGCTTAATTGTTGAGTTCTTATTTCAGGCACATTTTAGGATTCTGTACATCTCCTTAGCAGGAGTTGCTTTTATGATTAAATCCTAAGTCTAAGTCCTTACTGCTCTTCAGGGATAGCTAGTCTTGGAAAGTATATCAGGATTTTCACTGGAATACTGCTGAGTCAACATCAGTTCAATGAAATTCATTAGTAGTGTCAAAATTGGTCATTTATAGCATACAACTTTCCATTTTTATTGTTTGTTATTTTTTGCCTTTTCACTCAACTTTTAGTAGTCTTTTCATTCTCAAGATTCTGAATGTATCTGGTAGGATTTTAATTTTGCTAGTGTAGCATAATAATTTTTGGACTGAAAAGCATGCAGAAATCTACCAAAATCTATATTTCTAGAATCTATATTTTCTGAGGTCTGTATCAGGTAGTGTTTAAATTCGCATTTCAGCTTAAAAAGTTAATGCTTTTGCAAGTTGAGATTAAAATAAAAAAGATTACAAAAACAGTTAAATCAAAAGATGCAAAGTGTTAATTCAGGATCTCAGTTTTGCTTCAAGTCTTGAATAAAAACATCATACACTAATAACTCTTGGCAGCAATACTGATCATTGGAGTTGGAGAGGAGTACTTTGCTGTAATTGCAGTAGTTCTACCATACTGTGATCACAAAGGTGTTTTTTTTTATTAAATCTTCTTTCCTGTTTGTTTTTTTTAATGGCTTTATATCCATCAAGTTTTGTCAAACAATGTTGATAGTGTCTCTTTGTGCATCTTCAGGAATATCATTGCTGATTCAGTGAATACAGGTGTCAGATGTTTTGTGGGAAGACTTATTTTTTGTGTACTGGTTCTTAGCCAGTAAGGAAAGGCAGTAGAACAGACCAAAGGTAATACAATTGCATAGCAAAATAAAATATTTGAAAAGCCACAGCAAACCAGATCTTGTTCTCGTAAGGAACTTCTGCAAATTTTGGTTTCAAGTGATATTGATAACTCTTAACTCTATGATCTGATTCTTACTTTGCAAAATGTCTGTGTTAATTAGTAATATTTCATGCTTTCCCTGCACCAAGTCTTTCTGTCTTTTAAAGACACTTAAGTCTTCATTTTTGGTGTGGCACAGAAAGCTCCTAGTAAACTTTCTTTTGTATTTTGTTTTCCAGTTTGAAGCTGCATGGGTGCTGACAAATATTGCATCAGGAAATTCCCTTCAGACTCGAATAGTGATCCAAGCAGGAGCCGTCCCCATCTTCATAGAGCTGCTTAGTTCAGAGTTTGAAGATGTACAGGAACAGGTAAAGATTAAGAATGGTGATGGGGTATTTCTTCTGTGTGTATGTGTGGTGGTTTGGTGGTATTTGGTTTTAGTTTTTGTTTGTTTTATTTGTTTGGGTTGTGGTTTTTTGGGTGGGTTTTTTTTTTTTCCTTTCCCCAGAAAGGAACAAGACTATCCTGTAAGAAAGCCTTTAGAGGAAATGTAGTTTTTGGCAGTTTTGCACAACTGTTCCTTTCTACCTAGTATGTGTTAAGATATCTAAGCAAGTATTGTATTTTTCTTTTTCTGGAAATGATACATTTAACCACAGCTAATTGGGTAATGCTTTTTGATCTCTAGTGGGTTACTATTTTTCTGTGTATTGAGGAATTCAAGAAGCCTTGTTTAAAAAATCGCTTTAGAGATGGAAAGTTCATGCTTGTTTCTCATGAAGATAAAGCATGAGCGGAAATTATAGTTTGTTCTCTACAGAGAAAATTATAGTTTGTTCTCTATGTTCCTCACAGAGTAGATTAATATTTTTAAGGCCCAAAGGGATCAGTATAAAGCACAGACCAAACATTTGACTCAGTAATTTCCTCATGAGGTCCATAACTTGTGTTTGAGCAAGGATGTATTTCAGACATATAATCTTGCTTTGAAGACTTAGGATGATGAAATATTAATCATGTTAACAAATAGGTTTTCACTTAATCTTAATCCTAACTTGAAATTATCTGCCTTTACTGTACAAATTTGACTAGCTTTGGGTCCAGTTTTTGTTTCATTGTCTACTCAATTAGTAAGCTCTCAGTTTTTTCCTTTAGCTATTTACAGATCATGGCCTAAGATTTTTCTTGAGCAAATGAAATTAAGCTCTGAATCCTCATTGTAACGGTATTTCTGTGGTGGTTGGTTTGTTTTTTGGTGACCTTTTTCTGAACGTTTCTTTGTTTCAATATCTTACTGTTGTGGTGAAATTACAAGCACTGGCTATTCCAGTAGCACTCTTCCAGCAATACTGTTTGCAGCGATAGTACCTCATTTTCATTTCTACTTGGTGCTTTGGTGTGTAAATATCCAAGATGTCTTTGTGGACTCTGTGCCACAGAAGCTGGCTGCAAGCTCAGGTTAAGCTGATTATCCAATATGATCCATTGTTCTTTTCAGAATCACTGACTACCAGGGTTCAGTTCTCCATCCTGTAAGTGTGACCTCTATTCTCTGTTCCTGGATGTCTGACCTTGCATTTGGCTGTATTGAGATGCATGATTGGAGGAGTCCTGACTCATAAGCATTGGATCGCTTTGTGTAACTTGCCTCTCTTATAACTGGCTCAGATGTACCACCTGTACTTAAGGTTGCCTTACATTTACCACAAGACAGACAGATTTTTTTTCTTTCCTCAGTTGCTTATAGCTTTCTAGTTCTTCCACTCTGCAACTTTCTATTTTCAATGGTCTGTTTCAGGCTGAATCATTTTGGAAAAGGTTTTTTGAAAGAAATTGGATTCAGGTGTTTGAGAAAATATTAAAAGAAATAAGTTTTTTTTTTTTTTTGTCCAATCTTTTTTAGCTTTCTTTGAGGAAATGAGTCTGTCTGTTCTAGAAACTAGAAATGGGATAGGGAGCTTGCCAAAATGGCAGATAAATGCTATGTTCTGCCCATGTGACAATTCATCCAGACTTAGCTATATGATACTTTTTAGAGTTTGTTTTTTGGGGGTTGAAATTCATGGCATTACTTTCAAAATTCAGCCATCACTTGTACAGTGCTGTTCTTGCAGAATGATTGGTGCTTTGAGTGCGGTAAGGGCTACTCCATCTTTTTGCTCCTAATGGTCTTATGTGCAAGAGCTAACTTGTTTTTTTTATTAGGTGGTTGTTATCATCCCTGCTGATGTTCAGAGAGCAGGTGGGAAGAGCGAACCTGTTAGAATGAGTTGTGCAGCCTTCAGCCTTAAGATGTGTGAATTAACAGAAGAGCTTAGGGGCCACAGTTAAGTAGTTTATCTGTCTCCTTCCCCCTCTGCCTCCTAATAAAATGCTAACATGTTAAAGTTCAGATTGCAGGCAGGCAGAGTGGGTTATAATTACTGGAAAACATTTTTCTATGTAATTCAGGTGCTGAATCGATCTCTCTGTTACCAGTAAGTCTCTAAATACCAGTTACAAATTGCTCTGTAGTAAGCTGTGCTAAAGAAGGAAAACATACCACTGCAAAGTGTTACTTACACCTTTTCACAGTGGGTTTCTGTGCTGCCAGTCTAGAGGTTGCAGCCGGGCTCACAGCTGAGCTTGCGTTTAATGCAGGCCAACATGAAAGCAATTCTGTTTGTTCCGACAGCTTTAAAAAACCCCAGACACTTCACCATAATACCTACTAAAACAAAGATTGAAAGCATTAAGCACTTAAATGTCAGCTCTTGTACTTCTGCATTAGTATTGGTACACAATTGCATAGTATTTTTCTGGATGACTCTCATCTCATTTAGTATATGTACAGATTGTTGCCCTGGTAACAAATCAGCAGGTAGTAAAGGAGGCTTTTATTTGTCACACTGTGGCCCTGTTTGTTAAAGTTGGAACACATCATAGTGAATGAAGGAGAGAAAAGGCAACAGATTCTTATGATTAAGGGAATTGCAGGATAAATGTATCTATTGCCTAGTGTCTGATGCTGGACAGTTTGATTATATCAGTTTTCAGTAAGTAGATACTAGTTCTGTGTTTTTTGAATGCTCAAACTGAAATATTTGCGTTTTGTTTTGTAGTTGAGGACAACTCAACACTTCTGCAAGTGAATTTTGTAGTTAGGGCTGTGTTTTGAACAGATCTGGTCCTGGGCTTCTCAAACTGGATTTCTGAAACTTTCTCTCCTGTAAAATGATGATTCTTTTCTTCTCTCACAGTACTACTATGAAGATTATTTGCAAACAACTCTTGCTACACTGGCAACAAATGACAAAAATACAGGAAAGTACAGAAAATACATGTTCAGGGCAGATAGGCTAAAAGCTAGCCCTACAACCATATAGTAAAGGATGAAGAGAAAAAGAAATACTGAAGGCTGTGTTTAGTCAGCAATTCATTGTTCTGTTACTGAGGATAGTAATTCTGTAGAAGGAAATGTAAGTGGTAATACAATTTTGAATGTGTATCATCACGTAAATGAAAAAATTAATATTTAATATTATTTTAATTTGAATTACTGGCTAATCATTGTCCACTGTTTTTGTCTTAGAGTAAGTCAGTCTTACAGACTTACCACTGACTTTTATTTCAAACTTCCCTTATCAGTGGCTCAGGAACAGATACTAGTCATACCTTATCTGATCATGGTTTTCCCAACAGTTATCTTTCATATTTATAAGCCATTTTTAATCTAATGTGTTGCACTGTTTCTTTTGCGTATGCTAGTTTCTGAGTTTAGTGTGATTCTAAATCAGTGGTTTTATATAAGTCTGTGTGAGGGAATCTTTATAACTGTTTATTAAGCAACATGTATTTCAATGATACATCTTGTGTCTTTTTACAAGATTTGTTTCCCATTAAGCTATGCAGGCTGACATTTAATTACCCTACCATCCTTTAACTCTTTCATTGTTTGCATTGTGTATCAGTCTTTCTCAGGTTGTATGTCAGTAGTCAAACCAGTTGGCATCCATTTTTCCCTCCAAAGAAACAGAGTTTATTACAAAAGTTGTATTTCCATTATTTATGAAAAACACTTTGGCTACATCTCCCTTCCCCCCTCCTTCTAAAAATCAGTACACCAAAACCAGATTTAGTCAGTGGCATGTGTCCTAACCTTCTTCCACTTAGCACAAATTTTTCTTAAAAAAAAAAAAAAATCTAGAAACTTAGAAACGTCAGACTGAAATTACTTGTATTGAAGGACTCAATCAAAGCCCTTTAGACATGCTTAAAGTTGATCTAGCTGTAGTTTTTTCCTGAGTGCCTTGCTGAGGCATTTAAAACCCGGATGTCGACTTGGGTTTCCTTGATGAAGATTGAATTTCCCTCAAAAATGATGCAAGGCGTTATGCTCCCTATCTGAGATCATTGAAGTTGTCTCACAGTGACAGATATGTGTCATTGTGCTCTGCTGGACAGCTGGTGGCAGGAGCATCCCCAGCTGCTCTGTTCTCCTTTGGGAACCCTTGTGTTTTCAGCTAAAGCAAACAATGTGTTTTTCCCTCAGAATTTTTCCATTACTAGTTGTATTGCTGTTCCTTTTGGTAACTATTGTTTGGCAGAGGTGACCTGTGAGTGTCCTGTCCCAAGTTCTGTTTGGTGGCTTTTTGACAGGCATCAGCAGCCCTACTAACTAGATCTTAGTAATCAAAATCAGGAAAACCAGTTAATACGTTAGTATGAGCTACTTTCTCTGTTTGGGTGGATGACATGTGAGAAATAAAGAACTATGATCACCCCAGCCACTGAAAGAAAGGTATTTTCTGTGTTGGGGTATAGTAGAAGTCATCTCTGAGGAATTTGGCCTTCTGGTATCTTTCCTTGTGTCCACTTGTCACACTTGTATGTAAGCTCATCTTCACCGTCTTCGTCCCAACGTTAGATCCATTTCCCAAGTCAGTGGCCAAAAGTAGAGAAGGTGTTGATTCTCACTTCCTAATATTTCTTCTCCACCAAGAGGCATAGACTCTACACACTGTTGGTGGTTGGTTTAGCACTTGATTTAAATACCCAAAGGCCTAATGAAATGAAGGCTGAGCGCCTTCAGAATCTAGGGGAAAATGGAAGGTTGTCAGAAAGCACATGGATTATTCACAGAAGGCACCATATGACTCAGCAGTACTCTAGAAAACTTGAACTTTACTGTTATTACCTACTGAGGGTTGTCCAGCACTGCAGGAGAAAAGACTGGAGTTTAATGATGAGTAGAAGAAACTGGAGACCTGCAACAATCCCTAGTCCACCATTAGCAATAAATGGGAAAAAACAGATGCTGTCAATTGACAAGGCAACATTTGCATTTTCAATTTACACACAACTCTGCTACCCAAGGTGTTGGTTAAAAAGTCAGACCTTAAAATTACAGGTTCTTCTCAACTTCAGGTCTGGATGTATATATTGGAAAGTACTAAAATTGAATTTTTTAAAAAGTAAAATATTTTTTTGATTTAATAAACACTGAAATTTACTGGAATTAAATATACTTTTATCTCTGTAACTATCCAGAAAAGGTAAAAGTATTTGGGATGTGTAGAATGAAGCCAAAATATTAAGCAAGCCATTTGCATCCTGAGGAGTGCACAAAAGAAGCAATGGGAATCATTGAGCATTATTCAGACAAACCCTGAAGATACTTGTCATTGTTCACATGTCCTCTGTGGGAGCCATGATGAAGCTTTGTATTTATAGCAGTGTCTGACAAGAAGAGTTTAAACGAGCTTAACTTACGTTCCTCACTTATCTGAAGAGCTGAAATAATTCCTTAAGGAAAGACATCTTCATTGTTGAAGGAAACCGTGCATATTTTTTCTAAAGATACTTCAATTTCTTTGCATCTTGTGTACTATCAGTCATTAGCATTACAAGGATTTCTTGCAATATTCTCTCTTACCAGATCCTGTGATACCAGACTACTTGGACTTCTCTTGCTGTAAAAAAATCAAGAGCAGGAAAGCAGTAGAGATGCTGTTTGACTTCTCTGGTCAGACTTTTTGATGTGAGATTTGCTGTTGCAAAACCAGTCTGTCATTCAGGGTCAGAATGGATTCCTGGATTAAGTGATTACCACTGTTGCCAACCCTAAAAATAGATATTACTATAATGGCAGAAACAAAGTCCAGAGACAAGTGAAATACAGCTTCCAGGGGTGTTTTAACATGTGTAAGGGTGCCCAAGCAAGGAGATTGTATCTTCACACGAAGTTACCCACATGTTCAATAAAAGGAAATTATTGCAAATTCTAACTTTTTTTTCCCCTCTAAACATTTTTAAAAGATCCAAAAGTTTATTAGAACCAGCTGATACCTTTGATTCATTCCTCAGGCTTCTCATTGCTGCAGAAAAGCAAGCATGGCAGTGACCAACATGAGTGTGGCTTCTTACAGTTTTAATATGAGTGACATTTTGCTGGAAGTGGCATATGTTCTGTCTCTTAAGCTACATTTTTCCAGTAGGTACCTATTCAGTCTTGAGTCCATGAGGCTGTCAGATCCAAGGTTATACTTTTATTTCAGACAAATTGTTGTCACAACAGTTGTAAAATAACAAGAATTGGAATGAAAAGTAAGTTTTCTTGATGAAGATCAGTTTGGTGGGGCATTGCATAGTAAAGGCTGTGCTGTTTCACAGCAAAGGTCAGTATAGCCTGGTGCCCTGTTGCTGACTGTGGCTGACAGCGGAAGCCTGGAAAACAGCAGGAGAACAAAACATACTAATCCTTTCCTGGAATAGTCTCCTAGTCTCTTAACAATTTGCAGTTTAGGGACTTCAGCTCAATCAATCTGTAGTGTTACTGGTAATACAAAATAAAAAGACTCCTCCTCTATCAATATTTAGCAAGCTGACATCTGTATATACATTTTGTTAGCTGGTTTTAGCTGTATTAATTTTGCAAAGATTTGCTAGCAGTTTTGGGCCTCTAGAGTAGTTGGAGTCTGTTTTTTGAAGTAGCATCTTTTTGCCACCACAGAAATCAGTTGACATCATATTGATAATAAACTTACTTCACATTATCTCAGAATTTCCTTCAGGTTACAAATTTGGCTTATTCTGTTTTGGTTTTTTAGAGGAGTAATTTATTTCAAGTAGAGATACAGATTGAAAAACATGTTTATTTTGTGTGAGGAGCTTACATATGCTTAGTTGGAGAAATAGTTATTCACTGTAAGCCATTTTACGGTAAATAAATACATAGTCTTCAACTGAAGAGAAATTTGGGGAGGACATTCAACTGCCGTCTGTGATAAATAGGATTGTTTTTGTCCTGTATGTGCAGTATTGGAAGAATTTCCAGTGGTTGTGTAGACATTGTATGGGTCATATGAGCAGGTACGCGTATCTATTTGACATGACACTTAGCCCTCTGCTAATTTGAAATAGCAAATGTGATTTTCATAACTTTCTTGTGTGACAAAATATTGTCTGTAAATCACATAGAATTCATAAAATGGATTTTATACTTCATATTGACTACTTCCAATTTTTTTCAGTTATAGCTCTTATACTAGTGGACAGTGATACCAAGAACACCACTTGACCCAAACATATAAATAAAACCAAATCTCTTATTCTCATCATATTACAGAAGATTAATTTCTTACTTCTTTAATTATCTTCTGATATTTTACATCTTTTCTTCTCAAAATGAAGGGTTACAGTAGTACTGATGTCCCAGGGACAAAACATCTGTCCTCGCATTTTATCATGTATATGTCTTAATAGGCAACACTGGTTCTGTCTTGTGTAGTTTTCTCTTAAAAAATATATGCCAGTGCCTATCTGAACTCTTGATTCTGAATATTGGTCTATCTTTCATATAGATTCTCATTTTCATCTTAGTTGCTGTCAGCATTCTTAATATGACTGTGTAAACAACGCATGCTTTTATGGCTTCTTAGGAAATACTAATATGGGCTGTTCTACACAAACATTTTTGGGTAGATACAAACTTGCTTGACCTGTGCTATGAACATCTGGACTTGAACCAGGAGGAGTGTAGAATTAGTATGTTGCTAAGCCTGAGGAGATAAGCTCATCTCTTATATTGTGGACAGAGCAAGGTTATGTCTGCCTGCAAAGTCTTTGGAGACATACATGTTGGCTGTTTTGGTATTCCTATTAGATCTGTGTAATTATTCCTGAATCGTATTATCAGCTTGGGTGTATATACGTAATACTCAACCAGAATGCATTCCACTTCTGTACATTGTCCAGGATCTAACAGTAAGAACAGAGTATCTCCCACTCTAATACATACACTAAACTGGTTGTATTGTGAGAATAAAAGCAATTACTATTCTGTTTTTCATTGCAGGCAGTATGGGCTCTTGGCAACATTGCTGGAGACAGCACTATGTGCAGAGACTATGTATTGGACTGTAATATCCTGCCCCCTTTATTGCAGTAAGTCTGTTTTAATATATTTTCCAGAACTTTGCTTGAGTGTCTGATAAGACTGAAGTGTGTTTTTTGTCTTGAAGAATAATAATGATTTTTTTTATTGTGGACTAATAGGACTTTTTAAGGGGGGCTCCTGAACTACTTTTGCAATGGAGCTAAAATGGAAACATATTTTAGGAGCAGCTAAGCTAGAGCTATTTTATTCTACAGAGTAGGTGGTTGCCTGCTCTTACTATAGAGTCATAGAATAATTCAAGTTGAAAGGCACCCCTGGAGGTCATCTAGTCACACCCTTTCTTCATAGCAGATGAGATCAGATTAGATGGCTCAACTGCTTAATCAGTCAAATTTGGAACATCAGAGGTAGATTCTGTAACTACTTGGGGCAACCTGTTGCAGTATTTGGCCATGACATGGTGAAAAGCAGTCTTCTGATACCTAATCAGCATTTCCTGCAGTTTACCTTGTGACAGTTGCCTCTTGTTCTGTCACTAAGCACCTTTGAGAAGGATCTGGCTTCCTCTTTTCTGTATCCACCTGTTAAACTGTTGTAGGTACGAATTACATCTTCCCTTACACAGTCGTCTTCTAAGGCCAAACAAATCCAGGTCTCTAACCCTCCCATTGTGTGCTATTTTTCTAGTTTGCTAATTATCTTGATGGTCCTCTGCTGAAGGACCATGTTATTGCCAAAACAGCAACATCATCTTTTGTCATCATGTCCAAATTAGGATTACTCAGTCTCTGTCCTTTGCAAACTCTGTTTGCAGCACTGGAGTTCTCCAGTGCTCTCATGAAGACATTGGTATGGTGTGGGATGGCTATGAGAAAAAGAAACTCAGTTGTTATAGTTGTGGAAAAACTAGGTCTTGCCTTACTGCATTCCTTCTAGGCCAAAGAGCACTATGGGTAGTCATTTCTAAGCAGTCAGGAAAATGCCTTGTTTAGAGGCTTCACACTGTGTTTGAGGTAATTAACCAACTCCACAGACGTCTTTGTCAGTGCTAGGATTGATCTCGCATAGAAATGGATAGAGTGTGAAGAGCTGTCTCTGAAGAATAGCCATGAGCAGGTTAAAAGCTAATGGGTAAGAATTGGAGACCACAGCAACAAAGGGAACCTTGTGGTTGGTGTCTACTACAGGCCACCTGATCGAGGGGAGCCTATTGATGAAGCCTTCTTACTCCAGCTACAGGAGGCATCACGCTCGCAGGCTCCTGTCCTGCTAGGGGACTTCAACCACCCCAACATCTGCTGGGAAAGTAGCACAGCGAGCTGTAGGCAATCCAGCAGACTTAAGCCAGGTAATAGACAGCCCTACCAGAGGGGATGCGATACTGGACCTGTTGGTCACCAACATGTGAGCTAATTGGTGATGTCAAGATTGGAGGCAGCCTGGGTGGCAGTGTTCATGCACTGGTGGAGTTTGCAGTCCTGAGGGATATGGGGCAGGCAAAGAGTAAAGTCAGGACCCTGAATCTTAGGAAAATAAACTTCCAGCTCTTCAGGGAGTTAGTCAGTCGGACCCCCTGGGAAACTGCCCTCAGGGACAAGGGAGCACAAAGAGCTGGCAGATCTTTAAGGACACTTTCCATAGAGCACAAGAGCTCTCGATCCCCAAGTGTAAAAAGTCAGGAAAGGAAGGCAAGAGCCCAGCATGGCAAGAGACCTGCTGGGCAAACTAAAGGGCAAGAAGGAAATGCACAGGCAGTGGAAGCAGGGACAGGTATCCTGGGATGAGTACAGGGACACTGGCCAGTTGTGTAGGGATGGGGTTAGGAAGGCCAACGCACGGCTGGAGCTGAACTTGGCAAGGGATGCAGAGAATAAGAAGGACTTCTACAGGTATGTCAGCCAGAAAAGGAAGGTCGAAGAAAGCATACCCCTCTGAATGAGCAAGACTGGCAACAATGGATGAGGAGAAGGCTGAGTTACTCAACAATTTCTTTGCCTCAGTCTTCACTGGCACTCTATTTTCCCACACCTCTCAAGTGGATGGCCTGCAAGACAGGGACAGGAAGAGCAAAGTCCTTCCCACTGTAAGGGAAGATGAGGTTTGAAACCACCTGAGGAACCTGAACATGCACAAGTCTGTGGGACCTGACAAGATTCATCTCAGAGTCCTGAGGGAATTGGCTGATGTAGTTGCCAAGCCACTCTCCGTGATATTTGAAGTCATTGCAGTCAGGTGAAGTCCGTGGTGACTGGAAGAAGGGAAACATTGCACCCATTTTTAAAAAGGGTAGCAAGGAGGACCCTGGGAACTACCGACCTGTCAGCCTCACCTCTGTACCTGGGATGATCACGGAGAAAATCCTCCTAGAAGCTATGTTAAAGCATATGGAGGACAGGGAGGTGATTCAAGACAGCCAGCATGGCTTCACCAAGGGTAAGTCCTGCCTCATCAACTTAGTGGGCTTCTGTGATGGAGTGACCACATCAGTGGACAAGGGAAGAGCTACCAGTGTTGTCTATCTGGACTTCTGTAAGGCTTTGGCATGGTCCCCCAGAACATCCTTCTCTCTAAACTGGAGAGATGTGGATTTTGATGGGTGGGCTGTTGGATGTATGAGGAACTGGTTGGATGGTTGCATCCAGAGGGTAGTGGTCAACAGCTCAATGTCAAGATGGAAATCGGTGATGAGCAGTGTCCTTCAAGGGTCTGTATTGGGACCAGTACTTGTAAATATCTTCAATGACATAAACAGTAGCATCGAGTGCACCCTCAGCACATTTGCAGATGACACCAAGCTGAGTGGTGTGGTTGACACGCCTGAGGGACAAGATGCCATCCAGAGGGACCTGGACAAGCTCAAGGAATGGGCCTATGTGAACCTCATGAGGTTCGACAAGGCCAAGTGCAAGGTCCTGTACCTGGGTCGGGGCAACTTCCGATATCAATATAGGCTGGGGGATGAAGGGATCAAGAGCAGCCCTGCCGAGGGGGGCTTGGGGGTGCTGGTGGAGGAAAAGCTGGACATGAGCTGGCAATGTGCGCTCACAGCCCTGAAGGTCAACCATATTCAGGGCTGCGCCAAAAGAAGCATAGTCAGTAGGTTGAGGGAGGTGAGACCCCACCTGAAGTGCTGCATCCAGCTCTGGAGCCCTCAGCACAGGAAAGACATGAACCTGTTGGAGCGGGTCCAGGGGAGGGCCTCAAAAATGATCAGAGGGGATGGAACCCCTCCCCTATGGGGACAGGCTGAGAGAGTTGGGGTTGTTCAGCCTGGGGAAGAGAAAGCTCCAGGGACACCTTCTTGCAGCCTTCCAGTAGTTAAAGGGGGCTTATAAGAAAGATGGAGACAGACTTTTTAGCAGGGCCTGTTGCAATAGGACAAGGGGTAATGGTTTTAAACTGAAAGAGGGTAGATATAGACCAGATACAAGGAAGAAATTTTTCACAATGAGGGTGGGGAACCATGGACACAGGTTGCCCAGAGAGGTGGTAGGTGCCCCATCCCTGGAAACATTCAAGATCAGGTTGGACGGGGCTCTAAGCAACCTGTTCTAGTTGAAGATGTCCCTGCACATTGCAGTGGCATTGGACTAGATGACCTTTAAGGATCCCTTCCAACACAAACTATTCTATGATAAGGGGACTCGCAGTGTGCCCGTGGCTGACACAGCTTTGGTCAGCATCATAGTCCTAATTGTGGGCAGTTTGGGTATGCAGATCTCATGAAGGTGTCAGTATTACAGTTCATTACATTGTTGGGCTTCCTGTGTCTTATGGAGCAGAAGCTGAATGTTGCAGCTGCTATGTGGATGTCACCCTTAACTTCAGGAAGACCTGGTTTGGGGTGGTCTGTAGAATTGTGTTCTAATGAGAACCCAGTGGGCAAGGCTCTCATATGCTGGTACTGGAGCTAATGTGCACAGAAAGTCTTGCGAACTGTCTTGAATGTTTGCGAAGCCCTGAGCCTTATTTTATGCATTTTCTGAGGATAACTTTTGTTCTACTTCACTACAAAAGTGTAAGAGTGGGGCTGATAGTCTGAGACTGACATAAAAATGCAGCTCAATGAAGAGAGTACTCTCCAAAACTTCCTGCACATTCTTCCACTTAGCATAACTTTGTCACAGTTCCTGAGCCTTTTGAATGTTAATCTGACACATTAGTATCTAAGCAATTAAATTAAGATACTTTTAGGGTAATGGTTATTTTTCTTGTTGGGATGCTAGGATTCCTGCGTCTAGCATGTATGTTAGCATCCAGCATGATTTTTCTCAGGATGTATTTTTTACTGACAAAAAAGTTAGCATATTTTGACCCTCTGTAAGTGAAAATGTAGGCCTGAGTGTATGTTAATGATTCAGGCAGTTGACCCCACAGGGTTGCCTGGCTTTGTTTTGTGGTTTGGGTTTTTGTGGGGTTTTTTTTTTTTTTCCAAAGCAGATGTTGGAGTTTTTTGTTTGTTTTTAGATTGCTTTCAAAACAGAACCGTCTCACTATGACCCGAAATGCTGTATGGGCTCTATCCAACCTCTGCAGAGGGAAAAATCCTCCTCCAGATTTTGCCAAGGTAAGAAATGTTTGAAAGGAAACATGTTGTGAGGTGGGGTGGCATCCAAATAAGAAAGAAGGGTGGTGAACCTTAAACCAAATGGCAGAAGTATTCCAGAATTTCTCTGAAACAATGTATGGGCTTCTTACAAATGACGTTTTTGCATGTATTTAGTCCTTTAGACAGATGTTCACAACCCCTGATTTGATATTCTTGCCTCCTTGCTTCTTGTTGCTGTTCCTGTGCTGGAGGTGACCATCCCACAGCAGAGCAAAACTTTGTACATCTTGGCTGCTGTGTAGTGCAAAGTATGGCACATCTTAGCAGTCAAATATGAGATGAGTTGCCAGATGTTATACTGTAGAGGCTGAAGAATTCCTTTAGTGCTTTTCTGCTGACATGCTCCTCCCTACTTGTGTAGCTACAGCCCTGCACAGAAATGCTACCTACATCTGAAATATTCTGAGTATTGAGCCTTGAGATGCCAGTGCCTAGTCCTGTAATGTCACATACAAAATTAACTGATGTGTTAATAGCTCTTCTGACCCTTTTAATTGCACAATGTATGTATCTCTTCTTAATGTCTTACAGGTTTCACCTTGTCTTAGCGTACTTTCCTGGCTGCTCTTTGTCAATGATACAGATGTATTAGCTGATGCCTGCTGGGCTTTGTCCTATTTGTCTGATGGTCCCAATGATAAAATCCAGGCTGTGATTGATGCAGGAGTCTGCAGAAGACTTGTGGAATTGCTGATGTAAGAAATTCTTCTGAGCAAATGTATTATCTGCTCTTTTTGCTAAAATCAAGGTTCTAGCAATAGGAAGTTTAGTTAGATATGTCATGAAATGTAATGATTTCCAAAAAGCAAGATTTGAGTTTTAATTTTACGTTGTTCAGTTTTCTCTATTTGTCATGAATAACAGAAACAATGGAACTCTTAAGAAATAGTGAAACTAGTATAAGAAAAGATTTTTTTACATGCACCTAACAGCTGCATTTTTGTAAAATTGATAATATATACTGGAATTTTCTCTGCGCCATTGAGGTCCATGTTATAATTGCCTACCAATAAAATTGCTGAAGGATATCAAAGATAGAAATGTAAGAAATAGTAAAACTTACTGGAATTGATGGTACCAGACTTGAAATGTAAATAATTTCCTGAATCCTTACTATAGAAGAGTATATGCACACTTTGGTCAGTAAAGTGTAGCTGTGGGACTTGGGGTCAGGGAGACTGGCCTTTATCAGAGCTGTTTCTTCAGGTCTAAGGGAACAATGTGGAACATTCAGTTACCTAAGAACAAGAAATAATGGTTTGCAGTGATGTAGATAAAAGACTATTAAGGCTTTTAAGATTATAGCAAATCTGATGCTGGATTAATAAATAGAATATGATACCTAAGGTACCTTTTTATAAAGAAGTGTTTTCATTAGAGAAAAAATTCCTTACTTCACCCTTCCTATTCCAGTCCTGATTTAACAATGATGATGGGGGGGGATGCATGTGATGACAGAAGATGATCAAACAGCTATATGGGGATATGGTTGAGTTAAACACAGCTTCTATCTGTGTTCCTCTGCCTTTGTGCATGCTGCAGTAAGTGTGTTTCACAGTTAAAGCTGGTTACTTTTTCCCTCTTAAGGATGCCTATACTCTGAAGCACTTGTATTCTTTTAATCTTGTAGCTGAATGATACCTAAAGGCCTAAATCTTTAGAAACTTTGGAAAGCCTTGCCATTAGTTTAAAAACAAAGTGTGTTTTGATTCAGATAGTGAGAGTTAAGTCACGTTTAACAGGGAAGTTTTCCTCTGGCTGATGGATGTTCCTTCCTTGAGGATGTAAAAATGGAGATGCTTCAGGATGGCTAACACAGATCTTTCCTTGGTAATTTTAGGCACAACGACTACAAAGTTGTATCTCCTGCCTTACGAGCTGTTGGAAACATTGTCACAGGAGATGATATACAGACCCAGGTATGGATTCACTTTCTCTTGTGTTGTACTGCAGTTCATCTTTCTGTTAGTTGTGGTAACCTATTCCCAAGTGCCTCCTCTTGTTCTTTTTGAAGTTTGAAAGTGAAGGATTGATGACACTAGTTGCCTCAAAACATGTGGTTTTCACAGTTTTTCTGTTCGGTCATGAACTGCTGGTGATTCTTGTATAGCTATGCCTGGGATTTGTATATAGCTGTGCAATACTGTTGTGGTTTAGCCCCAGCTAAACTTAGCCCCAGCTGGCAACACACAGCTGCTCACTCACCCCCTACCCCAGGTGGGATGGGGGAGAGAATTGGGAAAAAAAACCTTGTGGGTTGAGATAAAACCAGTTTAATAGGACAGCAAAGAAAGAGGAAGTAATAATGATAATTATAATAATAATACTGATAAAGGAATGTACAAAAGCAAGTGATGCACAATGCAACAATTGCTTACCACCCGGTGATCAATAGGCCGTCCTGAGCAGCGATTCCTGCCCTGTCATCTCCAGTTTATGTTCTGAGCATGACGTTATATGGTAGGTAATATCCCTTTGGTCAGTCTGGGTCGGCTGTCCTGCCTTTGCCCTCTCCCAGCTTCTTGTGCACCCCTCTCTGGCAGAGCATGGGAAGCTGAAAAGTCCTTGACTGAGTATAAGCACTACAACTATGTAGCAACAACTAAAAACATCAGTGTATTATCAACATTATTCTCATACTAAATCCAAAACACAGCACTATACCAGGTGTTAGGAAGAAAATTAACTCTATCCCAGCCAAAACCAGGACAAATACCCTCAGAGGGGTATTTTTTTCCTGGTTTGTTTAAAGCAAGTCTGCTTTTAGGCTGAATTTTATGCTGAATGATGTGTCATGGTAGGACCACTGAAGGCCAGTCACATTGGATGTTGTTGACAGTCTATGATGAATATACCAAAAAAGAGTGTATGGTGAGATTTTGGATGGTATGTAACTGTGGGCATTTGTTTGGAGAGGCATCGGTAGGAGGCAGTGACTCCCACCACTGTGTTGGAATTAAATTGGGAGCCAGGAAACCTGATGCCCTCAGAGGCACTAGGTTGTCATCCTGCTGCTTGGTAGGTTTTGCAACAGACAGCAGCTCCCACCAATTTTTAAAACTGGTGAGAGCAGAGAGTCTGTGTCTTCCATATATATGTTACCTGTGATCCCCTGGCTGGTGGCAGTCTTTTTTTATATGTAGAGCAGAAGCTCCAGTTAGTTTGTTTTGGTTTTGTTCATTGTTTTAACTTTTTGGCATCATCTGATGGAATATGCTTTATAGGTGTGAAGACATTGTATTCCTTATTCCTGTGATTTTTTTAGCCTAAATTTCCTCTAAGATGTGGCTTGTTTTTTGTTCTGTTTTGGTTTTTTTTTTTTTCCTTTTATATTCAGGTAATTCTGAACTGTTCAGCCCTGCAGAGTTTACTGCACTTGCTAAGCAGCCCAAAAGAATCTATCAAAAAGGAAGCATGCTGGACAATATCTAATATAACAGCTGGAAACAGAGCCCAGATCCAGGTAACGTTTTCAGCTATGATCAGTTATCTTTGTCTTCCAGGCTAGAAGAAACACATGTCAGGCAGTACACTGTTTTTTGTGTTTAAAGTGCATATTTGTATGTACACAGTCACAGATACATAATTACATATAAGCAGAAGTAAATTATAAGCTCTGTGCGTAATTAGAATATTTCAGTGGCCCAATCATCTCTCAAATTCAAATTATTTAATTTTATAATAATTTACAGATTCTAAATGAGGGAGATTGTCATTCTCTAGCATGACCAAATGAGGCTAAGCTCAACAAAACCTTGTCTTTAGTAATTTGCTTCATGCCTTTGACAACTACCAAGACACAGAAATTCTGAAGTAAGGCAGGAGTAAGCTACAAACTTTGAGAATCAAATATCTTCACACGTTTCTTGATTTCACCACCACATATGGCCACCTACACTGTAAAATACTTTCTTTATTCCTGTTTACCTTTTCTTATAATTCCTGATAAAGGCAGTTGTGCTTAGCCAAATCTAAAATTGATATTTATTAAACTGAACAATAATGGAGGATATCTAACATGTTGCATTGGGATTTTTCCTTTCTGATTATACCAAATTTTGTAATACCTTCATGTTAAGTGATGGCACACAGAAGCAAATGAAAGTCTCACTTCTGTATGTCAGGCCTTACAATTAGGCCTCTGAAAGACTACATCATTGTTCTGAGTCTGGATGTAGTGTTAGCCATGAGGAAGAATTCCCAGGCCTTGTCTCCAGATGGTATAAATGAGAGATTGACCATTTCTTCCCCAGGGAAAATTTTTTCTTTGACTAGATAAAGAAGAAACTGCTCAATATATTTTGTTTTCCCTGGATATGGAGTTTTTATTCAGAACAGCTATAGTAGGGGAATTTTTTGCTAGGCTTTCAAGGACAATGTCTCATTCCTTCTGTTTTTCAGAAGTGATGGAAAAACAGCTTGTAATGAAACCAGGCGCTTTGTCTGATAAATATACAAGGGAATAAAAGTGTCCTCATGTAAATAAAATTTAATTCTTCTGAAGTTATGTTTCTCAATGCTCTTCTCACTGGATACAGAGAATATTTTCAGAGTGCAAAGGAGGTGTGGAAGTCCAGTTGGAGATACCTGTTCTTTGAGGAATAGAAATATTGGGCATTAGAAGTATTCGTATCACTTGTAACAAGGCAAGAAACAATGTATGTTCGCACAGAAAGTAAATCAAGTCCCATAATACTTTGGCAGAAGTGGCCAAGGAGTACTACTTTCTTCCATATTCTTCTCCATGAAAGGCAGCCTGACACTTGCTAGTCTTATACCTGATGTCTCTGGATTATTCATTCTGTATGATCAGAATTAGCATGAAGTAGTTAACTCTCTTCACCCAAGGGATAGAATTATTTCACTTTTTACAGAAAACTTGCAGGAGGTTGTAAAAAGGCTGCATGTTTTTCCTGAGGAAAAAGTATAATATATCCTTTGCAGGTGGCACTTGCAATCTTCTGGTTATACATTCTCTCTTACAAAGAACATTCAGCTGCTGAAGGGGCAGCATAAAGTCTTAGTACCTTGAATGAGGACTTCATCTCAGAAAGCATACAAAATAACGTTAATACTTTTGTGGAGGATAACTCAGTCTCTGCTCAGCTTCCTGGAATTAAGAGTGAATGCTCATCCAACTTATGATGAGCTTATGTTAGGAAATGAGTAGGCAAGAAAACAAAACTTACAAGGTGGAAAGCTGTGTAGGTCCTTCTTGTCTGATGTAAGGATGTGACTAAGAAGTGGAACTGTGAGCAAAGAAACCTCCTACAGTTGTATGTGCTCCGGCTTTCTTAGTCAAGATTTTACTTTTACTACTGAAGAACATGTTTTTTGCCAGTTATAGAGAATGATATGGTTACTTAATCTAACCTTGGTAGAGGTCCAAGAATTTTGTTTCTGACTTTATTGTGGCTTGTGTGTTAATCTGTGGATTAGCTGAATTTCTAACAAAGTGCTGTGTAAAATCAGCAACTGTACCACTGTGTTTTCCTGCATCAGCAATTGTAATTGCTGTGCAATTAGCAGTGCAGAGAAGGTGGTTATTACTTCTTGTACTAAGGTAAAAATGTTTTTGCCTTTGCTTTTCTTGCAGTGAAGACTCTTGGCTGCTTTATCTATGCTGCTACTACCTTAGAAACAGGGAGGAGCAGTATTTTCTCTCTAGAAGGCCATTTCTGCTCTTCCTGGGAAGTGTAAGAGTATTTTCTGGGGAACAATCCAGCCCAATACATTTTCTTAACTTTGTGTTTTTTCCCAAGTCTATCAGAGAGTTGCTTCAGAATGCACAATCATACAGGAATGTTGCAGACTTAAGACAAAGATGAGCTTGAGAAAATCAGATATCCGTACAAGTTATTCCATAAAGAAATAAGTATTGGAAGTGGCAATAGAAAGTAAAGTTTGTTATTAAAGCATTTTTTCAAAACTTCAGGATCTTTATTTTCACATTCTTGATCTACTAAAGATACAGTTGTGAAGAGTCCTAGAGGTAACTTAAATTCTAGTGCACCAGAAGCTATTTCAATAGTGTATTCACTTCTACATAAGTGTTCACTGTACCACATCATCCTGTTCAAGTGAAGGAGTAAATGCCTGTCCTTGTCACAGTATTCTTACACCTGGTATGTGCTACTTAGGCATGTAAAAGTAAGGTTTTAGGTGAAGAGTCCTAACTATACCCTTGGTAATCCTCTGGCTTCTAAATTGCTGTCACATCTTTATTTGAAAACAAGTAAGGATTAAATAATCTCTCCTTTGTTAAAAGAAAATTTGCCTGATCTAGCTAAACAAAATCATTAGGTACAGCTATGCATGTGTGTGTTTAGTAGTTTTTAAAGGTTTTGGGGTGTCTTATCACCAGTTTAGATCAGCCCCCTTTCTACTGAGAACAGATTAGAATTGCTTTGTGACTTGGAAAGGTGAGGTGGGAAGGCAGGGATAGGGAAGTTAATGCTATGAGCCATTAATATTGCACCTTCATTTCTAGCAGGTGATTTTTCAGAACTACAAAAAACCTCCTTAACTCTGCATAGAAAAATTGTTGTTGTGGTTGTATGTGTTTAAGCTTTCTTTCTCAGGATTCTTGCATCAGGAATAAAAACGGTGTCAACAAAATCACCAAAATACACATAGATTTAAAAGAATCCAGCTTAAAGCAGCTGCCTTAGGATATGTCACAGGCAAGGTTGGAAGCATGTTAATGTGTTACTCAAGTTCAGGGGAAAATATCTGAGAAGCAGCTTCTCAAAAGTGGAAGCTATACTTCATTTAAGAATCCCTGAGGCCCCATTGAGAGTAATTGAGCTGCCTTTGAACACCAAGCACACACATGCTATATCGTGACTGCCCTACATGCATACCCAATTTAATCTATACTGGCAGTTTTAAATATGAGATTAAAAAAAGTGTTTCTGATTCTGAGCAGGACATAACTGTCCTGGTAATGATGGCATATTGCAAATCATGTCAATCATGAGGCTTAGATTTTTGGAACTGCAGGAGGAAGCCTGCTAGAGGAAAGTGGTGAAGTAAAGGACATTGGAGAATGTTTACTACATGCTTTATTGGAGATCTCGAGGCCACTGTTTCTTGGAAATAAAATTAGCAGTTGCAAGTGTAATTGCAATGGTTATCTTGTGTTGAAAGCAAAGTCTCATCACAGATGTGTAACAAATTCCAGAAAGGCTCTAATTCTTTAGTTTCTAGTCTCAACCTAGAGAATGTCATGTGATATACAAGGTGTGATGAAACCTCCTTTCAGCTCCAGAGCTGATACGTCTGCTTTTCTCAGGAAACTCCTTCTCTGAGATATTGCTTCAGACAACTCCTACTCAATGTCAAAATCATTGTAAACATTTGAGCTGAAAAACGCTTTAAAGTAATTTCTGAAGTTGGAAAATGCTGTTTGGTAAAGTGTTTCTTGAAGATGGTCATATGCTAAAATGGAGAATAAAAGCCTAGTCCATTTTAAGTAGCTGTGAGAACAAAGAATAATTCCCATTTGTGAAGAATATCTGATTTAACTAAGTTCATGGATGAACCTATTTCATCTGTGGGTTGAGGTATTTTTTTTTCCTTTCTCTAAATTAATTTCACATTGCAATGAATTAAAACATTACTTCTTGAGAATTGGCCTTCCTTACAGAAGGAATTCTAAGATACTAGATGCAGCTCTAAACTCAGTAATTTATTTTCCTTTCTCACCAGGACCTCCAAATGGCTCAGTAGTTCCTAGTAGAGGTCATAGACTGTAGCCAGATCTATTCTAGTGTCTCTGATACTAATTAGATTTTGAACATGCACAATCTTTAGCCAGAAATCAGACAAGAATAATTTCACCACATGGTAATTTTTCCTGAAAGTTAAATGTCTGTCTGGCATAGTAAACCACATTATTGCAAGTTACCAGCTGATCTAACTAGTGGGTTGTTGCTGCAGAGCAGTTGGGATGTTAGAATACTATGGAAACTGGGTAGTGCTCAAGCCATAATCTAGCCATCCCTTCTGCACACCAAGAAGAAAATGAAATACTTTGGTAAATCTAACAGGTACTTTACCTAATCAATATTAACAGACATAGCTATATTTAGTGTTGTTTAAGATTGCATTGGGTTACACTCCTCCATCCACCCACTCTAAAGTATAGAAATATAAAGTTAGAGGGAAGACTTCTATATTCATTTCCACTTCATGCTGCCTATAATGCTGTTTGGTAGCACACTCCAAAAGCTTTCACTGCCATTTCCAAAAGATAAGACAGCAGCCTATCACCATTAGATTTGCACTCAAACACAAGTAAGCTCTTTCTGGTGCAGAGGCAATGTAAGTTAACATGCATGAAATATATGAAAGTAAGTGCTGAACTTTCTTTTGTAGCTCATATTAAAGCACAGAGTTGAGTTGTTTTCCCCACCAAAGATGGAAGTGAAAGCCTTTCGGAGTGTGTTATCAACAGTGCTCAGGCAACAGAAAACTGTGGTGGAATACAGCAGTCCTTCCCCTCTTTATTTCTGTGCTTTTAAGGTTTGGATTGGATGTGTATATCCTGATGCAGTCATGATTGTCACTAAGTATAGTTTTTGTTTGTTAATTTCCTAGTTTGTATACAGCTTTGCTGTACTTCAGTGGATAGCTTCCCCAGTCAGGGAGAAGGGGAACTACATCTTCCTGGGAGTCAGAAGGAGAACTGCACAACTGAAGCTAAATCCTGACTGTCGACCCTTCTGAAGGGTATGAAAGGCTATCACATACCTCAGAAAATGTTCTGTGTACTTCGCAACCCGTTGAAAAGCTATGAAAGGCAGTACATCAGACACTCTTCCATATCTGACAGTGAAGACATCATAGGAGTTCTCTCCTGTTGACAGGTTAAGAAACTTATAACTTCTCTAATATACCTTAAATTCTTACAAGAACATCTGGAAACCTGAGTATGGCTAGGCATTGCAGCAACAGGATCTCTGCCATACTTTTCCTTCTTTAGGGTTTCCTGTCCTTGCTGAAATGTGACATGGGCAAGTGTAGCAAATGATATATTGCCTATTGTTTTTTTAAAACTCTAGAATGAAATGAAATTTTAAAAATCAGGGTAAAGGTACAAACTAAGAATTGTCAGAGGCTCTTCTCCAAAGAGGCCACAGTAAGGCTGGGGACATGGAAAAGGAATGACATGATTCACATGCAGAGCCGCAGTTTACACAGGCAAACTGTGTATCGAATTACTTAAATATAAATTGTGTTTGGTTTACGGCATAGTTTGCACCAGTGGTCTACAATTTTCATGTGCTGTTTATGGTGGTAGGACTTGAAAAGTGTCTCAGAAGCCAAATATGGCATCGCTGACAAGGTCATATTTGTTTGAAGACGAGCAAAAGTCAAAGTTTAATAATTTCCAGGTTTAAGTTTGTGTTTAAGTACAAAAATCTGTTTTCAGGCTTCTGTATATGGTGAATCCTATACATCATACCATATTGAGGAGCAGAGCTAGAATACCTTTAACTCCTTTATTCTGCGTGAAAACCTCAGCAGTCAGCAGTGTATATTGCCATCTGTTTTGTAGGACAGACCCTATAAGCTGGATACACCTCAACAAGGTGCTGTTCAGTATAATGCAGGTTCTTCCTGCCAGCAGTAGCACCCTTATGTAAACTGGCTAGAAGTTTGCTTTATACGCAGTTTGGAGTATTAAGCTTAGGTTTCTGTGTCAACAACATAAAAGTCCATTAGAACTGAGATCTGATGATCTCTGAGAAGAAGCTGAGATCGAGCTTCCTTCCTGGCTTTCAGGTGGCAGTGATTTTATACTCATACCACCATGTTAAGTAGTTTTGGCTTACAAATATTTGCATTGTTATTTTAAAAGCAGTTGTAAATTGAATCAGTGAACAAGGTAACTGGGACACAAGTAACTGAGAAGCCTCTATGAACTGAAATTTCCAGCCAGGAGGAGGAGATCATAGCAGTAGGGCCATGTTCACAGCTGCCAGCTAGGGTGGTGACGGTACTCTTGATTTGTTAAAGGTAATGAGAAAGCTTGCAGGAGCAGGAAAACAGCCTGTAAGACTTGGTTGCTTTCACATTTATGTGATGATTCATATATAGACACATGATGCCAACACTTGCATACTAAATGTATGTGTGTTTTTGCATAGTGTCATTTATTTACGGGAATGCAAAGGAGGAGAAGCAAATTCACTTGGTATTGACCAGCTCAAAATACTCGTTTAATATACTACTGCTGAAGACCTGCTGCCTAACAGTGACTACAGTGTATTCAGATTCAACGTCCATGCAGATGTAGTAAAACTCTGAAAATTCACTTTAAAAATCAAATCCTGTAAAGTGAAGAAGCTTGCTTAAAATAAATAAGGATAGAATGTTTCCAAAAGATAGGCAGCCCTCTTGGAGGGCCACAGCACAGGGTTACCATCTAATTAAAAAGTTGACACTTCAAAAGTGAGGGCCAAATTTGCTGAAGGACTGAGCATTACAATTCTTTTCAATTTCAAATAAAATTTGAAAGTTTGGTTTTAAATTAAAATTAAATTTCATTTTTCTGAAAGACTTGTAGTTACAAGTCAAGATGGAGTTCAGTTCTAACAAATACAAGTAGATGCAGCTGGGCAAAAATTTCCTTGTTAGTTCAATGTATTAAAGGATGGGCTGTAGATTACCTATTACAGAAAAGGGATTTCAAATGTACTTTGAAGGTACCACCTCAATGCCTAGTAGTGAATTAACACTTTCTAAATCCTCTGAAGTTTTAGGTACCTCATTCTGCCACAGTCCTTTAGGGCTTTGCTCTGCCTGAGGTTTGCTTTTCTTCAAGAAAAAAACAAAAGCAAATCCTAATTCAGTAGTTTACTGTTTTATCACTTAGAAGGAATTTAACTGAAAGGGAAACATGGCCTGTTTCCACAGTAGCTGTTTCCCATGTAAAATGTCATAGAGCTAGGAATCCTTAGGCATTGTAGTTTGCTTTCAAGAGTAGTAACTGCTGTGGGCAAGGCTGCAAGACATGGGGTGTAAATAGTAGGTGCTGCTAGCACTTTCTCTGTATTAATGCTTTATCATTTCCACCCTTGCTGAGCTTAACTGGACTTTTAAAATCTAGTTATTAAGGTTAAAGCAGACTATTTTCTGACCTAGTTAATGTATTTTTTGTAAAAATCTAAGCTGTAGGAGTTTCAACTGTCAACAGACTGCTAGCTGAAAAACTTTGCTGGGACAGTTAAGTACCTTTAACTGGGACTCATGCTAGGGTGAGGAGGTGACAACACTTACATTGCATGTCAAGCAGTAGGAAACAAAAATACAGTGACTGATAATCTGCTTTGCACTTGAGCCAGTCTCTTTCAATGAAGTGCCTTATCAGAGGCTGCAGTTTATTGTGGTGTTTTGACCTGTTCTGCTTTGGTGAAGATAGCTGATTTTATTGTAGTGCAGGTAAACAAGGTACCCACAGCATTTTATACAACAGAATAAGAAATAGAAACAAATAGAAATAAGAGCACTCACACAAGAGATGTGAGATCTGGATTCAGTTCCTTCTGAAAAGGTTCAAATGCACATTTCTCCACTCTGAGAAGAGTAATTTTACCCACCAGTCTTCGCATTGAAGCAAAGAGTTCAAAATTGATTGAGCCAGAAGGAAAACAATAACAATCTTTTGTGACTCTCACATTTCCTGCTCTCCCATTGCTAGTTCTCTTTATTCTGGAGTTCTACTATTTTGGAAGTTTAAATTGAAACATTTTCAGGTAACTTTTTTTTTTGGCATTTAGAAGGCTCAATGTATGTTACTGCCCATCAGCTAAGATGTGCTTACTTAGTTGCATGCTGTCATGTAACATACTCTGATTTTAGTGTTTACTAAAGAAGTTGGTTTTAAGAAGACACTTTCTAAGGAAATAAATTTCATGTAAAAGTTTTCATTTGGGGAGAGGATTTAAGAAGTGATAATCAGATTTTTGACTTGTTCTTTGCTGGAATAGTAAAATACTAATGCCATCATGGATTCTATCCTAGATCTATATCAAGCTCTTTTGGTAGAAAATACTTAACATCTCTTAACACTCTATTCTTATAAGTGCTTCCCTATCTGCAACACCCTTGTGTAGCACTACCTGGACTCACATAAAACATTGTGTGGACTGCCAAGTCCCCTTTCTCTCCAGCTGGTCAGGACTGAAGTTCAGTAATGAAAACATGCATGCCCTCATTCTAGACCCACAAGCACACATGCACATTGATAGATCTCTTGAATGGGAGATCTGCCCATCTGTGGTCCGTGGCTGGATCCTGAGCTCTCTTAACTTACTGTACTTAGCTCCTGCTCACTGGCTACTTCAGCTTGATTCTCGCTAGCACATCTCCACGTTTGTCTCAAGCATCCCCACACTTGCAGATTCCTTGAACACCAGCATGGGCCCTCTGTCCATGCCTGGATCCTGGGCCTCCTACTTGCTGCCTAGTCCAGTTTGCCAGCAAATTATGTACACAGTGTTCCTTCACTCCCACCACCACATTTGGGGATAATGTAAATACCTCCCATCCCATGGAGCTCGTGCACAGGCACATGGGTCCTGTGACCTGCGGTCCCACTCCAGCTGAGGTGCAAAGACTTCACTCAACTTCACCCCAGCCCCCCTGTAGCTGGCATCCAGGCATACGGGCCCTGTGGACTGTGGTCTGACACCAGTGCTGTGACCCTCACCTGCTCCAGTTGCAGGGGCCCCTTTGCCCAAGGTTTGACAGCAGTTGCTGGCCCTGAATTCACCATGGCCCTTCATGGACACCCCAGAAACATGGTCCCTAGTACATGGCCCCTCCAGCTACTGATGCTGAGACCCTGACACACCCTAGTTGCTGGCCTCATAGACACAGGGGTTTCTCCTGAGGTCTTACCCAGTTGCTGGCCCAAATTCAGTCATGCTGGTCTCAGTTGCTGGCACCTAATCCCTGCAGCACTCACGCAGGCTAGAGAGGGAGGCTAAGTGGTAAGATAGTTAAGAAAGGGTTCATTATTAAGTTTTGCACAGTCCCACTTGTCCCCATCTTACCAGTTACAAAGTCCAACTGGCTCTCTGCAAAGCTGTTCCTGTAGTTTCTTAGTGGCCCATTAATTAGTGACTTGAGACTTTCCCTCTTTGTGATTGGCTCTCAAGTCTTGTCTATCAAGTTGTGTCACTGTGTGTTTTGTTACTTGCTTGTTATTTATATCTTCCTTTGAGCTGAAAAGAGCCTTGATATGATGAACTTAATTAAGCAGATACTCTCTCATTCCATGTACCCTTACAGTATGTTGCTTTTGTAGATTTTTAAAAATTAAGTGCTTTTTTCCCCAGGAAAATATGTTGCGGGTGGGGGGGAGTGTATCCTATTTTTTTTTGAGATATTTTCCTTTATCTTTTATCTGTTAATAAAACTGATCCACAGTGTGGATTTACAAGTAGATGCTGTGTGGGTGCCCAGACAAACAGGAAGGGTAAAAGAAATATCAAACAGTTGTTTTTTTTCACTGCGTAACCATCCACGCTATGAACTGATTATAGCTTTTTGCTGTTTGTAATCTTTTAGTTTTCTTCTGTGGAGCTACTTGAAAAGGATCTCTGGCTTTCTTTGAATTTGCATTTACCAGTTCTGTGATGACTTCTATTTGTAAAATGGTAGTTTAAAAATGTAATCCTAAACTCTTGCTTTTTTGAATAAACCTTATGAAAATGTTTCAGATCCGTGTTATATATGTGTAACTAAACTGATTTCATTTGTGTCTTACTGCAAAAGGTTCTTTCCAGAGGAACTTAGCAGAAACTTTGAGGTCCTGAGTAAATACTCATTTGACTTACATCAGTTTGGTGAGCTAAGCAGTTAGCCATATTACCAAACCATCTGTTGGTTTGTCTTTTCAGCAGGAAAGAACATATTTGAGCTTGCTTGTTTTGAGGAGTCCTTAACAATACATTCTCTCTTTCCTCTGTTTTCTTACCCAGTGGAAATGTAGTATGACACACAGGCTTAGGAAGTTTTTTTCTCTGTTTAGGGGATCTTAATGACTTAGTGGTTTACTGACTTAATAGCTGAGTGGTTCACTACCTGGAAAAATAAGGGAAGTGTGGCATTCTTTTGCTGTCAAAGTATGATTAAGTAACACATTAGATATGACAGTCAATTCAGTCTGAACGTGCTTTGAATTCTTTTGGATAAGCACAGGCCCTGGGGATAACTAGGGTTTTGAATGTAAAGTTGAAAACTGATTTTTGCCTCTTGATAAGTAATGTTTCATTGTTAAATGTGTTGTGCTGAGCATAGATATTAACTAGCTCAGGATAAAGAAGTTATTGCTAATTTTTAGTATAACCCTGACATGTCATTTCTTTTTGCAGACAGTCATAGATGCCCATATCTTTCCAGCTCTTATAAATATCTTGCAAACGGCTGAGTTTCGGACAAGGAAGGAAGCTGCTTGGGCAATCACAAATGCAACATCTGGAGGCTCTGCTGAACAGATCAAGTATGAAGTAGTTCAAATCTTTCAATGCAATGGGGTGAATTAGTGTTTGTGCAAGAAATCAAACCAATAACCTTGAAAATGCAAAACCTTTCTGTATGCTCCTGTGTTTGTCTCTGGAGATCACATCTTTGTATTGAGTTGTGAATGAGCCATTCATTCCTTTAGGGAGAAATTACATAAAAATTTCAGCTGTAATACTTTATTAATTGAACCGTTTCTCTTCTGTGAAAAAACTAAATGCAACTCCTAAACTCATTTCCTAGTGGTCATTGTAGAGTTTAACAAAGTGCATTAGCAGTTGGAGAGGAATAGCTCAGCCTCTCAGAGAAAGGAGTTGTGTGCATTGTTTTTTCCTGTTTAGCTTATACCAGTACATTATGCTGATACGCAATTTTGTGGAAAATAAAATAAAATTATAAAGATGTTACATTAATATCATTGATATTCAGACAAAATATTTATAAGCTATAGTTATGGAATTATAAATTTAAGTTACAAAATTAAATTATTATATCTATATATAGAGAGAGACAAAGAAGGTATTTTAAAGTTATTTTCATTGTTTCAGCAGGATTGACTAGATTCAAATAGATGTCTGTAATTTCTTCAGTTTCTCCAGTCGAGTTGATATTTTATCTCATTATTTTAGTTCTTAGACCTTCATGCTAAGTGCTTAAATGGCTACACCAATTATAATTTACAGACAATTTATTGGGTTCCATGTGGTGTTTTTCAGGTATTTAGTAGAACTGGGATGCATCAAACCACTCTGCGACCTCCTTACAGTAATGGACTCAAAGATTGTGCAAGTAGCTCTGAATGGGCTGGAGAACATCCTGAGGCTTGGGGAGCAGGAATCCAAACGCAGTGGCACTGGCATTAATCCTTACTGCGCTCTTATTGAAGAAGCATATGGTACGAGCAAAACATCTGTGGAAGTCAGGGGTTAAAAGCAGTGATCATGAACCCATTAGAGTTTCAGTAGACCAAATTCTACTAATTTCTTCATCACTACTAATTTTCAGATGAAAATTAACTGTTCTTTGATGAGTCTCCATTTACCAATGTACTCCAATTTTTTACATTATCTTTGTCAGTGTGTAGGTTGGAGACAGTGTGTGCAGATCTTTGTTTCTTAATTTCTTTTCACCCTGAGGTTGCTCAGTATCTTCCCTCCACAACAGTTCAGGCGCACTGCTCTGTTGCTTAGGTTTCAAACCTTTCCCTTCCTTCTCTGCTGCCCTATAGAATTATGGCTACAGCAGCAACTCTCTTGTTTGCCTGTGCTGTGGCTCTGGCATGTACCAGCATCACTGCATCCCAGTTCTGAGGTACTGCTGCTCTTAAGGTTAGTTTCCTTGTCAATTAGCAGGTACTTACTAAGAAAAATAATAATGGGTTTTCAAGAGCAGTATAGAAAAGGACAGTATCACTGAACTGAACCATGTTTTCTTGAACCATGGTTCCCTTCATGGTTCCTTTGACTTCCAGGGAAGAGTTATATCAGAATAGATTTTCTTCTTGCCTGGTTCTAGGTTTTAACTTCCCTTTTCATGTCAGTGTTGCAGAAATGTCTGCAGAGTATCAGAGAATTGTTTCCTCTAGTCTTCATACATAGAAGCAGACGAGAACCACTATAATTCCCAATATTAAAGATTTACTAGAGTGGCTAAGACTTGGATTTCATTATAGCATCATTCCTAGGTATAAAAAATTGTTTAGTTTGCTGTATTGTTTTCGTTTGTTTCTGACTACAATGCCTGAGTTTACCTATCTGCTTAATGTCTGCCCAGAAACTGGTTGCATGAGTTTAACTGCATTGTGTATACACATGATACAGATTAGGTAATGGAGTCTCCATCCTTGGAAGTTTTGAAGACTTGTCTGGACAGAGCTGACCTAACCTGGTGTTGGTAGTAGTGCTGGGCTGGGCTGCAGGTTGGACTAGATGATGACCAGAAATCTCTTCCAACTTGTAGTTACGTGATTCTGTAGTCATGGTCCTTGTAAACAAAGCACTGTGAACACATGGGAAACGTGGTCCTAAAAGTCTCGTCAGAAAAAGCCTTTGAGGCCTTGTTAATTACACGTTCAAACTTGTTGAGGTGCTCGAGCATGTCCAGAGAAGGGCAACGAAGCTGGCGAGGGGTCTGGAGAATAAGTCTTATGAGGAGCGGCTGAGGGAACTGGGGTTGTTCAGTCTGGAGAAGAGGAGGCTCAGTGGACACCTTATCGCTCTCTACAACTACCTGAAAGAGAGTTGTGGTGAGGTGGGTGTTGGTCTCTTCTCCCAAGTAACTAGTGATAGGACAAGAGGAAATGTCCTTAAGTTGCGCCAGGGGAGGTTTAGACTAGGTATTAGGAAAAACTTCTTTACTGGGAGAGTGGTCAAGCATTGGAACAGGCTGCCCAGGGAAGTGGTGGAGTCACCATCACTGAGGGTGTTCAGAGAACGTGTATATGTGGCACTTCAGGGTATGGTTTAGTGGGCATGGTGGTGTTGGATTGATGGTTGGACTTGATGATCTTAAAGGTCTTTTCCAACCTTAATGATTCTGTGATTTTTTTGAGTTGGGAGGGTAGAGGCAGACAGAAAGTATGAAACACATCGCATGGTTACAGGAAACTCTGTAGTTCAACCTATTTTTCCTTGAGTGTGGAGAGTACAAGTTGGGTAAAAGTCTCCATAGTGGGACCTGTTCTTTCTGAAGGTGGGAGAGAATTGTCATGGAACTTGATGTTCACGACAGACTGAAAACAATCATGGTCATATGCTTTCACCAAACTGTAACTTTTACGTACTTCTTTTCTCTGCAGGCCTGGACAAGATTGAATTCCTGCAGAGCCATGAGAATCAAGAGATTTATCAGAAGGCCTTTGATCTGATTGAGCATTACTTTGGAACAGAGGATGAAGACAGCAGCATTGCCCCACAGGTGGATCTCAGCCAGCAACAGTACATCTTCCAGCAGTGTGAGGCTCCCATGGAAGGCTTCCAGCTCTGAGGTGCCCCTGTGCTGTGTGCTCCTCTACCTAGCCAATCCTGTTGTTGAGCCACAAGCCACCTGTGGAGTCATTCTCTCAATGTTTTCCATAACCCTGTTTGCGCTCATTCGCTTGCCTTGTGCACATGCTCTTACATACATCTGGAAAACTTTTGGCTCTCCATGACAGGATGTGCCCTCCTTGGCAAGGGTTGCCAGAATCACCCTTCTCTAGATTCTGAACCTCTCCACTGTCATCCTCGTGGAGTTGAGGCACCTTTCTATACTTTGAGATATTCCCTGCTATTACAGAAAAATAATCCCTCCTCCACTAGCCCCAACACTCCTGGCATCCCAGACAAGGCTGCCTTTCTCATGTATTTGCTGCAGTGTGTGCCTGCAGTCCAGGGAGATATTCAGACTTGCTGAGAACGTAGCTGAATTCATTCCCCATACTCATTCCTGGATGACTCTTTGGATGGCTGTGAGATGCGTTAAATCTTCACATGCAATGTATCTACTTTGCTGTATGTGCCAGCTGGGATTATTGGCATATAGAACGTGTTACAAATAATGGAGTAAGTTCTCTATCCCCTGCAACAACAGGCTGCAATGGACATGTTTTCTGGTTCTTAAGAATACATCTGGCCCCATCCTGTCTCAACACTGAGCTCCCAAACTGGATTGCAGACCACTGTGGAGATTTGTATACCTTCCCAGTCTTTCTTCTCCATCCACAAAAAAAGAGCCCGTGAATAGGTCACTCTTACCACCTCCCCAGAAATTACTTTCCAAACCAGCTTCTAGAATGGAGAAACTACGCTCACTTCTGCTTGCCAGCACAATATGATCCAGACGAGCCTTCCTTAAAAATCAAGCCCTTCCTGACTTCATGCTCTAGAGTCTGGCTCTTGGTATTGTAGTTATGGCTGAAAAATTCCTGTCTGCCTCTTTACATTTTTACACAGCGTGACTTGAACAGATTTGTCTTCTGAAAAATTACCTTCTGAATACAGAAATCTTAATTTGTAAAACTTAGCACAAGGAGCGTTAGATCTCCTTTTCATTTTCACAAGACAAGAGCTTCCTCTCCAGCTCACCCGATTAAGAGTCCTCCTGGTCAAGCCCCTTATTTAATAACTAAAATGACACTACATTCAAAGGATAGTAATATTACACCCGGATCCGCCTGGCCCTGTCATTTCATTTTTTCCTTTTGCTGTTTACGGGACTTCAGGTGAATTAGCATGGAACGCATGGTTCCTACAGGTGACATCTATAAGGCATCGCTGACTGCATGACAGCTGTCATCCACAGCTGTAGACTGCCCTTGTGCTAGCAGCATGTTCTTGGCTCTGCAACCTGCTTGGATCACAGACATCTGATGCAAAGGCCAGCCACTCCTCACTGAGTTAAGCTGACATTGACACCAAACTCTTCACAAAGCTGGGGAGATGCCACATGATTGAAAGTGGCGGTTCCATTTCTGTAAATGCAATGGATTCTCCAGGCCCTCTGCTCCCCCCTGCATCGGGCTATGTTCTTTCAAGCCATTTTGGACGCTTGGAACACACATTTGTCCAGTGTAAACATTTCAAAATTACCACTAACTGCAGTGTCAAGTATGTGTGGTAAATGTTAGTGGCAGAACTGTCTGCAAGATCCTCCTCATGAGTCCCTCAGTGACAAGCCACTGCAAAAGCAAAAACATCCCATTGGATACAGAATAATAAAAACATATAAATCACTTGTCAAACTGCTGAAAGAAGCTAGGCAAAGGCCTGAACATCAGCTCTGTGTCACCATTATTTAAATACAGTCTTCAGTTCTGTCTGTGCTTCAGGATGGAGACTCTGACCTGTGGCCACTGCAGAAGCCACTTGCTGCCTCCCTAGCTAAGCCAGCTGGCCTCCACCTTCCCTCTCCCAGTTATTTTCTCTAGTGCTGCTTTGTGCTGAAGGAACATTTAGTTTACTGCACTTGATCTGTAAATGGACTTCGATTCTTTGTAATTTTAGGGGGTTAAATTTGGTGGTTAATTTAAAAAAAGCAAAAAACCCCTCAATGTTGCCTTTACATCACATATAAATAACTGTGTTTCTCTTTTCTTGAAGGGTGATAGAAGCACTGATTAGTAGCAAAATCTTGTTTTAGCTTTGGATTTTTTTGTGCTGGATTTTTTTACGTGTAAATTTCCAATAACATGTCATTTCTATAAGATTTGTTTAAAATCATGTACCTCTTATTGGATGGTATAAAAATGCTACATATTTTGTAAACAAATCTGAGCAAAGTGTGTGTGCATATATTCTGTATATTCATATATGTATATTCTGTGTATATATACACTAGTGTGTATATATACATATATACACACACACGTATATATGTACACACATGCATATGTGTGTACATATATGCATATCTATATATCTATATATCTATATATATAAGTGTTTTCTCTTCCAGGCTAGTGAAAACAATGTGGTGCATTGGCGTTTCCCTCCCCCGGCCCCCAAGAAAATAATGACAATTGCCTCTAAATGAGTGAATTAAAAAAAAAGAGTCCATTTAAGCTGAATGGTGTGCCTTCCTGTGTAAGGAGCCTGGCCAGTGTTTGTTACTTTTGCAGTGGATATGTGAATTCAGAGCAGATAAGTATAAATCTTTAAACTTGGTATGTTTGTTTGAAGTGACAGGCCTGGTTGACACAGGTAATGTTGTTGTCATATATACTTAGACTGTGTAAGGCATTTGACTGGTACTGCATAATATTTTGACTGAAAACTAAAACAATACAAAAATCAACATGGCACACATTAAATGGATTAAAATGTGGCTAACTCATAGGTCTCAATTTAATTTTAAATTATGCTTAATTGAGTGTATTTCCATCAGGATCTTCCAGCAACCAGTTCTTGGCCTTGCTTTACTTAGTCTTATTAATGTGTTGAAAAGGAACAAAATCTGCTTCTGATGAAGGCTGCAAATTATAGCAGTACAGAAGGGAGATCAGATTTGTGAATTATGAAAGGAACAGCTTACTGATACAGACTGATCAGAATTACTTTGTAAACCAAGGCAAGTAAACTATTTGCATTTTAATAGAGTCTAATGTGTAGTGTAATGTTACCCACCTAATAAATAACGTTCAGGCCACAGGTGAAGGACTTTGTTTTGGAGGAAAAGTGCCTCTGAAAGAGTATGAGGATCATTATACATTATCGCTTGAACACTGCTTCCTAACATGATTCTGTGTGGCTTGTGTAATGCTCATAGATACAAAAAGAAATCTTTAGTAGAAATGGGAAACTGATATTACCTTTATATAGGAATTGGTGAAACCTTTTTTACAGGAACACTCTCAATGTTGCTATGCACAGCAAAAAGGGATGCTAAAAAACTGGGAACAGCAATGACTCTTAAAAGGTTGAAAGTTCCATTCAGATGAGAAACAAGGCACTTTTTATCCTCAAGAGTAACTATTAGATTGACATGAGAGCAACAAAGGTTATGTCCCCTGCCAGACACATTGAAACCAGTAGTCTCTGCTTTCCTGAAGGATGTGCTGCTGCTCAAACAGGAACTATCTCAGAGAACATCTCTTAGCTTCCACTTTTGTGAAGGTCACACTGTGTTTTGAATGGTATGTTCTTGTTTTGTGTGTAAGTTAGAGGCAGTGTGGTCTTGTGTGTAGAGGCTAGGTGAGGGAGCTGTTGGGGTTCTTGGGTTCGTCTCTTAGTTCTGCCATGCAGCTTGTAGTGCCAGAAAAGTGATCTTATTTATTTTCTTTTGCCCTTATCTTGAAAATGGAAATGAATGCATTTTTTTCTCTCTGCTTGTGGAGATCCAATCCAAACACCTTCCAAAAGCCCCACAAGCTGGTAAGGAGAAAAGACTCATGAGAACAGAATCTCTGAGTTGTTCCTGCAGCAGCAGTTGAACTGTGCATTAGAGAAAGGAAGATGTGGGACTACCTGGAATTGTTATCTAGCCATCCTGTAATGCCTTTTAAGTGTTGGGTTATTTGTTGGGGCAGCAAACAGGAGCCATCATTCTTTCTGTTGGTGAAGTTCCCAGTGGGACGTGGCAGGCAGGGTCACTCTCTTGGATTCATGAGGGTACAACAGACGATGGGGCAGAAGGTTACTGAAAGCTCAATAACTAAGCCAGGACCAGTGCTTGGGGCTCCTGGGAAGACACCGCACACGCAAACAATCCTTTGAGGCAAACTGCCTCGAGACTTCAGCCAGTTCTTAAATTCCTGCATTGGTTCCTTGATGCTAACCAGCTACTGGTGGTTGAAGTCCCTTCACTTAGTCGGGAAGAGAGGAGGGCACTGACCCCAGAAAACCTACGTGTTCTTGAACCTGCATTTGTATAACTATCAGCACTGAGACTGTTAAGAACAAAGTCCCACCACACAGTCCTAAATGTGACAATGCTACTGGTGATGCACGTCTGTGCTTCCCTGAGGATTTACAGAACAGCTGTTTTACCTCTGTGCCAGCTTTAAAAAATTCCCACATCTTCCAGTATGGTTTCTCTGCTTCTGGGATCGGCACAACACATCATTAGTAGTTCCCCATGCCAATTTTAGCTAGTAGACATAAAGATCTTTCTTCAGATGCCCGAATCTTTGTAGGAAAATAGGACCTTTTTTGTGTACTGCTATGGCCATGTCCATAGGGCTCCTGCATGCTCTTTTAAGTTGTTCAAGTTGTCAGATTGATCATTGCATTGGGAAGCATTTGTTGCCTCTGGAACAGGTACAACAATATAGCATATGGTATAGGATTGATAATTTGACTTTTTGGAATAAATGTGAATGGTGTTGCCAGACCAAGCCAAAGGGGAGAAAGAAAATGAAATACTGTGTAAGGGCTTAGTATGTTCTTCTCCATCAGGCACTGTTACAAGGTTGTATGCTAAAGCTATGAGCTAAGAATGTGATCTGAGGTGTTACTAAGAAGTTCTCCAGTTGTCTAGACTGGCTGCTTAGGCCAGAAACATGTGCTGTTTTTATAAATATTGTCTGTGTTTAGAAATGCTTTCTTGGAAGCCATCACATGAGGAAAGAGGTGCCCCTCTGAGAAAGATACTTAATAATTTTTCTAGGACACAGCTTCTTGCAAGTTTTCTCCCAAAACTCTTGGGAGTGAGCTGGAGATGGCACAAAGTCCAATGGCTTTTATGTGAGACTGGAACTGACATAGAAGCTGAAAGAAAACACGAATGTGTACAGTGATGCACAGGTTTTATGGTAGATCCTGAAATGGCTATACCATAAAAGTGGAGATACCAGAGTGATAGAAGGAAAGGATATATGACTTCATGGACCTTCTGTCAAACCACTGGACCAGAGTTCAGTTTTTGAGGAAACACCATAAAGCTTATAGAAATTTAAGTAAAATGAAAAACTGGTGACAGCTGCTGCTTTGGGTTGTTGCTTTCTAATTGGTATTTTAGATATTTCTATTGGAAATACTTTACCAGCTGGATGAATTCAAATAGTTTTATTTCCTAAACTAGATGAGGTACCTGCCAGTTCTTTTCACAGAGTGCCCTTGGAGGAGCTTATTGAAAGGGGGATACTTCTGAGAGATGCGTGGTTTTAAGGTCGCCATCACAAAGCATAAATCAAATCACAAGCTTCTCTTCATGGTAACCTGAAATACTGTCAAAAGTGCATGTTTTCCTTTTTGGTCTTATTTAGTCCATACATGAGCACAGGCACACAATTTGGGAGGATTCTTTTCTGTACCCACCTGTGTGGCAAAGAACCAAAGGTGTCGTAGAAGGTTTGTTCACATACCTGCAGTGGAACTAAGCATGACTTGCGTTCAGTGCTAAATGAGTGGACAAATCTGTGGAAGCCTGCTCTGCTTGACTGATGGCAATAATTGCCTTACAGAGAATCTGATGACAGGTCATGGCATCACCTGATGGATTATGGTGGAAATGACTGCACAGCTTGTTTTATTGGTTACATCTTGTCAATATGAGTGGTACCCGGAAATGCAATTCATGGAAAGGTGGACTGCAGCAATTATTTTCTAGCTCTAGAGTAAAGGACAAAGTACCACAGAGGACTGCACTAGATCTTACTGCTTCTCTTTATCCAGGTATAAAGACAAGATTTACCTTCCATTTTTAGGGCTTTTAATTGTTTTCAGCAATAGCACTCATTTTTTAGTAGTACAAAAAAAAAAGAGGAAAAAGTTTTATAAAAAAATCATCTGCCACCTCCTATCAGGAAGTTCACAAACTAAATCTGTCAAACACATATGTCTCTTCTGTTTGTGGTGTCCTCTGCCAGTTAGCAGGCAGTCCAGGGAAGTAACGCGGTTTCAAACAGTCCTGACAGTCCCAATCTACATTTCCTTCTGAATGAACTGAAAGGAGGAGGAAAAATACTGGTCTCCAGTTGCTGCAGATTCTTCAGCATGAACAGAATGCGACTCTTCTGGGATGAATGCCAGAAACGGGACTGCTGGGAGTTGCTCTTTGCAGGTATTACTGGGTGTGCTGCTTCTAAAACTTGAGGCAGATGTTCTTCAAGTAAGTGGGCTAGTATCACGAAAGCACAGATGATGATTTAAAGGGGTAAAAATGCAAATAAATCCAAATGAAGTTTGGAAAAACGAGCTCAGCAGCAGAGAGCAGAAATGCCTGACTGACTTTCTCATCATGCGCCTGATATCTGTAAATCTGATAGCATAAGTTGAAGCTGTTGCTCAGTACTCCTCAAAATGTTCATCTTTGTTCCCTTAGCTTGGACATTCTCTCATCTCACTGCCAGCTCTGGTGGAAAAACCATTTGGTTTTTAGTGCACTACACCATTAGACCATTAGCGCAACACACTAATTCTCTGGAATGCCATTTCAGTATCCTCCCCTTTCTCTTTTTATCAAAGGCAGGCAGTTCTTTACAAAGAGTAATCCTTCACTTAAATGCAGCCAGAATACATTGGACCTTGAACAAGTAAGCAGACTTTCTAATAACTTACAATAATTTTTATTATATTAATGCAGGCGATACAATTATTCCTAACTCAGTGACTCTCCTAATAATTCTCTCTTACACAAAGAGGAATGTACAGAGTATTTTAGGCAGCCTGTAACAATATAGAATACATATAGCACTATTCTTCCTGAAGGGAGCTGAAATAGTCAGTGATAGTGGATGACTGCCCAGCAGAGGTATTTTGTTTGTACAAGTATGGATGTACAAGTGGAAACCTAATGGGCTGTCCTTTGCGTCCCAGTTATTTTCTTAAGTGATAACTGGCTGGATGGCCAGGCCCAGAGAGTTGTGGTGAATGGAGTTAAATCCAGTTGTTGGCCAGTCACAAGCGGTGTTCCCCAGGGCTCAGTATGGGGGCCAGTTCTGTTTAATGTCTATCAGTGATCTGGATGAGGGGATCAAGTGCTCCCTCACTAAGTTTGCAGATGACACCAAACTGGGCAGGAGTGTTGATCTGCTCGAGGGTAGGAGGGCTCTGCAGAGATCTGTACAGGCTGGATCGATGGGCTGAGATCAGTTGTATGAGGCCAAGTGCCAGGTCCTGCACTTAGGTCACAACAACCCCATGCAACGCTACAGGCTTGGGGAAGAGTGGCTGGAGAGCTGCCCAGCGGAAAAGGACCTGGGAGTGTTGGTTGATACCTGGCTGAATATGAGCCAGCAGTGTGCCCAGGTGGCCAAGGCGGCCAATAGCATCCTGGCTTGTATCAGAAACAGTGTGGCCAGCAGGACTAGGGAAGTGATGGTCCCCCTGTGTACTTGGCACTGGTGAGGCTGCACCATGAATACTGTGACTGATGAGCTGTGTTCAGTTTTGGGCCCCTCACTATAAAGAAGACATTGAGGTGCTGAAGCATGTCCAAAGAAGGGCAATGAAGCTGGTGAAGGGTCTAGAGAACAAGTCTTATGAGAAGCAGCTGAGGGAACTGGGGTTGTTTAGTCTGAAGAAAAGGAGGCTGAGGGGAGACCTTGTCGCTCTACAACTACCTGGAAGGAGGTTGTAGCGAGGTGGGTGTCAATCTCTTTTTCCCAAGTAGCAAGTGACAGGACAAAAGGGAATGCCCTCAAGTTGCACCAGCGAATGTTTAGATTGGATATTGGGAAAAATATCTTCACCAAAAGGGTTATCAAGCATTGGAACAGGCTGCCTACAGAAGTGGTTGAGTCACCATCCTTGGAGGTATTTAGAAGATGTGTAGATGTGGTGCTTAGGGACATGGTTTAGTGGTAGACTTGGCAGTGTTAGGTTAATGGTTGGACTCAATGATCTTAACTTAGGTTGGAAAAGCCAACTTTATTATAAGTAAGAGTATAAACCTTTGTAAAGGAGATTGGTACCATGAATGCAGGTACAGCTCCTGCAGTCTTTTAAAAGATCCTAGTCTTGTGCGTAGCACATGTGGGAAACAACTATTCTGTCTATCCAGTTTACTCACTTGCCCTGTGCCACTAAGGAAGAAGAGAGTTTGGAGGAAAGGGGAGGTTGTTAGGAAAAGAAAATAGGTATTTCTGGTTTTAATGGTTGCAGGATAATGTATTCATTCTTTCTTGAACATGACAGTACAGAACTAACATGCAGGAAAGATGTGACTATATCCTCCTTCCAATGCTGAAAAGGACTCGGGTTTTCTTGCCCAGTCCTTGGTCTCTTCGTTTCCTCCTCTAAGGTTTAGCAGATGTACTCTGAGTAGCTTCCTCCTTCCATTGAGCTTTCTTCTCCAAGTTCATGCTTGTAAGAGATTCATGCCTTTTTACAGCCTACAACATAATGACAAAGCAAGAGCAGAAAGTATCACCTAAAGGACCACCAAGATGAAACTTGAATCAATAGTTTACAAAGTATCTGGCCTATCCTTACCAAGGCACAGCTCTGTCAGCTTTTAATGGCAGGAAGGGAGATGGTTAAAATAAAATATCCAGAGACTTATTTTAGCGTAAACTCAGTTCTCGGGGAATAAATTAAACCCTTTTGTTAAGGCACTAGAAGATACATTCTGTGCTTCTGGTCAGTATTTAATACTAACCTCTCATCTTCAGAAGGCATGTACCTACTCGAAACAAATCAGAAGTTAAACATAATAGATTCCAGCTGCTGTGAAAACAAGGGTCCCAAAGCAACTGTCCTCTTTCCAGTGTTTGCATTCATACTACTCCAATGTAAGAAGAAAATGTTCTGGGAATTGTCAGTGTTTGATCTCTTCTGCTAAAGCCAGGGAAAAACCTTTCCAGTGTTTTGTTTCAGAGTGAGTGCTGCCTTCTTTTCATTTTGATAGGGGAATGCTGACAAGTAGAAACGTCACCTGACACTTCAGTAATTCACAGTGTTGGAGTTGAGACTATTACTAATTTTAAGGTTTCTCTAGAACACTTAGTAGTCTATAGAAACAAGATATGAACATTGTCATCAGAACTGCTTCAGAGAAAGGCAGCATACAAGTAACGTTCTACCCGTGTAGATGCTTTTAAGCTCGATGTTTTCTGCTTCCAGTCATCCTTAAAAGAATGTAGTGGACTGTGTTTCTGTTACCACTGTGCTTTTTATCAAAAGCAACATGACAATAAGCTGCACAGATGATATTCACATTCCTTGACTTTAAGACTAATGTGGCTGAGAGGCTTTAGCTTGGCTTCAGGACACAAAAAGCACTCCTTGCTTCTTTACAGAAATACCACAAAGTTAATAGTTCACCAACTATGTTAAAAACCACCTAAAATTAAGGCATGACTAACCTTTGCTGCACTTGGAATCTTAAACTTTACACTTACCCTCTTCATACAATGCAAATTAAATCATAGACCAAGTTTGCCATGTGCTGAACTTCTTCGGTAGTATCTTGCCAGATTCTATGCAAGTGAAGGATACTCAGCACATAGAGGACTTGAGAGCTTTTTTATAAAATAGGTTTTCAATTCCACAAACAATAATAATTTGGGAAAGGTTGTTCCATCCACACTAAAGGAAAACTATTTTCTAATGCAATTAAAGAGTACAGAACTATTATTGACCATGTCCTTGTTGTTTAAAGAGACTTCTGAGAATTCTGAAGTCTGTTTTGTGGAGAAACATACTAATTTGCTATTTCCGTTATATTGATTCTATGAGCGTTGCAGTGTGTAGAGTGGCATTTGTAATAGGTCCATAGAGTGATTTGTATGGACCCCATGGCCCAAGGAGCAAAAGGTGCTCTTTCCTTTCAAACTCCCTCAGCCCGTCACCAAAATTAAGGAGTTAAAACAGCGCAAGCTAAAACTAAGTACTGCACTGAGATAGACAGACTATTTTTTTTTTCCTTTTAAAGGAAGCATATGCAGTCTAACCATGACACCACACTTTTCTGACTTGGGAGTTAATCAATGAGAGTCATTTCTGGGGAACTAGGAGGACTTATTTTTAATTTTCACTCAGTGATAAAATTATAAAGAAAAAAACCAAAACAAAACAGTACTAACAATCCATAGGAGGATCTGAGGAGTTTATGTGATGATTGATTTCCATTCACCAGCCAGAAATCTGTGCTTACCTGCTTCCCTTTAATCACCATGACTATGCATCCCAATATTGTCAAGGCAATCATTACATAGCTGAACTTCACACGCAGTTTGGTCTTTGCTGCTCTGATTGTTTCAATCCTCAAGAAATAATAATAAAAGAACAGACTCATTATCAGAGACCCAAATAAATTATTTGGCCAATTGTTTGATTTCTCCTGGCATGCATCTATGTAATCTTGTATACTGCTAGCCATACCTGGCTCTTTTCACAAAAAGGCTTTACAAGGATGGGAAAGGCTGATCCCCAGCTACCTTGGGAGATTCATGGTCACAAAGGAGTTCCTCTCAAAGTTGGTAACAAACCCAACACTTTCAACTTTCAGTTATTTGTTAAGAGACAATACTGCCTTTCTAGACTACTTGACTGCAATGCAAAGGAGGAAAGCTGCAGTATTTAAATATGTACATTCACTATTGGGAGGACAGGAAAACGAGAGGGATGCTTTTACTTACATGATGTTTTTCTTAATGTTAGCTGCTTCTGCGCTCACTACTATGTTCTAGTATCTGCAAAGCCAGTGAGTACCCCGTCTATATTAGAACCACAGTGTATTTAACATTGTAAAACATGCATTTTCCCTCAATAGCAGAAGCACAGAAAAAAACATTTGTCAGCAGGAATAAAATACATAATGTTTAACAGTTGGGAGTTTCTTGAGCAGAGGGAAGCATTACCATAGCTTAGCAATTATTTCTGCCTGAACTTCATAATGGTTTCATTTCTGGTGCAGTCTGTTTTCCAGCAAGGCGGCTTCCTCTGCTACAGGATTTGATAATGCTATAGATGACACACACTGGCTGCTGAATGTAATACTCCTCAGAAATTCTAAATAGGACTGCGTAAAAGACCAGTGGTTACCAATTCCCTCCTTTTAGAGTAGTCTTCAGGTAATCTGTTTTCCTAAGAAATAAGGAAGCACTGAGGATTGGAAGCTTTCCAACATCAGCTTTGGACAGAAGATGCCTTTAAATCTTTTTTTTTTTATATTTTAGGGGCTTATCTAGCCACACCAGTAGCTATACCACTCCTTTGGGAAACTGTTGCCTAGTCTACTGTTATCTTTTAAAAAACAGAAATCTTTCACAAGAAGAGTATCAGTTATTAATGCCTTCCAGCTGTACATGTGATGAGTTCAGAAAGTCATTATTTTAAGCTGGGTTAAACTCTGAAGATCCTTCTACCCAAAGGACATCTCAGTTACAGCAAATTTAGTTTGTATTAGAGATACCAATGCAAGAAGGGCTAATGCAAATAATGCTTTTATAGAATCACGGAATCATAGAATGGTTGGGTTGGAAGGGACCTTTAAAGGTCATCTAGTCCAACCTCCCTGCAACGAGCAGGGACATCTTCAACTAGATCAGGTTGCTCAGAGCCCTGTCCAACCTGATCTTGAACACTTTGAAAGATGGGGCATCCACAACTTCTCTGGGCAACCTGGTCCAGTGTATCACCACCCTCATCGTAAAAAATTGCTTCCTTATATCCAGTCTAAACCTACCCTCTTTCAGTTTAAAACCATTACCCCTTGTCCTATTGCAACAGGCCCTGCTAAAAAGTCTGTCTCCATCTTTCTTATAAGCCCCCTTTAACTACTGGAAGGCTGCAAGAAGGTGTCCCTGGAGCTTTCTCTTCCCCAGGCTGAACAACCCCAACTCTCTCAGCCTGTCCCCATAGGAGAGGGGTTCCATCCCTCTGATCATTTTTGGGGCCCTCCCCTGGACCCGCTTCAACAGGTCCATGTCTCTCCTGTGCTGAGGGCTCCAGAGCTGGGTGCAGGACTCAGGTGGGGTCTCACCAGAGCGGAGCAAAGGGGCAGAGTCACCTGCCTCAACCTGCTGGCCATGCTTCTTTTGGCACGGCCCAGGCTACAGTTGGCCTTCTGGGCTCTGAGCGCACATTGCCAGCTCATGTCCAGCTTTTCCTCCACCAGGACCCCCAAGTCCCCCTCGGCAGGGCTGCTCTTGATCCCTTCATCCCCCAGCCTGTATTGATACCGGAGGCTGCCCCGACCCAGGTGCAGGACCCTGCACTTGGCCTTGTTGATATGCTTTCCACAATAACGAAAGATCTATACCCTATATATTTAACTCTCTTTGTAGAATTTAGAGCAGTTGACTCCCTTCTCAAGGAGATGTAATAGTTTCACTGATTAAGTTTGGCATATTGTAAAGTTATAGATGACTAGAAAAGCATCAGCATCATGTGATGAAACAATAAATGCAAACTAGGTAATTATACCCCAAAACTAACAAGGATAGTGGATTTAATGGAACTGGGAAATTATCACTGTACATCAACATGACTGAATATGGAATCTTTTACCACATTTTGACCCTTATACTTGGAGGAAAAAAGGTAACAAAGGATCCATGATAGTATAACATGATAAATCACATAGGACCTGAGAACTGAAGAGAGGTTTGGTCTTGATTTTTTAGAGGAGGGCAAAAGTGATTTGATCACTGCTTCAGGGTATAGATCTGAGTACAAGATTTCTGATCGTAGGGAACATGTCCATCTACCATGAAAATAACAGTTAAATCTAGCTTCCAGGTTATTTGTTTTTGCTAATAATCTGCGATGAACTTGGGCACAGGCTGCAATTAAGCTGAAATGCACAGAAATAGGATTTTAAAACTTTATTTAGTTAATTTTTGAAGTACCTTGGATGTTTTAGAACATACAAGACGAAGAGGTAGTTATCTGAACACAATTTGCTTTTTAAATCAATTCAGTGGCTAAGATTAACATTTGTTTAATAAATGAGTTACTTCTGATCACCACATCTTGCAGGATTACTGAGTTCTATCACAAGCCCTTACAACACACTCTTAATTCAGGTTAGGACAGGAAAACCAGCTTTTGTGCTTTTATAGTCCTCAATTGTCTTCTCAGCTTTGGATGAACTGTTTGCCTCAATAAAACAAGAATTCCCTATACACTTGTAAAAATGGTCAGCTTTTATCAGAAGTTGGTTTGCCCTTTCAATAAACCATTGAAATGACTTCACTCACTCTGCTAAGTCTGTTTTCTTAAAAACACTTGTAATAAGTGTTTGGTATGCAAAAATATATGAACTGACATAATTTAATAACTTGTAATAATTTATGCATTTATGTATTTCAAATGTAATTTTAGGAAAAATGATTCAATACAGAAGTGAAGAATTCATTTTTAACAATATTTATCCACTGTGATACATTTCGAAAAAACTGATAGATACATGGGTGGATTTTCAATTCCCATGCTGTGCATGCAAACAAATAGAATATCTTTAGAGGGCATCTACATAGTTTGCTTACCCAAGTAGTACAGGATTTACTGTATCTTTTAAATTTAAATAAATATATATATTTAAAAGCATTACAAGCATATTTTAAAAGATAACTGTACTACCACCAGCAATGTTTTTTAAACTAATAATTGCCTTTTGTTGTTGTTGTTGTTAAATTTGACCTTCATTTTAGATAGGCAAACTAGAAAATCCAGTTTTATTTTCTACTTTTTACACAGGGCAAAGCACTGACATTTGGACTCCACCAGCAACAGGGAACTTTTGACTATATGTGTATTTTTGTTACAGAGCGTTCCCACTGTTTGTTAGTTTAAATCCCAAGAGTAAAGAAAGTTGGCCCATGCCCTCCAGACATTCATTAATAAATATTTTAAATGAGTTTCAGTTATTTTTTTATAGCTGTATCATGAAAGTTTCACACAATAGGAGATAGACATATGAAGAAAAACACTAGAAAAAGCTCACACTAATATTTGCAAAAGCTTTTTTGATTGGGAGAGAAGAGTAAAAATTAACTGATTTGTGATGTTTTTCTAATGAAAAAACTGATTAAGATGCTGCTCATCTCTTCAGAAAAAAATCAAAAGGTATGTATTACCTCAGCAATACAGAATTGCTCAGGTCATCTCATCTACAAGACAATACACTGCTGTGTTTGGTGTAAGATTTGTCAGCTGTGAAAACCCATCCCATTTAAGAAAAGTTATTCTGGAGTTGTATTCAAGTAACTTATTCCTGCACAGACCATGCCTCTTTTACAGCTTCAAAACTGGCACTTACGAGACAGTCTCTGGTATATCCTCTGTTTTTTTGAAATGGCCTGCCCACAACAGAAATCTTTTCTCCCAGTCTGTAGGCTTGTGTCCAGGCACCCTTAGAGGAGACTGACCTAAAAAACCCAAACAAACACAAAACACACAAACAAAACCCAAAAAAACACTAAAAACAACAGTCAAGAGAAGATGAGTTGCTACAGCTGTAATGAAACCAATTAGGGTAAGCAATGCAGAACTTTAAGTATGATTGCTAGAGTTGGTTAGGGAACAAAAAGTGTATCACAGTCAGATTAACAAACCTGTAAATATGGATTAAATGAGGCCATGTAAGGAAAGCCAAATCTTGCCCAAGATCTCTATATAAGTAGCTCTAAATTTGCAGAACCTGCTCCAACATCTAAGCTTCCTAAGATGCTATATTATAGTTTTCCTATTGCATTTAAATTAGTTAAAAATAAATCAAATGGAACTGCTACAGAAAAGCCAATACATGACACCATTGCGCCACAGAACGTTAACTTTTTCAGGGAGTATAAGATTTTATCTTGTCTGGAGGTTTAAACAGATGACCATAGGCAAAGATTAGACCCTTATTCAGCTCAGTCTTTCAAACTCCATATAAAAAAATGTTCAGAACATAATACAGGAAGGTTTCCGTACATAACATACCATTAAAATCTAGCAAAGTGCAAAGATAGACAGCTTTCCCACCCACCACCTCCTTTTGAAAAAAAAAAACAAACCTACAATAAAACCATAACACCAACCCAACAATGGGAAGTATCCTCTATGGCTGTGTGCTGCCTCATGGATTCATGAATTATCTAGGAAGCAGGGTGGATAGACAGTTTGCTGACAACACTATTCAGAAACATAAAGAAGAGGGCTAAGCGTGAGGAGCCACAGGGCTTCAGAATCCTGAGTCAACGAGATGGCCAGTGAAACCCCATGTATATGAACAGGAAGCAATTCCAGTTCCCATCCAGAAGACAGCTCTAACCTAACCATTACTGCCGAGGAGTAAGTCCTCGGGGTTTCACAGAGCTTTTGGCAAAATGTTCAGTAATAGTCTGAAACAGCATTACTGGCAATGTCTAGGAACACTGACCAACACGAAAGAATCATTATGCCATTGTTTAAAACTGTGACTCCAGCATTTTGAAAAGCATGTGAAATACTGATCTCTCATCTCAGAAACAGCTGAAATAGAACAGGTACAGAGAAAATTGGTAAGGATGACCACAGGTATGGAATGGCCACCATGTAAGAAACAGTATCATAGACTGAGACCTTTGGCCTGGAAAAGCAGTAATTGAAGCTCCCTCCAGCACAACAGAAGGCACCAGAATCGTGACATTGGGAGTGTGGGTTACAATGAACACATCCTGTTTTGGAAGGGGTACTGAATCAAGGAACATCGGATCGAAAATAGCACACACTAGTTTCAAAAACAAGACTGTACTTGTTTTCTCACAGCATGGTTCAGCTGAGGCATTCCTTCCCCAGGGAATGTGAATACTAAAAATACATCCAGCTTCAAGAGAAAATTGGGCAAATTTATGAAAGAAAAATCCAGTGAGGACCATTAAACACAAAGATGCCACCTCTGGGACAGCAGTCTAGGGGAGAAACACTATGTTTGCCCTGTTTCTGTACTCTTCCTTATATCCTTGCTATTGGCCACCATTCTTATTAGTCCCCACAAAAATGTAAGGAACCTCCTTTACTGGCCACTACTGGAGACATGACACTGTTAAGGAGACCTTTGGACTTACCCAGTACAGCTGCATTATGTTTTTAACACAGAATTATGCAAAATGGAGTTCAACTATCTCCAACGGGGAAAAGGATCCTCACTTACAAGTTGGCAGGGCTCATCGAGAGGGCTTTAAACTAGATTCAAAGTGGGAAGGGGATAAAACAAGAGGAAATGGCCTCAAGTTGTGCCAGGGGAGGTTTAGATTGGCTATTAGGAAAAATTTCTTCACTGAGAGAGTGGTCAAGCATTGGAACAGGCTGCCCAGGGAAGTGGTGGAGTCGCCATCTCTGGAAGTGTTCAAAAAACATGGCACTTTGGGACATAGTTTAGTGGGCATGGTGGTATTGGGTTGACGGTTGGACTTGATGTCCTTAAAGATCTTTCCCAACCTTAATGACTCTATGATTCTATTCTATGAAAATGCTTCACATCTGTATGCTCCTTGTAGCTAGTATCAGTAGGCCAAGAATGTGTTATACAGGAAGTCTCATTAGAGCATCATAATCATCCTATACATAGTGAAAAAATGTTTCATGGCCTGAGCTTTACCTGACCAACTCCACGCTTAAACATGAAGTAATCAATCAGACTGACTCGCTCCTGCTGAGCATGTTCAATTTTGTGAAGAGCTGAAGCTGGCTGTACTACTAAAAACTGCAAAAGTATTTTAGCTCGTATGATGTTCTTCAACATCAATAGTTTACATCGGGGTTGAACAGTCAGTTCTAGAGTTCAGCTGAAGAGCATCAACATACGTCAGATAAGATACTAGCGACCTGCTACAAAGTGAAAGCTGTGTTATTGTCACAAGAAGAAATATTGCCCCCTGGCTTTCTTGAGAATCAAGATCTTACTGCTAACTTTAATAGTCAGTTTTTCAGTCTAAGGATCAGAATTCCCTCTCTCAAAATCAGAGATATCAGCATCTTTGTCAGCCAAATTCCTGTTCAGGTGATTGCAGCCTGGTTATCTAAAAATTTCACAGCATGAAATGTAGCATGATCTTTATCAGAAACTCTTACTTCTTGACCGAAGTTGACTTTCTTCCTGGGGTTTAATGCAAAGCCTTCTGCTTATCTTCAGATCCACTCCTTCAGTCATCCTCAGAATTGAGGGAATATTTCTTCCCAGCAGTTTAACAGCCCTATCTGGAAGAGAAAGCAGAGGAAGGAAAGGGGCCAAATCTAACTCAGAACAGTGGAAAGTGAGAATGTTACCTTTTAAATTGAGGTGTTCGGGTTTTTTTAAACACAAGATAAAAATGAAAGAAAAAAAATAGATACAAATCTAATATTATGCAAGAAACACCAGATTTAGGTTGTAATAAAGCCTATCAGAGAAATTAAAGTTTGTTTATAAGCTATGATTTGAGCTTGCCCATAAACCTTACTTAGAAAAATGGGAATGTAAGATTATGGCATCCATGCAATTTCTAAAACATGATGCACATCACAATTTCAAGGAACCTATTCATATGCTTCAGATACACTTTGTACAGTGCTATTTCAAGGACCGCATTCTACCAATCCTGTCACATCCCAAAAGCAAGCCTTGACTTTACAGAGTCAAGAAAAAAACCAGAATCTTGCCATACTGAGATACCTACTTTGTCATGTATTAGAAAAGGACATGGCACCTTATGAAAAAATTCTGGGGGGAAAAAAAAACTTCAAAAGGCAAAAGGGCACTTTTCAAAATACAAATTGAATTTTTTTTTCTTCTTTATGTGAGCTGAAAATGCCTCTCCTATGAGAAACAGTTGCCCTTTATTTTCTAGGCATAATACATTCCAGCTCTGAAAAAAAATAAATTCACATTTATAGGCGACCACCCCCAACGAAACCAGACCCTTTTGAAGGTCTTCAGAGAAGGAAAAAAAGGCACAAACCGGTTCCTTTAATTTATTTTTTCTTTTTTTTTTTTTTTTTTTTTGAGTTAGCTTGGCGGCCGCCAGGCTTCGCGCGTTAATGCCCGGCAGACGCCGACGCTTCACCCCCCGCCGCCCGGCCCGCAGCTGGGCCGGGACCTCCCGGGGGAGCCCCGCTCCGTATTCCCCAGCGCACGGGGCCCGGCGCCTCCGGTGGCCCGCCGGGCCGCCTCGAGGCTGACACCGCCGCTTCGCCCGCCGCGTTACGGGGGACAGGGAGGGCGGGGATCCCCCAACCGGCGGGGATCAGTCAGCCCCCACCCCGGCCCCGGAGCAGTCACTCACCGGCGCGGCCCCACATGGCGCGGCCTCCCGCCCCGGCGGCGCTGCCCGGGCCCTGCCCGGCGCCCCTCAATGTCACCGAGGCGCCGGCGCCGCGCCCCGCCCCGGCCCAGGGATTGGAGAGCCGCGGCGGAACGCGCGGGCCCCGCGCCGAGGCTGGGACCAGGACCGCCGCGCTGCCGCCCGGAGCGGCCTCTTGTGGGGGGGCCGCCGGAGCACACACACCGCTCCCCCGCCCCCCGCCCCCCGCAGCTGGAAGCGGCGCACGTGCCCCACGCCACCGGGACACCAGTGCGGAATCCCGGCCCGCGGGCCGCTCCACCAGGGGCTGCCCCCGGGCAGGGCCCGCCTCGCCCCGCCTACCGCCCCGCGCGTCATCCCGCCTCTCCTCTGGATTGGCCATCGCTGGGGCCCTCGGCCTTTCCAGTATGGCGGCGCCCAGCGGAGCGGCGAGTTGTGAGGACTTCGCCGAGTTCCAGGTAACCTGCATGGGGCGGGAGCGGGGAGCGCTCCTGCCGCCTCCCCATGCCGGCGCCTGGCGCGCTCCCGCCGTCCCCTGGCAACGCTGCCCGGCCCCAAGGGAGCGCGCGCCCCGGGAGGGGGGGCGGCGAGGTCACCCCTCCCCGCAACGGTCGGGATGCGGCGGTGGCGATGGAGCGGGGGCAGGGTCCGGCCTTCCCCGCACCTCCAGGGGCGGGAGCGCGGCGCTCTCTGGTAGGGAGCGGGACCCCACGAGGTGGGAGCCCCCGTGGGCGGTGTGAGCTCCGTGGGCGCCTTCACGTTGTTTAATGGAGCGTGAAGTACCACGCGTATCTTCAGCGGGGTGCAGAGGGTCCGAGTCGGCGGAGGTGGTGGTAACCAGCGCGTTTTTTAAACATCTTGCCCCAAAAAAGGTGGTGTGTATTTCTTTTTTTCATTCGAAGTTTGCTCTTTTTTGGTGCAGGTTGTGCCCGGTTTCCCGCCTGGAAGCGTTAACGGGCGGGGATGGGGCCTCGTGCAGCTGCTCTCCGGCCTGTCGGTAGCGCGGGCGGGTTTCCTGAACGAACCAGGGCGGGCAGGGCCCGGCTTGCTGGGACGGGCAGTGTTGGGGGGGGTCTGGGGGTTGTTGGTCACTCCGCACTGACTAGTTCTCGCCCCTGCTCTGGCCTTTGCTGCTGAGGAACTAGTTGGTTTGCACCACATACTGGTGTATGTGCATAATGTTTGTTTGGTGCGGGTTTTTTTGCTGTTTGTAAGCAGTCTACTTAATTTGCTATTAAAAGAGTTAATCATGCAAGTTTTTTTGTGGTAGGCTTTTCTCAGACATATAAGCAAAACTTACTTTTTTTTTTTTTTAAATACAGGAGTTGCTCAGGGTGATGAGGACGATTGATGATAGAATCGTCCACGAATTAAACACTACAATTCCAACAGCTTCCTTTGTGGGGAAGATTGATGCCGGCCAGACGTGTAAAGAGCTGTACCAGTCTGTGAGTGTGCACTCCTTCGACTTTCTACTCACTTCCTGATGTTTTGTTATGTGCAGTGGCCAGTAAGGCATTCTCAGTTTCTAAAGAAACCACTGCCTTGATATATTGTGCTTTATGTATCCGTAACTGGCACGCTCAAATTCTATACACATCTAACCCATGTGCATGTAACAGCTACTTCAGTTTAAAACCATGCGGGGAGCTTACTTGTTCTGCAATACCGATCCTTCGAGGTGCACTTCAGGCTTCAGTGGGTGGTGTTAGCCCAGTCCACTTCTTTCTTTTAAAAGTGGATGCTACTTTGGCAAGTCTCCTGCTCATGTGTATTTTTGACTTTTGATCAAGTTGGTGGCTGCTGCTCGAAGCAGTGTCACTTCCAACACAAGGAATTTCTATAGCAATACCTTGACTTTAGAAAGTCTCTGTTTCAACTTGTAACTTGGATGTTTTTATTCTCGGTTGAGTTGTGACTTTCTTTCTCTGCCCACTTAGCTGATGGATGCTCACACCAGCAGAGAGAGAATCATCAAAAACTGCATTGCTCAAACTTCCAGTGTAGTGAAAACTCTCAGAGAAGAGAGGGAAAAGGCCCAGGATGACGTAGCATTATTAAAACAACTCAGGAAAGAGCAGACAAAGGTGAGTGTTGGAGCTTTTTAGAGATCACTCAGGGAGGAAGAAGAGGGTATTTTTCCCAAACAGAAAGACCAGTGTGCTGGAGAGAACCTGAAGTGTATCCTGACTCAGGCACTCAGACTCACACTCAGGAACTCTGAGGTTCCTGTTGGCTGGGTCTGTGAGAACCATTTCCCCTAGCCCTCAAGACAGAGCTGCTGTTATCCTGCAAGTGGAGCATTGTCTGAGATCCTGTTACACAAATGCCATAGAAAAATGTGTACTTCCCCATGGTGGTCTCTAACCTTCACTGACCAACACCACTTCGCATAGAACTTACCTGGGGCTTGCTTAGTCCTTTCAAAATGCCTGAAGGTTCGTTTTGCCTTTTTGAGGTCTTGTAAAACTCGTATGTCTGCGAACGGCAAGTATGGGTGCCAAGATGCAAAGACCAGAAGATAATGGAACATGACTGTTGTGTATCTCTCTTGCACCACACAGTTACGCAGCCTTAAAGCTGTCCCTTTTCATCATCACCCTGAGTCGCATCGTTCTTACTCTGTGTGTTAACTGGAGTTTGTATCTTCTACAAGGAGCTGCTAGGCAAACTTGAATTCCACTTGTACTAAACAACAAAGAAATTGGTTTTCTTGGGTTAATTTTTTGAGTACCTTGCAATGGTGTAAGACTTCTGGGTTTGCATAAGGAATTTTAATGTGCAAATGCCCTCTCAACCTTCTGGCCTCTGGATGGAAAGTGTACTTCACCAGGGGTGGACAGAGGTGATCTAGATGGAGTATCAGAAGTGGAGAAGGGAACACCACTGAAGTTCTTGCCCCCATTCCAGGGCCCCCTTTGTGGGGGAAAGGGGTACTGCATTGTGTAGCTCTAGGAGTGCAGATTAGCAGGGATGTGAACTGTTCCATTGTTTTCTCTTCCAGACCTGCTCCGTATGGTTCGTGTTCACTTTCCATTTTTTTACACACCATATGCTGCAGCACATACCAAATAAGACTGCTTGCTTATTGCTTTTTTTGCATACACTGGCTAGGTGTGTCTGTTGTGCTCAGCAGTTTAATGAGTCTTCCTCTGCTGAGGACTGTCTTAACCAGGGTTTCTAAACCGGTGCCTTTAAGTTTCCAATGTAACGGTGAGTTCTTCTTATAACAGCCAGACATCCCACTTATATATATGTATGGCCCTACATCCTGGGTGTGGCTTTCTCTGCTGCAATACTGTAAGACTTGAAGAGATCGGTCTTGAAATTTTGCTTTTGTGGTGCTGAACTTCCTCAAAATCCACTTGCCTCCATAGTTCCAAGAGAAGCCTGTTGTAGTCCGTGTTTCAAAGAGCAGTTGAATGATGATCCAGTTGTAGTTTGAAGGGCTCCTGAGGAGGTGATTTGAACTCAAGCATCTGATTTTTCCCAGGCATTGAGTGAACTGTTTGTTCATGTGCTTTTCAAAGAAGTGCTCTGTTGTGAGCTCAGATTTAAAGAACCAGGTGGCAGGTGAGTGGTTTTATTCTTAAAGCCTCACTTACGGAATTGCTAACAAGCATCCATATTAGTTTGCAAAACTAGAATGGTAGCTTAGTATTGTCTACAAATTTTGTTTGCAGAGCCAACTCTTTAAATCGTTTAGTTATGGAGCCCAAAATGTATCACTGAAATCACTAGGAGGATTACAATCATAATGTTTAATAATTGGAGGTGATTGCAAATGTTAAAAGCAATCAATGATTTGGAAACATCCCAGAAATCTTTTGATGAGATGACCTCAAATTTGCACTTGTACTTCATGAGATACAGCCGCCCCTCACTTTTTTCTTCTTTTTTGGCTCTCTGTGAGAGTTGTGTTTTTTCTACAACTCAAATAAGCTATCTTGGCAGAACACATCCTATGTTTAAGATTATGCATTTCAAATGTATATTCACTGGGTTGCAATACAGATCAGTTTTCTCCTGTTACTTGTGTTTCTCTCATCCTCCTAATAGTGCAAATTGGAGGACTTTATACAAAATTATTACTTCTGCGTCATTGATTAAGAAAACTTGGAGTAGTATCAGTCTAGCAGCCAATTGTTTTAATCCACTTATATTAAAACATCATTTGATTATTGTATTAATTTGTTATTGTCTTAGTTTTCTTGAATGAAGTGTCATAAAATATCCAACCAAATAAATTCTGGGAATCCAAAACATACAGCATAATGATTATTAGCTTTATCAAACGAAATAGTAACATTTGTTAAAATGTCAGAGTGTGTTTTAAAAAATACAACAACAAAATCCCCTGTATAGCCATGTTGACTGACCCTCTATTGCCGTTCAGGTCTGCAACCCTTAAGGAAAAGGCTAAAATAGTAGTTTTCCTTAGGCTTGGTGTCAAAGGCAATTCATGTGACAGTCCAGATGACCATAAACGTATTCACATCCTCCAGCAGAAGAACCTTTCTTTGAACTGCTAGAGATCTTCTGAGTGGTTATTTTATAGAGACTAATCCTGGTCATCTAGTCATTCTGTGGATGCTGGATTGTTATTTCAAATGGTTTGAAGTCCTGCTAAAAGTCCATCCAACATCTGTATTAGCTGTGTCTGGACATCTTACTTAGAGGGTTTTTGATGGGATTGCTGTCTTGGCTTGCACCTGTTCACCAATTCTCTAATTGGAACCTTTTATTTAAAATGGATAAACTCTGATTCTGAATCTGTTGTGTTAAAGACTCCAACAAAACTACATCCTAAATGTAGGCAAAAATGAGTGCTCAAGAACTGCATATTGTGATAGTTCTTGCCAGAGCTTTTGTGTCTGTGTAAACCTGATTTGTCCTACTGTGATCACATAACATATTAACTGGTTCAGATAGCATGAACATATGTGATCTGTTCTTGTAGACAGATCTTTTTTGGTCAGTGCACATAGTAGATGGCAAAGGAGGTGGAGAGGATCTCCTTTTGATCTTAATTCTAAATCCAGAATTTGAGATCTGTGTTCAGTCTTAGCTTTACTGCCAGGTCCCTATATGACTCCACTAATGCATGTGTGGAAGAATGATAACTCAAAGCTGCAGAGCTAATGGACTTTCCTTGTGCCGAGTGCTTGAATTAGGTGTAGTTGTTTTTGGCTCTCTGAAGCCATTGACATTAATCAGTTAATTGCTAGCAAATCTTGATGGGCAATATTTAAGAATGGAGCATTAGTAATCAGGAGCTACTTCTGCCAGGCTTGCATTATGAGTCTGCCTTCACTGTGCCCTTGCAGACTTCAGTCTGCCCCGAGTATTGGCTGAATGAAAGGACTGGTTTTCAGGATGATTACGCATCATGCCCTTCAGCTTGCATCGTCGCAGGGGACATACACCTGTTACTGGGGTTGTAATCCAGACAGTTGCAATGGTAGTAAACACTGAAGGCTGCAGGGAGGCCTGTTTGACAATAACCTCTTTATCTGTTATTTTCTGCAGTTGAAATTGATGCAGTCGGAGCTGAATGTTGAAGAAGTGGTAAACGACAGAAGCTGGAAGGTACTCAGTCATTTAAAATAGTGATGATGTTCTGTCCCAACAGACAGTCCTGCACTGGTAGTGTGGGACTGGTGCCGTATGAGGCAGGCTAATTAGGAATAGCTGAGGGCAGTGGTAGGAGAAATATTTCAGGTCAGTCACTTTCCTGGTTCTGGATACAGAGATCAAAGCTTTTTCAGTTGCACCACAAAGGAAAGAAAAGCATTTGATTTAGGAGGGAGGAAAGACTGCAGGAGTACTCCCTGTGTAAATCCCTTTCTCTGCCTTGCCCAGTGGCAAGGACTTTGTAGATTTCTCTCTGGTGGCCTGTCTGAAAAGCTTTGCTGGGCCTCTAACAGTGTCAGACACATGAGTCTTTCAAATTTGGCTGTGTTTGGTGCTGATCACCCTTCTGAGCAGAGGCCAGAGGAGGGTGGGGCTGTAGAAGTTGAACTTTTTCCTGATGGAGCTTCTGCAGGCCCAGGCTGATACTCCCTGGTGCAAAGGGCAGGCTTGCCATTGCTCCCCCATGTCAACAGAAGGGGCAGATCACTCTCTGGATTGATGGCCCCAGACATTGTCTTCTTATAAAGTGACCTTAACACTAAGCTTAAATTCTGAGATGACTGTATTCTGTCACTGCAGCTTGTTTCACGTCTAGCATCCTTTTCTCATTTGTTGTAGCTTTTCAGAGATTTCAATAGTGTATGGAGAACCTCTTTCGTCTCTAAATGCAAAAAAGATTTTTGCAAATAGCTAGTACTAGCTGCAGCTCCCTTTTTAATCGCTACTTCAGGATTTTAGTCCTCTAGATTGCATCAGCATAAATGCAATACAGCTTGTGTATTCTCGGAGGTCTGGTCACCACAATACAGCTCAATGCAGACTGATTAGATAGATAAGCATCGACATGGTTTTCCAGGTATGCTTTGCTGTCAGTACTGCCTCTGTACTGTGTTGAAAAAGCTAATCATGCCCCTAAGCTTAATTAATTTAAAGCCAGCTCAGATATGACTAAGCAACAGCACAGCCTTAACAACATGCTGTGGGCTACCAGTGGCAAACATTTTATGGCAACTCTGCTGTCAGTTTTATTTAAAAGGGGTAGGGGGAAGACATGCCCCACACTGTCTCCATTCTGAAGCCCAGAGTTGGCACCGAAGTTAGCGCTTATGCCAGTGATTTCCTGTAACTGTGTTAAGGTTTTGTCAGTGACAAATTTTTCCTGAAGATGGAGAACATTTAATTTATAAATAGTGAGGTATGCATGGTGCAGGGATATCTTAGCCTGCTAGTGTTTAAAGTAGGGCTTGAAGAGAAAAGTATTTCTGGGGTTTATCTCCAGCTCTGCTATTGTCTTTGTCTGAATATAGGCATAAATGACTCATTTGGCTTGCCAGTAAAAATATGTTGCTGAAGGAATTATCCTGGTCATAGTTGTGGACCGAGCGCAATTTGTTACGTGGAAGTGCTTGTTGGTTTGCAGGTGAAGACCTCCACTCTTTTTTTACTGTTGCAAACTTTTAGTTGGAAAGTTACACTTACGTATTTACATTAGCCCTAATGAACTAAAAACTTATTGGAAAAATCTGATTAGGAAACAGAAAGTTATTTTCAAACACTTACTCTGGGTAGCTGTAGCAATAGTGGCATACAGGAAGATGCTGCTTTATAGAAATGCATGCGGCGGAATTCTGTTTGGCCGATACCAAACAAGGAATAGACTTCCAAAACAAAGACACTTGCATTAGTCTCTGTACAGCACCTCCACACTGGCGTTTATTGTTAAAGTGCTTTGTATTAATACGTAAAAGACAGCAAAATCAAACTTCTGCATAGTAACATGAATGTTAAGATTTCTCAGGCACTGTTTTTCCTGTCTGAAAAATGAGAACAGCACTCCACAGGTAGACCAGTGGAGTTGGTTGGCCTGAGTAACACACTGAGATTTGTGGACCAGTGATCCTAACAGCAGGAGGCAGTGTTAGTAAGATTGCAGTATTGATCTTCCTTCCATAGGACACAGAGGTACTGTTAAAGATGCTTTAAAAGTTTGCATAATGGCAAGCTGGAAGCTGTCATTTTTTTGATGTGTGTTTTGACGCAAGAGACCCTTACAGTGTTTCAGAGTGTGTTTCCAGTACCCTTTAAGACATCTATGCCCTTAAAATGTCTTTGACAGACAACGGACAAAGATGGTGCAATTTACTAAGTATTAAAATGCTTCTGAATGGGAACCTTTGCGGCTTTTAATTTCTACAGTTTCCTTCCATCACTTACCTGATCTCAGACCTTTACATACTCTTAACTCTTCCAGAGATGTTCATTGCATGTGGTAATGTAGTGGGGACAGGCTATCTGTGTGTGTGTGAAAGAAACTATGTCACAACTTTTGTTTTCTGCAATATGAAACAGTTTCTAAGACACGTCTGTATGTTACAGTAAATTAATTCTGAAAATAAGTTGAAAATTACTCAAAAATTGTTAAGAATCAATGCTAAAACTAATGCATGCTGCAAACTTCACTTTTGCTGAAGTTGCTGTGGGTTTTGAACTCCAAATAAGGAGATCAGCTGTAGAAGTAGAAGATTCTAGGAAGATACAGTTTAAAATAACGTATTTATATAAAAGTGACGGATAACTTCCCTCAAATTACAAGACCACTCACTTTGCATGTGAAGCCTATGGGAGAGTTCATGAAACCTGACATCCTGAAGGTCACAGGCATGTGGATCTGAAAAGCCTCTGGACAGCTTGGGAAAATGTGCTCTTGCAGGAGTGCTGGTGGGGGAATTAATAATCGCCAGTGCCTCAACTTGGTGCTAGGTGGTGCTCGTGTTGCTTTTCAGGACGTGCGCCGGACAAAATTTGGAGCCAAAACTATAAATAACTAAATTGCTTGTAAAGAGCACCTGTAACTTTGGTGTGAGCCTATGTGTTGTGCTTTTGATTCAGACTGCCTTACTCTAAATAGTTACATTTATTGGCCCTCCTTAGGGTAAGCAGTCTGCTTGACAAGGCCTGCAGTTCAAGCTAAATTAACATGATCTTCAGTCTCTAGTTCTGTGTGCTAAATTTTACCCAGAGAAGGTGCCAGAGGTGAGTGAGGCTAGGGTAGTGTGCCCTTTGCAATAGATGCCCTTAGCATCAGCACCGGCAGTCAGATAGCTAGAAGTGTGAACGTGGCTTCCAAGAGCCTTTGCACCTCTTTGCACCTGTAAAATGAGTTTGCTCAGGAAAGAGCAAGAATACAGTTTCCAAATTTGAATGCCACATTGAACTTAACAGAATGCAGCTGGTCAGGAGCCTTCCACTGATAACTTCTCTTCCTATTAAAACAAACAAACAAAAGGCATCATCATCTTTGAGGATAACAGACTACCAGGATTACAAGCCTGCCCTTATCTGAGGGACAACACTTTTAGTGCTGTTGCAGTGCCCCAGCACCAGGCTGCAAACTTTGGATTCACTAAAGCCAGGAGAGAAGGTGAATGGAGACAGATGCCTTGGTAAGTACCATTTATTGGTACAGCAGGGCTGGGAAGCTTGAGATGGGTGCTACACGAAGAGATAGTTGCCTGAACTAGCTCTGAAGTTCTGATCATCTCCTGGATGAGGGCTGATTTGCTTTTTCTCTTCTGTTTTGGTGTCTCAGGTATTTAATGAGCGTTGCCGAATTCACTACAAGCCTCCGAAGAGTCAATGATGTGGAGTATTTCCCCCAAGATGGTCCATAACCATGAAAGCCAAACTGGAAAGAGACCTTGGGTGAGCTGTATTGGGACCCTCCAGAACCAGTAGAACCCAGTCTTGTTTTGTTTTGGACCTATTTAGTTTAAATCTCAAGGTTGAAATGATTCTTCTGTAATTAAGAGAAAACAACTCATCTTTTGTACAAAATATGTGAACAAATGAGTTTTATAGTATTAAAATAATTTTCAATTGAATGTGAAACTGGCATCTTTCTTGAACTTCTACAGCTTCAGCAATCCCAGAGGGGAAGAAACAGTAGAAACCAGCTCTGAGCAGGGAGGACAGGACTCTCCCTGAACTGGTGCTTGTTAAACTATTGGTGAATGTGGTGTGTTTGTGCAAATAATCTACTAAAATCTGAAAGTAAAAATTGCAGAATGATCAGCAAGCGTAAGTTCAGCATCCCTGAAAGTAAGAAGCTACCAGCATTGTTCTGAACTACTCAACACTAAAACTAGCATTGGTTCAGAGTTGTGTGTGGATACAGGTTTGACATTGTTCCCACAATGCTGACAAGCAGCATCTGTTGCATACTGCCCTTTGGTCTGTGTTACCAAGTTCTGGATTTTTTTCTTTAAATAGGGAAGGTGGTGTCGATTAAAACCACTTTAGGTTGGAGGTGAAGATAGGTTTTATTTGGGAATGAGACAGTTAACTATACAGTGACCCCATTTTGTCATTCCTTCTGAACCTTTAAAATTAATTCTGTAGGTGAATTGCATTTGAACTGAGAAAATAGCTGTGCATACTTGATCTTGTTGATTCTGGCTGTAGCGTTGTATTTAGAAAGCTTTAAATGCAACACCCCTGCAGTAACACATTTAAAAGCAGATAAATATGAGGAAAGCAGAATTGCTGTATCTATACCGTTACTTTTTAATAACTCTAATTGGCTGATAGTCAAATGACAAGGTCTGCTTGGTTGCCAGCTGTTTTTATTACCTAGTGATAAGTCTTTTAAGAACCATTGAACTTGAACAGAACCTTAAAAATATAAGCCCATCTTGCAAACACTTTCAGTTACAGCACTGAAATGACTATATCCTCTCACATTCTTAAATGCTGTGCATATAGGGGGTGGAAAGTAAATGGAGGAACGTACCTGTGTTGCTGAAAGATGGCATGAATCTGTGCAGCATTATCTGGTCTATTGTTGTTTGTCCAGTAGAGTGTCGAACTACTTGGTAGCCTTTATTTTTAGACAACAGAGTCATTTAGTCTCACTTTTCTTTGAGAATGAGGCAGAAATATATTTTAAGTCTTTGAGGATGTAAATCCTAATGTTCAAACTTCATTTTTTTCCTTTTTTTTTCCAAGGTACTGCAACTGCTCTAAGCAGAACTTTACTCCAGTTGGAGCGCTCGTCTCACTCTGAAGTATTCTCATTGTTTTTATGCAAGTCTGAAAGTAGAAAACATGTTTGTTCTTCAACTATTAAATTCTTATAATCGTTTATCCTCAAAGTGGAATTCAAATACTGCTCAGAACTGTGGGCTGAGTTGCCAGTAACCTAATTTCCACAGGAGATGGTCCACTAGCCAGATGTTGAGAACAGTTAATTTTGATTTCAAAGTTGGTACTCTAATACTGACCTGCAAATAGGTGTCTAAAATCTTTGTTCTCTTCAGGGCCTGGTTCTACAACTGTGGAGACAAATTCACCCTTTTAAGCCAGGTTTATGATAGAAACTTCTGTCAGCGTGTACAGAGTTGGCATCAGTACTCTTGAAATTTAAGCTTGTATTGCATTTCTGTAGAAACTAGAGATTGTAATGAGAATTAATCACTGTCCTCCTCTATCCATCCAGATGTTTGCTTGGCTGTTGTGGGAAAACTTCTTCACTTAAGCAGATGGTGTGAAAAATGAACTGCGAAATGGATGTGATACATATGCAGGTTTTTTTTTTTTTCAGTAGCCCTACTTTATGAGAAAACTATGTAAAAAACAAAACAAAACAAAACAAAAAAACCAAAAAAACACCAAACCAAAACCACCCAAACCCCAACATAGCACAATTTTTCATTTGCATCCAAGGCCAAACAAGTAGGTCTATACAAACCTGTATATGAAAAACTTCTGACACTGTAAGAAGACTTCTAAGTCCCAAACATCACTTCTTTAGGTGTTTGCAGCTTGTATACAGAGGGCTGTACTAAGAAGTTGAATTACTCTGTTTAGTTTGCTGTGAGCACAGAGGGATATCTCTTACAGTACATGGCAAAGCACATGGATCAGAGGCTGCTTGAATCTTGCTGTTGAACTTAATGGAACATTAAGGTGAGTAACTGGAATTGCATGCCATGGTTTGGGGCATGGGGAAGGAGAAAATGTCTTTGCTATTTTTTGAGTACTTAAGAACTGCCTGTGAAGTGGGATGTTTTGTGGTGGCAGGCAAATGGCATTGGTATGAGCTGTGGGGTGTACTAAACAAAGGCGGGTAAAATTTCTGTGCCTAGTGACCCCTGTCCATTTTAGGATCATGCTCAGGCTGTGGTTGAATCCTGCTTCGACTGTACCATCAAGGTAGCCACAAAATAACTGGGCTGCTTGATGTCCTATGTGAATCAAATAACAGACCCCACAAATACCAGGATTTCATCCTTTTCCTGGTTCTGACTTTTATCTCTGCAAGTAAAGGCCCTTGAACAGAAAGTACAACTGATGCCCCTGCCCAGAGCCTAGATCTCCTGCAGGTGGCTTGCCCCCTCTACTGGGTGGGCTTTTCCAATTGCTTGGAAATGGTGAATATAGGTGGGCAGATCCCGCTTGCTTGGAAAGTCTTCTCAAGTGGGTGCTTCTGTATTTCTTTCTGTGAAATAGAGGTGTGTTTTTTCTGGCACTTGGTGCACTCAGTCTTCTGCAGCATGTAGATGCTCAAGGCGGATGAAATAGATAATCTCTTTACAGAATTTTTTTAAGGATAGAATTTGGTTGTTTTGAAGCAGACTGAGGGGAAGAGGCTCTTTACTGGTACCATAGGCTCGGCATAGGCGGGAATATAGTAACTTTGTGCTGGAAGTTCAGGTTTCTGTTAATCCTAGTTGATGTACAATGTCAGAAATCTTTTTAAATCAGAGTGAGTAGCAGGAGGGGAAAGCTTTTTTGCAGACCAGCATGTTGAAAGTTGAGACTGTTGTTACTGTGATGATGACAAATAGATCTTCAGTTGGTAGATGAAGGACTGCTTTCCTTTAGCACCTCTTAAAATGGGGCAGACTATCTGTCATTTCATCCAGTCACAGTTATGGTGTCTTGTCACTGCGAAACCAGAAGGCTGACCTACTGACTTAGCTTTCACAATTTCTACAGATGTGGCTTAATTTCTGGTTTAAAAATAACTCAGATATATAACCCTGGGGGTTGGTTTTTTTGTTTGTTAGCTTGTTTGCTTTGTTTTGTTACTCTACTGGTGGTGTTATTGACTATATCTTTTGCTTCTTAAAATTGCTTATACAGGACCAGAGAGTAGTGGCCTGCAAGCTGTAAAGATTTGTTTCTTCATTATTGGTACATAGGTGAAAGATGTTACTCAGCTTTAAAACTGTAAAGAATACTAGTGCTGGTCTCCCAGCACAGATTCTCCAAGGTGACAGCAGTACAGTTATGTGAAGAGAAATTGCCATCTGTGCAAATGGTGAGCGTAGGCTGGAATGGTATGTAATATCAAACATGTCTCAGATACTTAAGTGGAGCCACTCGCTACTTTGTTGATGTTGTGCAAGAGATGGAATGGGGACAGCTGTTCTTTTCAAGGTAATGTTCCAAATGTTGTTTCACTACATCCAAAGCTTCATGGAAAGAGGTGTAGATGAGGGTTGCCTAGGTTAGTCTGTTGCCACTGATCATCTTTGATAGCAGCTCTGTGAAACATCAGCATTTCAAAGTGACTTCATGAACTATGTGTGAAGGATGAGTCCTGCGTCCCAATCTCAGAAATATCACTGGATTTTGGCACAGCCATTAGCACTCCCATGGAAGGAAAACACACTGATTGGCTTCTGTAAACTGTTGTGTCAGCTTGCTGACAACTGGTGTTGATTTCATAGAATCATAGAATAGTTTGGGTTGGAAGGGACCTTTAAAGGACATCTAGTGCAACCCTCCTGCAATGAGCAGGGACATATTCAGCTAGACCAGGTTGCTCAGAGCCTTGTCCAACCTGACCTTGAATGTTTCCAGGGATGGGGCATCTACCACCTCTCTGGACAACCTGTGCCAGTGTTTTACTGCCCTCATTGTGAAAAATTTCTTCCTTATATCTGGTTTATATCTACCCTTTTTTACGTTAAAACCGTTACCCTTTGTCCTATCGCAACAAGCCTTGCCCATCTTTCTTACAAGCCCCCTTTAAGTACTGGAAGGCTGCAAGAAGGTCTCCCTGGAGCGCTCTCTGCTCCAGGCTGAACAACCCCAACTCTCTCAGCCTGTCCCCATAGGAGAGGGGTTCCATCCCTCTGATCATTTTTGGGGCCCTCCTCTGGACCTGCTCCAACAGGTCCATGTCTCTTTCCTGTGCTGAGGGCTCCAGAGCTGGATACAGGACTCTAGGTGGGGTCTCACCAGAGCAGAGTAGAGGGGCAGAATCACCTCCCTCCACCTGCTGGCCACTCTACTTTGGATGCAGCCCAGTATATGGTTGGCCTTCTGGGCTGTGAGCGCACATGGCCATCTCATGTCCAGCTTTTCATCCACCAGGACCCCCAAGTCTTTCTCGGCAGGGTTGCTCTCAACCCCTTCATTCCCCAGCCTGTACTGACACTGGGGGTTGCCCTGCCCCAGGTGCAGGACCCTTCACTTGGCCATGTTGAATCTCATGAGGTTCACATGGGCCCACTCCTTGAGCTTGTTCAGGTCCCTCTGGATGGCATCCCATCCCTCAGGCGTGTCAACTGCACCACTCAGTTGGGTGCCATCTGCAATCTTGAGGGTACACTCAATCCCACTGCCTATTTTCTTTCCCTTCCCTTCTACACAACTCTCTGCATTTGCGGGTGGGGGGTGGGGAGAAGTTCTTATGCTTTGAAGTCAAAAACTGTAAAATCCAGAAATATGGAGTCCAATGAATGATTTCCACACAACATTAACGTCTTTAGTTTCACACCTACAGTTTTCCCAAGATTATAAATTAACCCTCCTAGAATTTGTGCTTAATGTATTTCTTACTCATCAGAATGAAATGTTCTCCAAAGGTGTAGTGCTGTCTTGGGAATCTTATGAACTTCCCTTCCCAGGGCAGTTGGTGCCTCCTGGTGAGTGGAAAAGTTTATAAAATACCCTGGTTTAGCACTGGTGCTGCATGGTTGTTGGGTGCACTCTGTGGCTTCTGGCCTTTGTAAGGTGAGCTGGATCTTCCAGTTAGTGAGCTCATCTGTCCTGATGTGTGAATAAGATGCATGGTAGGAACATGGTGGAAGATGATCAGCATTTGAGTGAATCAGCAGGGTCTTGTGCAAAAGATGGAGTTTGAGCTCATCAGCTCAATTGAGCTCAGTTGTCATGAACTCCATGAACTGGGCTGTGAGGAACTCCTCATCTGGAGTGGTGAATTTGGAGAAAGTGGCAGACTTCCAGTTTTAACATCTCCATTCCCTTTATGGGAATGTTTTTCTCTTTGTTCAGAAAGATGTTGTCTCAGGACAACTCTTCTTCTTCAAATGCCTTTCATCCACTCCTGCTCAAGTTTGGGAAATTATGCAACATCTTTATCAGTAACATGCTCTTATCTTGATCTATATACTGTTAAGTTTAGGGCCCCTACAGCCTCAGTTCCTCAATCTCTGGTCCTTTGCACCAAGAACAGGCCCTGAAGTTAGGTATGAAGTACTTGTTTACAGTCTGTTGCATCACCTCTTATCTGAGAGGAGGAAGATCAGTAGCCTGGTTAGGACACCGATAGGTCTGTGTTACGGAGCCACCGTTGTTGTGGTCATGAACATACTTGATTCTAGCCAGTTCCCTAATGCTGATTGTAGCAGAAGTGACCATTGCCTGTGTGCAGCACATATTCTCATGCCACCCACTGCCATGTACCCACCACTAGGGACTAAAAATTGTCTGGTCTGTTGCTACTTCTGTGGTTCTGGAAGAACATTCCTCCCACTTGGTGGAGATGGAGATGTCAGGAATACCAAAGGGGAGTAGTTTTTCTGTGGTCTTGAAGTGTTGGTTCTCCCTTAATGGGTAGGGCTGCTAACAGTTACTAGCCTTTCCTCAGTAGTTTGCATGTGTTTTGACCTTTGTACATTCATATATGGTCATGGCTATGACTGCATCATGTGTCTGTGGCGTAACTGCAAAACGAGTACTTCTGACTCTTATATTCTTCATGTTACGTATTTCAGCAACGTGTGAAATACAAGTACCTTGAAATTAGAACAGCTGTTGTGCACACACAACTACTGTAGTGAGGGGGATCGTACTTTGTCTTCCAGGAAACTGGCACTAGAGTTTCAATAAAAATATAAATGGTACTGCATATTCTGTTGTTATTATGATTGCCTGAATGCAACCATAGGTTTGATGGGGAACAAGCAGAAATAACTTATTAGCAGTACTTACCTGAACCTAGGATTTAATTTTTTCCCCTTCTGGTTCTGAGTGGGAACCTTAGCACCTTTCTGGTCAGGCAGAGAGAGATAAAGTCACTGAAAGTAAAATGCAGTCTGCTCCTGTTTCCCACTTGGAAGGATATTGAGACAATACAATTTTCAAGTTGAAGGGACCTGCACTAAGGAAATTACTGCATGCTTTCTTCTGATCTTGAATGGTGTTGGGAAATACTGGGTGTGACACTGATCCATTTCCTAAGTGCATAGACTAGTCATCTGCACATGGGTGGAGAGGCAAGAGGTTCTAGTTGCAGCCCAAACCAACTGTCTTAAGATGTGGGTGGCTGGAGGCTGTTATTTGTTTTTCTTATTGATGTGGAGACTTAAGATACATTTAAGATTTTAAAATGCCTTTTACATTTAGTATTCTCAGTGCTTTACATTGCTTTTTTTCCCCCCTGTTTTCCCCATTTGTCTCCTTCTTCAGTTCAGTAATGGTAGGCTCCATATGTTACAGGTCATATGATTCCATGACACATGTAGAAGTATATATACGAGATGCCTGGTGACTCTGCTCAGACTGTGCTAAATTTCCCTCTTCAGAAGCACCCGTCGTTTCAGAGAAGTTACCTGCCACTATGATGCCTGGGGGCTTATCTGATACCAAGCCTGCTACTCCAGAAGTCCAACATATTGTTAACCAGGTGAGTTGTGACCTCACTAAAGATGAAGTCTCTGTGTGCAAAGGGCTGAGTCCTGAAGCTTGTGTAAAGGCTGGGAGAACAGGTGGTGATACTGAACCAGTGTTTAAACTGGAGAAGCTAGTGTTGAAAATGGGAATCTCCTTGATTGCCAGTATTTTCTCAGCATACTGCGTAGGCAGTGTACTGGCAAGACCAAGACAAACTACTTCTCTGTCTCTTCCTTGTCCATAGCTGGGCAGTAGCACTGGCTACCTTCAGTTAATGTTCGTGTGTAGTTCAAAGACCAGCTCTATTATGCCAGCACTGAGGTCTCTTGTTTGAAATTAAAGGTGGTGTATTTGAAGGCAGAAGATTGTACCTGGTAGAATTAATTCCTCACTGAAGGACATGGGTAGGACAAATCATATGGTAGTATGCATTAAAAAAAGATACGTAAAGGACAAGGCTCTGGATAAATGGCATGTTCTCTGCTGGCATCTCTAGAGTCCCAGCTGTGATGCAGGGGCTGCTGATTGAGCCAGTGGGGCGAGGTGAGCTTGGCACAAGGCAGGCAGGGTGAGTCCAATTACCGTGGTGGTTGGTTACAGGCAGCGGTCCTGTAGTGGAAGCAGCTGTGTGAACAACACCTCTGCAGATCCTCTAATGCCCTGCAGTGCAGCAGATCTTAAAAGAGTATAAAGTGCTTCCTGAGGAGCGGAACAGCATGGCATGGGAAAGCTCCTTTTGTGCCTGCCACCCAGTTCCCTTCACCCTCCCACCCAGTTCCCTTCACCCTCCCAGCTCTGAAAGATGAGCTCTTCCCCCTTTGGCAACTGCACAAAGCATAACTTACCCCTCCTTGAGGAAACAAAAATAGGAAGTAGTGGGGCCGATACTGCTGCACACTCCTGTGTGTGCAGGGCTCCCAGCTCCCTCTGCTGTGCCACAGGGGACAGAGCTTGCACTGGCACCATTCCTCATCTCCTGCGAGCTTGCAGGCTAATACCAGTCCATGATGAAACCAGCCGAAGGTGGGCTGTGCTGTGCGAGCGGAGAGCCACCAGGAGAGATCTGTAAATAGGCGGTGTAGGCTGATGCCAGAGTCCAGCACTCTGACCAGGTTCTTTTAGATATCCCACACATGGAGGGTATAATGTTTAATATCCAGTTCACTTACTTGAAGATATTTGATGTTACATGAGGTTTCTGATTTAACAGAGTGATACAAATAGACTGGTAACGCAATACAGATGTAAGTTAGTCTTCACAAAATACAGCAATTGCAATACACAGTTCAATCACAGTACCAGTGTGATCTCCATTACTGGTCTCTATAATATGCTCGCTGTCATGATGCTGGGCATCCTTAGTCACCAGGAAGGAGTATGTGGGTTGAAGCCAGCTCAAGCCCACTGTTGTCTTTGAAATGCTTTTGTTCATTGTTTAGTTTTTATATTCTGTGTTGGGCAGAGCCACGTATTCACTCCCCCCATGCTGGTCTGGCTAACTCAGGGAGGTGTTCACATTCTTTTAATGAACTCGGGGAGTTACACCACCAGTTGATCCACTCAACTGACATAGTTGCTTATCTAAATGAAACAGCCTCTGGTCCCTTTTGTGTTGAGATAAAGTCAGCTTCTTTGCAAAAGCTATGGTCAGTCACACCCTGCATTATTTTTTGAATTTCGTAGGCACATTGCCCTTCCCCAGCTCCTCTGAGCCTTCTTCTATTGTATGGCTTTATTGGTCAGTCACAGCTGGTGTTGCCAGTTGCGTGTGTGTATGTGGGGAAGGGCTGGAGTACGTGTTGGAGGGAGGGATAACAGGTTTTCAGAGGGGACGTAACTTACTGCAGAAGAGAGAGAGAAAAGGATTTATCTAGAATTGTTTGGCGGACACCGATTGAATCACTCAGGAGCAGTATCACTGTTCATCCTATGCTGGCACAAGTAGTTGAAGGAGCAGCACTTGCAGAGATCAGAAATTCCCTTTTTACCTATGGAGGATAGATCCTAGGCAAGGACTTGTGGCACATTTGGGTATTTGCAATTCTTATTTCCTCACATGTAAGACAGGGAGGGCAATGTCTCCTGCCAGCTGGAGGCTGTGAAGTTTGACTAATGAGCCTGTGAAATACCTAAGGGCCGCCTTTGAACACTACTAGGACAGTGTAGCATGCCAGATACCGACCTATGTTTTTAATGCTAGGCTGTGTTATGGGTGATCTAAAGATCCTACCCTACTGAGTGTGTATCAGAGATGAAACCACGGTGCTTAACTGTCACGGAGCGAACATGCACTTTATAATGTGAACGTGTGTTTCGGGCTGTGCTGATGCTCCCAAAGTACAGGGAATCTGAAATGTGGATGTACAGATTTTCTGTTTGATTCCCAAAGAGGACTGATCTTAATTTTGTTGTTCCTCCATTCTCAGTAACTTCAGGAAAATGAGAACAAATTATTCTTTGCTCTATTTTTTGCAAAGTGAAATTTTTGCCTTGTGCTGAGCACAGGAGAGAGAACTCTCCCTGGTCCTCCTTCTTTGAAAAAGCTCACACTCCACTGCAGAGGCTTTGGTGTAGTTCTCTAAGGAAAATACTCTTGTGGAGACAAACCTTATGTTGAGGCAGTCCTGCTCTGCTGCCAGCCAGATAACAGTGTCACCCTTTGATGATGCAATTCTGTGGGATTTTATGCTCTGCTAAGCAGAGAAGCAATGCATACGATTTGAGCGAAGTTGTGAAGAGCATCTGCAGACCTTGGGATGCCCAAGGTCTATGTGATCTTGGTATTATGTAATTATTTACTTACACCTGTGCGTTGTCTGTAGTCATCCTTAGTGAGCTGGGGGATGTTATTTATTCAGTCTCTTTATGGATATTGCCTAAAACTGAGGAATGTTTTGGGTTTAAGGAGCTGTTAGACAAGATCTTAGGAATGTTATATTTTTCCATCTGAGGATTAAGGAGCTGTCTGCCTGCCTGATCTTACTGAAGGCTCTGTCTGTAAATAACAAATGGGGGACATAAGGGTAAGAGGTTGGGAGAGATTGTAAAACTGGAGAGAACTGGTTTTGTTTCGTTCTGAGAGTGGAATAATAGGTATCAAAGGCTGCCACTTAGGAGCATCCTAGGAGCCCTCAAACCCATCCAGCTGGAAGAGGGTTGGAAATTGAAGTTTCCCTGGTTTGCTAGAGTTAGCAGCTCCTGAGTTTAAAGTATAGCTGTTGGTTCCCAGGGATAGAAGCCCTGTGGAAGCTGCTTGGAAGGAGAGCAAGAGTAAGAGATTACGAGGACCCTGAATATGATGAATTGAAGGCATTGGATAATTTCTGACTGTCTGGAAAGGGTTAATCTGGACATTACTAGAGTACTTTCCGGGACCTGCCTGCTAGGAAGGAATGCCATAGGAGTGGTAGCCAGTTGTAGGTGGATGTGCTGAGAAAGCAAATCAATTGTGTGCATTTTTGTGAAACAGGCAGGTGGTGAGAGGCACGGACATGCTGCCGGCTCCTCCCAGGGGCTGCCTGAGCAGGCTGCTGAGCAACGCTGCGGTCCTCTGCCTGACTTTGGAATGCCTCTGCCCTGCGTCGGGCCATCGGCATGGGCACTAAGTGCAGAGGAGAGGTTTGCTACCCATGCAAAAATTGTTTGCTTTCTAGATGACAGAAATAAGTTTTCGGTTTATATTCACTGCAGTTGCCTTTCTGCAGGGAATTTGTATCATCAGATACAAACAACTATAGTAAAACACTAGTACATAAATCATGATGCCTCAGACACCTGTCCAGACTTCCACTGCTGCTGACAGCTGTCTCCCCTGCTCCTCCCCAGCCCTTTCAGCCTAGTAATTATAAAAATATTTAATCTCTGAGAGGACAGCATCACTGTAATTGCTGCTGAACTTAAAACTTGCCCTACACTTCCTGTGTTTTAGGAAAAACTGTTAACGTTTTTAAATTTTTTTTTTTTAAATGTGTGAAAAGTCTGTAGATATCTGAACTGTGCATGTTTTAAGATCCACAGGGCTTAAACTGGGTGCTGTACATACCAGCTCAGGTAGATGTGTTTATGAATGCTGTCAGCACATCGTTTCTTCTGGAACTACATTACCTGCATCTACTACATAGTGAAGGACTGATGATGTTTATGCAGGTCTGGGGTTGATTTCTGACTCACAATTTAACGGTCACACTTCCAGTTTTGGAGATTGTTTAGTCCTGGACCATTGTACCTATTACAGTTGTTTGTATGTTACATGGTTCTAGATGTTGAAGGGCATATTTAGTTTAAACTACAGTTTTAGCTGCAGGGCTTCCACCAGCACTAGAATAACGTCCAGGAACTACTTGATCAAGGTGGTTGTCTTGATACTCTGTTTATTGCAAGTCCTTAAAGAAAAACATTGAACAGATAGAGTGCAGCTCTGAGGCTGTGAGAGGCAACGGGGTCCACAGCCTCCCAGGCTGTCATGGGCGTAGGTGTTCCAGGTGAGGGGGGCTGACTTGCACCGCTCTATAACAGTGTGGTTGACATGGGGTGTACCCTGCTAGGGAGGGTGGCTTGGTACCTAGCTACTTTGCCAAAGAATTAAAAGGACAGCAGGTACCAGTTTCCCTATACTGAGCAGGAGACAGCTTAGTGGGACAGCTGTTAGGGTGAGGGGAAATCAATGAGGAAGTCTAATTCTAGCAGGATTTTAAAGAATACTGGAGGCAATGCTAGGAAGGAGGGCTGGAGGTCTTGGTGTAAATTGAATTATTTTGGGGGTTTTGTGTTTATTTCATTAAGGGTGTGTGTTTGAAAGGATGAAAATTAGAGTGGTAGATGTGAAAGAAAAGCCTAAATATGAACCTGCCAACCATTTTCCCTTTCTTTTTACAGGTGAAGCCACAGTTTGAGAGCCGGGAAAACAGGACATATGACATCTTTAAAGCCATAGTATATAGGACTCAGGTGGTTGCTGGGATAAACTACTTTATTAAGGTTTGTATAAGGAGTGAGTGCTTTGTAGTTAACATAGGTGACTTGCATAGTGACTTATAGTGAGAAAGAGAAGCAAATATAGTAGAAAGCCATCTGATATTACTAACAGAGTTAGAGACTATCTCCAGATGCTTCTAAAATTTCTGTTTGGCACTATTGTAGAACAGGAATGTAAAAACTTAAAAAGCACGCGCTGTGCTTCTTTAGATGTGAATGATAACTTTCTTAGGATCATCTCACTCAAAGACTATAGATTGCCTTATTGGCTCAAATTATTTAAACTAGTCATAACTCTGCTCTCCTGCTTCCTTTCAAGGAAAAGTCACTTTCCTGTTGCCTCTGTGTCCTCCAATTGTGTTTATTATGATGAATTTGAAGTCGTCCTGAGGATCTGATGGAGAGTTAGAGTGAATTTAATTTAATTCTAAAAAAAATTTAATGCAAACATCTCATACTCTGCTGATTAGTTTTGCATGCAAGCATGCGTATTGATGTTTTGGTTCTGTGTCATGTGCTGCAGAGGCACGCTCTGCCTGCTAGTTCTTCCTGTATTTTCAAAAGCCCCTTTCTGTTGTGGAGGAAAACCGGCTAATGCTTAATTTGGAGCCCTCTGGTAGCGCCATTCATGCTCTACTAAAAAACCTTATCCACGGATTTGAACAACTTTCTGCAAAGTAATGGATAAGAAATTGCAGGGCATATTTTACAAGTGAAGGCCAGAAAGCATTGCTTAGTGGCAGGCTGGCTTTCTGGAAGTAAAGCAAATGTTGCATGTGACTGCTGTATCTTAACCCCACGTGTGCAGATGTATGCCTGGTAGGATATGCTCCCTTGATAAGGGTCAGAATCTTTTTATTAAAGAAATTGGCAGGTAGGGTTTGGGGAATAGTCTCTCTGAAGAATTACGTTATGAGCATTTGTTCCATGCTTCTTATATTTAGTTGATCCAGGGAAGGACAGACACTGCCAAACCTTCTTCTTTCCCAGGCTCTTCCTTAAAATAACTTTTAACACCTATTTCTGCTCTGTGGGCATCAGGGGGTTGTATTGACAGACTATCTGTTATATGACTAGTCTGAGTCTTACTTATATGAATGATGTTTATCCTTCCCTTGCTCCTATGAGATGGGCTTTCACTTTGTGGACAAACTACTAAGAAATGAAGAGTAACAATTTACAGGAAGACTGCAGTAAAACCAGAAGTCACGCCCAGTTGCATTTCTTCCCTTAGTGCCACCTTGTTGCTGACCTAGGCAATGTAAATACTTGTCTGCTGTCCATGTAGCTATAGCCTCATGACCAGACTACTTGGAAATTAAGATTGACATGTTACTGAACTTGGAAGAAATCCATTTATAACACTGAAAACAGGTGATTTGTCTCTTCTTTCCCAGTCTTGCAAGTGACAGGAAACAGTTATTCATTTTAGCATTAAGTGGAATGAGCTCTGTCACAAGAGTTATTCTTTTATACTCCTGAATTTTCCACATCACTAATATTTTACTAACAGACTTACAGCTGAGATGTAATCCAGACCAAGACAAACATAGTGCTGTGTTGCAGCCACCAGAAAGCATGTAAACACCTCTTAGAGCCTAAGGCATTAAACTTTCCGGTAATACTGTATACCTCACATAGTGAGAGTTTAGCATCTGTTGTGGTTGACTCTGTATGTACAAAATTGTACAACTTTGTGGCAAGTCTTTACGTGAGGTCTTTCTGGAGGGGAAGACGAGTTTATTTTAAAAAGTATTTATTTCAGGCACTCACATTCGTTCCCACAAGCACCAAGTCATCTGTTCAGGCACTGATGTGTTTGCAGTAATTCTGAAGACAAGGGATCCTGGCTTTCAGGTTGTCACTGCTTCTTAGGGCCATGTGCCAGTTTTGAATAGATCTTTCTGTACTTTCTAGGAGCTGACACTATCTCTGCATTTTGCCTCACCCCTGAGTCATTGAGATTTACTCATTGTCTCTTGTCTTCTACCCTGAGTGCCCCACGAAGCTGTGAGCTGATGTGCTGGGATCTTGATGACCAGAACAGGATGTCATCAAAACCTTTTTCCTGTTGTGCCTTCTGGTGCTTCCACACCCAAGCAGCCCTACTCATTTTCCGTTCACATGAGTCTGAAGGTTTTAATCAGTGTTTTCTACAGGTGTAGACAGTTTCTGCCACCAGTTACTATCCAGACTTGGATTAAATGCTATTGAAGTAAACATGGAGATATACTTAAAATTAAGCTCCTGAGCAAAGATACTCTTGCAAGTATGTAAGAGCATCCTTTTGTTTGAACCTGCTTCACCCATGATCCTCACTTTCCTGCTGTTTTGGTTTCTAGGTCCAGGTTTCTGATGTCAACTATGTCCACTTAAGGGTGTTTCAGGGCCTTCCTCATGAGGACCAAGGTCCCAGTCTTGTCAGTTTTCAGACTGGCAAAACCAGAGATGATCCTCTGACCTACTTCTGAGAGATGATGTGGAATGGTGCCTCACTTCTGCAAAGCACATGTGGATTCTGCCTGTGTCAGTCAGTAAATGCAGGAAAATAAAATAAATTTTGAAAGCTCTTTGTTCATCTACTGCATGTCATGTCTAGGTCTGCTGCCTGGCTAAAGCTCAGGTAGGCTCTGAAATACTATTCAAGGCTGTTACAGCCATAGTACCTCTTTCTGGCAGAAAGACAGACCACACCCATTTCAGCTTCTTTTTCTAAAACACTGTCAGGCATGCTCTGAAGACAAAACTTGGGCCTCCTGAGTGTACTTTAGGTGTTAAGAGGCTATGTACTTCAGCATGTGGCTTCTTGGATTTGTTTTAAGTGCATTAAATACAAACTATTGGCCACTCCTCAGAAAGTGGGGTAGAGAGAGAGATAATTTCTGGAAAAGGGGAATGGAGAAGCCAAACTGTGTCCCCTTTTGTAAGTTTAGCTTCATTGTAGGGGAGCAGGGTGGGGAGCAGGAGCAAGCTCCTTGAAGGAGCCGACGCAGCTGAATCCCAGCATTCAGCCCCTGGAGCAGGGAGCTGACCTAGAGGGTGGGCTTCAGTGGAGACCTGTGGGACTCATTTGTCTTTTTTTTTTTTTTTTTTTTTTTAAAGCATCAGCCAGCTGCTGTAAGAGCAGTCTTCAACTGAGCTCTGAGGTGACAAAAGTAGGGGGTGAGCCTAATCGACAACAAAAATACTTTCCTGTTAGCAGCTGTTTAGGTAGGGGCCTTTGAATTACCTGCCAGGGAGCTGGGGCTCGGGTATGAGACATTAAATGCATAAATAGGTTTCAGGCCATGCCTTGCTTGTATTCATGTTTTGGTGCTATAGTGAAGGATGGGTATGTAATTGTCACAGGCGTATAGTGCTGAGAAAAATGTGGCAGCTGCCCATTTCTCTGCATGCCAGTATTCTGGATCAGATGTTTTAATCCCTCACAGTGTTAAGAGAGCCTGTAGTCTGTGTCTTTGAGAGTAATCCTTCCCTTGTACATCTAACAGAGTTTCCACAAGAGCTCAATCCTGCAGTCTAATGTTACAAATTCTTAAGATGCAGCAAATTGTGCATTATCAACACTAACATCCTCTCACAGAGTAGCATTTGGAAAAAATGCTCAGTTTTTTGAACTGTGAAAACATGGGGAGTTACCAGCAACAAAAAAGACCCTGTGTCTTCAAACCACTTTAGCAAAGCAAGAAGTGCCATAATAAGCTGGACTTACTCTCTCCCTTTATTCCCTATTGGGGGGGGGGGGGGGGCTCTTTGGGCTGATACGAGCAGAAACATGTAAGCCCCCCTTCATAATTAGGAGACAGAACATGTTCCTAAGCAATGCTGGTTACACGCACAGAGCACATCTGCAATAAAAAGGCCAGTAGCATGCACAGCAGTTCACCATGCCCTCTCCTCTCAAAGCTGCTTGTCCTTTCTTCAGTCTGGGGCCAAGGTCATGCAGCAATGTTATCTAGACATGGGCTTTTTCCCCTCAGTTCAGAGTGCAGCAACTCCTGTCCAACTCTCAAAATTAATTACACAAGGCAAACATCAAAATTTCCAAGCTTGGCTACAGAATTTTGCTGAGCAGGTATAAATAGTAATACTTACACAAACACACCAATAAAGTCAGACTGGTTGTAGTTGGAAGGGTCTGCGGGAGATCATAGTGTCCAAACCCTCTGCTCAAAGCAAGGTCAGCTAGAACAGCTGGCTAAGGATTGTGTGCAGTTAGGATTTTGGCACTCCATCAATGGAGCCTCCTCAACCTCTCTGGGCCCCCTGGTCCCCTGTTTGACCACCCTTGCAGTTGTTAAAAGAGAGACACAAAAGGGGGATTTTCCCTATATTACATGGAATTTACGTATTTCAGTTTGTGGCTATTGCCTCTTGCCCTTTCACTGCACTGAGCACTACTGACAAAGCCTGGTTCTACTGCCTCCCCCTTCACCTTGTCACCCCAGGGCTGAACAAGCCCAGCTTTCTCAGCCTCTCCTTTTAAGTCAAGTCAGATGCTCCAGTCACTTAATTGTCTTGATGGCCCTTTTCTGGACTCGGTCTATTACATCTGTGTCTGCCTCGTACTGGGGTGCCCAGAACAGGGGACAACAGTCCATGTGTGGCTTCATCAGTGCTGAATGGCAGGGGGAAGACTGGCCTCTTGATCTGCTGGCAGTGCTCTTCCTAAGGCAGCCCACGGATACTGCTGGCCACCTGTGCCACAAGGCATCCAAAAACTGACTCCTGGGTCTTTTTCTGCAGAGCTGCTTTCCAGCTGCGCAGGCCCAGGCTGTACTGGTTATTCCTTCCCAGGTGCGGGACTTTGCATCTCCCTTTGCTGACAGTTGTGAGATGCCCTCATTTCTCCAGCCTGTTGACATCCCTCTGAATGGCAGCACAGCCATACAGTTGTATCAGCCACTCCTCTTGGTTTTGTGTTGCCTACAAGCCTACTGAGGCTATGCTGGGTCCCATTATCCAGGTCACTAATGAAGATGTTGTTACACAGTATTGGTCCCAATATTGGCCCCTGGGCTACACCCCCAAGGACTGACCTCTAGATGGATTATGTGCTGCTGAACTTTTTGAGCACAGCCGTTCAGCTAGTTTGCAGTCCACTTATCTAACACATGCTTAATTAGTTTGTCTATGAGGATGTTATGGAAGACAGTATCAAAAGCCTTACTAAACGCAAGGTAAATAACACCCACAGCTCTTCTCTGCCAAGACATTTATCACATAGTAGCAAGCTATGAGGTTGATTAAGCATGATTTCCCCTTTGTACATCTATGGTGACTACTTCCAATCACCTTCTTGTCCTTAATACATGTGTAAATGACTTCCACGATTATTTGCTCTATCACGTTCCCAGGGACTGAGGCAAGGCTGATGAGCCTCTAGTGCTCCAGGTTCTCCTCCTTGCCCTTCTTGAACATAGGAGTGACATTTTCTTTCTTCCAGTCCTCGGGAACCTCCCCTGGTCCCCATGACCTTTCAAAGAGTATTGAGTGTGGCATTGCAGTGACATTGGCCCGCTCCCCAAGCATCCATGGGTGCATCCCCTCCAGTGCCATGGCACTGTCTAATGGCTCTGGTGAGGGAACTTGTCCTTTCTCCAGACTTCCCACTCATCTTGGGGCCCTCGAATTCCTGAAGGCAAGTCCTACACAAAGGCAGCACTGAGTGCCTCAGCTATTTCTGTGCTCTCTGTTAGCAGGTCCTCTGCTCCACTGAGCACAGAGGGACCACATTTTCCTTAGTGTTCCTTTTGCTGCTGATACACCTGCAGAAGCCTTTCTTGTCCCTCACCAGATTAAAATAAAGTATTTCTAATTAAAACATAGAATGAACATATGGGTGTCTGGAATATGAAAAACACTCGCTGAAAAAAACTCGTGAGCAACATAACCATATTGAAAATGAGTAAAGAGAACAGTGAAACACCAGCCAAATATGCTATCTCAATTCAAGAGAAATATTTATTGTTATTAATGCAGAAATGCTTGTCCAGCTTAAGTTCCCTTCCAGGACTTTTCCTTAGGACTGAGAAAATAAGCAAGTTGCCTTTTTTTTTTAAAACTCGTACACCCTCTACTGGACATTATATCCTACTGCTGCAAGAGGATAAACATGACTACCAAGGGAATGTTTGTTTCAAAAGACTATAATCCTCCTCTTTCTCTTGCGTTCAAAATCACTTCAGCTCAAGTCTCTCTTCAGGTCTTTGACACTAAAATACAGAGTACTGTTTAAATCTACAGATATAGTCACAGTTGCAAAACAGCACAGAGAAGATTCTGGTTTTCCTCTTGCTCTTTGCTCTAAATTACACAAGTGTCACTCCCCTTTCAATTTCCAGACCAAGGAAGTCCACAAACAGGACTCAGCCACAGTATTCGGGGTAAGCTGCACTGAAGTCAGTGCAGTGACTTGGGTTTCCATTAGTGTAGGTGAAAGGAGAGCCGTGACACTATAAAATCTAGATATTGTACAGGACGGGAATGGCATAAAAGCAATTGATTTTTCCCAGCATTAAGTTTTAAAAAAGACACTTTCTTTTCTCTTTTGTTGGCACAGGAATCAACAATTTGCAGCCTATAGAAAATGCACGTAAGAAACTATTAGGAAAACGCACATCTTTAGCTTGCTAGAAAAAAGCCAGTTCATCATGCTTAGTCTTGCTGCTCTGGTAACTGTGGAGATTCAGCGGCTTATTCTCATGAGGAAGGCTTCTGAACACCCGCAGGTGCATGAACTCATCATTGCCAACATGGACCTGCAAAGCATGAAAACCAGTGAGTTCCATGGAGTAACAGCAGTCTTCAGCAGGAGGGATGGTGTAGATTTGTGTGTTTTGAGGATGGAGCAACAGAGAGGCGGTAAGAAAACCCATCATCTCAGAGGTGTGGTCGTGTTTTAAACCAGAGTGGGAGTCAGGACTTTGTGGAAATACCACCCAATCCTTCCATGCCTATTAATTCTCTCTGTGCCCAAGACAGGGAATATACAGGTAGGGAATCGGAGTTGCACAGAAGTGATTAATACGTTAAATACATGCAAAATGCTGTAATCTTATCTGGCAAAAGCAGCACTTAAATGCTTTGACCACAGTTGCTTGTTTTTGTGTGTGGCATCACTATAGGCAGATTCAGAGCAGGTTTGATACTTCACTGTATCTTTACACGTCTGGAATTCATTTAATGCAATGTTAGTGCTCAGCATCACAAATGTGTAATTATCCCCAAAACCAAGTTTCACAAAATAACTGAAAAGTAAAAATCATTACAAAAACAGGGAAGTACTCTTACATCCATTTAATACTGGCAGGGAGACAGGCTGGGAGGTGGGGGGTGGATTTGTTTTGGTGTTTGTTTTTTTTTAAATGTACAGATTTTTTTTCTTATTAAGGCCAAATCATAAAGATCCCACTGTAAGTAAAGAAAAAATCCCACCATTCCAAATATTATACATTTTAATTAAAAAAAAAAAAAATCCCATTGCCCAGTGTCCTCTACCTTGATGAAGTAGTTTGTTCCAGCAACCACCTGAGTTTTAAACTCCACTGCAGTGAAGACGTCAAACTTTTTCCCTTCTTTTTCTTCTAGCTGAGGTTTCACCTTAAGGAAACAATAGATTATTTAAGATTGATGCAAGATTTAAGTATTTAGGACTTAAGGCCCACACTATCAGTGTGCCTCAGTACCCTCCAGGTCACTGCTGCTGAATTCCCAGACACAGAGCTCCTGCTTTTCCAAGTTACGAAAAGGTCAATACGAATAATATTAAGTTTTGTGTTAAAGCAAGACCAGAAATCTAGACAGGCAGCAAAGCCAAGACAGCAATGTGATTCAGTCGCCACAGACTGACACCAAGTCTGGAGCCTCCAACAACCCACAATACCTGTGTGGGTATTCTAGAAGATTTATTTTGACAAATGATTTCCTCTGTTGATGTCTCAGCTTCCCTTTCTGTCCTGTACATTTAACAGCAAATGTGAAGTGGTTCAGTATCTACATGCACAAGACTATAGGTCTTTTTAAAGAGAAGTTTTTAATATACATCATTCTTACAACAAGAAAAAGGGCTGTCTTCAGCATTGCCTCCCTTTTCAAATTCAGAACAAGTTATTACAGATGCAGCATCACAAAAGAGATATCCAGAAATCAAGCTTTGAAAGCAAACTACCCAAGTCTGAGGTTGTGGAACACTTACTTGACAGTTCTTCCAGCATGTTTGCTGGAATCACTTTCAAACTGCAAATATTTTCCAAAAAATAATTGAACCGTAAAGGCCTCTGAGTTATCATCCCAGTTTCCAGAGTGTCAAACCAGTGCTCAGGAAGTCAGAATAACTTGCCCAGTACCCCAGAGGGAGGCATTATGAGTTGCAGCTCTTCTCTCCCACACTTAGCTCTCTAGAACACCATGGCTATAGGGTAAAATTCTTGGTCAGGAAAGCAAAGATTTCCGGCTTTGTTTACAAGGGCAATATGAATTAGTCTTGGGAGTCCTTGCTGCAAGCACAGTTCTACCTAGGCCTTACCTCCTGCACTGCATCATTATGTAGCCCTCCCTCCACTACCAGTGGAACAGCATCAGCAGTGAGTAGATTTTCTCTTTCCAGCTATATGGTGTACTTCCCCTTCTTCCTAAATTCAAGGGGAATGAATATGTTTGCTTTCCTGCCTGAATCCCATCTGCTTCCTTGAGGGAAAACAAGTGCCGGTTTGCCACTGCTCAGATGCTCTAGGTGAAGTAGGAACAGAAACAATTCCTGCAACAGGGTATGTTCTCCCACCTCTCCAGCACTGAGAAGGTGCAGGACCAAGCTCTGGTGCCTTTCCAAGACAGTTGATCAGTGACCATCCTGTCCCTGGGAGCTGTGACCATACTGTACGTCTTCTCTCAGAGGTCATACCTTATGCTTCTCCCAGGCTGTGAACAGTATGTCAAAAGTAAGATAAAGTTGTTTGGATGCTTTTGTATATATGTCTTTTGCCGTATGGAAATCAAAGCACAAACCACAAATTTGGATTTTAAGATGCAAGGAAGGGCATAGCCCCAGAAAGCACAGTGATTCAGTCCTCCCTCCTCCCCATCCCCTCAGCCAGTGGATGGAGCAAGTGGTTTCAGTTTCCAACACTAGAGCTACTATTACAAATTTTAAGAAGCAGGGGGGAAGGCAGACACGAGCATCCCACTGACCCTATCCTGTCCTATGCTCCTTTAGCAATCCTAGGTGCTGTGCAAGGTGGGTTTCTTAGGTCTCAAAATCACCCCGGCTCAGCACATTTTGTGTTTCTACTGGAAAGCTGAACACTGGGCTCCGTGACTGCAGACAGCTCAGTCTCGTATACAGCTGCAAGCTCATCAGGGTATCATCGTGGCAATGACTCACCAGGGCATGTGATAAACAGGCATCCTGATTCAGTATGGAGAGGGAGAACCCAGAGAGAAACACTCTCTGAAAGACCTGGTATCAGCCCACCCTGCTAGTTCAGGATCTCAGTCTAGATCTGGGGGTCCTTGGCACCAAACATGAGCCAACACTGTGCCCTGGTAGTAACAAAGATAACAGCATACTGGGCTGCATCAGCAGGAGCCTAGCCAAAAGAGAGAAGCAAGCGATTATTGCCCTTTACTTGGCACTTGTTAAAGTACATTTGGAATACTGTGTTTTGGGCCCCCAATACAAGAAAGATCTCAATAAATTGTAGTCACCTCAGCGGAGAGCCACCATGAGGTCATATGGGTGGAGCACTCATGCTGTGAGGAGAGGAAGAAAAAGAACTTGCTCAGCCTGGAGAAGAGAAGGCTTTGAGTAAAGCTTTCCAGTACTTGCAAGAAGCCAGGCTCTTTACAGAGGGGTGGAAGAAGGAGACCCAATGGTCATAAATTGAAATTGGAGGTTCAGACTGAATATAAGGAAACGCTTTTCCCGTCACTGCCCAGAGAAATTGTGCAGTTTCCATCCTCAGCGGTTTTCAAGACCTGGCTGGACAAAGCCCCGAGCAGACTGGGGCTGCCGACCCTGTGCTCGGTGGGAGCTGCAGTCCCTTCCTATTCAAACAATCTGTGATTCAGCCACAGGGCTGAAAATTACCATGTGCTGAAGGCTCTTCGCTGTTCTCCATGGCCTGTTTGCTTACTCTCAGAGCAGTTACTAAAAAGCACATGGTTCAAAATCACCCTAACTTCTGCCACAGCTGCCAGTGTTAAGCCAAGGACTGAACAGGCCTGGGTGGAAATCCTTGCCATGGAGAGGCAGTTCCTATGGGACTCTTAAGCCAGAGACACAGCTGGAACGAAGCCGACCATCTCTGTCTCACACCGAACCTGCTCTGGGCGAGCAGCAGTACTTGCAGGGCCACGAATCAGAACAATTCTTGCAAAACAATGCAATGGACATAAGAACTGGAAAAGCAGGAACAGGAAATGTATTTACAGCAAGCGAACTGGCAGGCTCTTAACAGATCTCCACAAAGACTTGATTTTTAAGCAAACAAAGTAATTTTAGAAGTCTACCTTGCTTTAAGAAAACTAAACTTTCCTTCACACTCTTCATCTTATATGTCGACTACCAAACCACTGCAGTCTGCCACAGAATGGAAATTCAAGATTTTAAACATATTCGTTTTCAGTCCATGTGCAGTGTTAATTGCATATTTGCATTATCTTTAACACAACATGTAGGCCTTTTCAGGTCAAAACAGTAATTGCAATTCTCAGTAACATACTAATTACTGCAAACTCAGGTTGGTGTGCAGGACATGCACATGTCTCTTTTTTTTAAGCGCAATATCATAAGATTCTACAAGCTGAAGTTTAATTTCAATGACTGCTATGCCTTTGGGTGCTCTGTATGTGTTTAGAAACTGCTGCAGCCTGGGGCACAAATCTGGACAAAGAGCATAAGAAGCTGGAGCTTGTCCTTCATCTTTCTTCACAGGCTTGACACACCGTAGCTGATAAAACCAAAAAGCAGAAGGAACTTGAGTTCCCATTACTGAAACAAGACCGCATGCTTTGAAAGAACTTAGTTGCACATTGGCATTTTTAGAGCAAAAGTATGTGCTCCGTTAACATGGGCAGTAATTTAAGTTACTGCAAGTAGTATCAGGATTTGGAGTTGGCAGTGGGTAGGGCTAAATCCTGCTTGGGGAACAGCAGAAGCAGCAGAGAATTTTTCTGACTTATGCTCCCCCCCTCCAAAAAAAAAAAAAAAGGCGGCTACGAGATTTAGACTTTGCAAGAACCTGCAAACTCCTTCCTCAAGCTCAAGAAAATGTATCTTTCAGAGCCGGGTGGCGCACCGGCTGCCCGACGGCTCTGCGCTGGCAGGCAGCACGCCGCCCGCACAGCCGGGGAGGGAGCCGGAAGCAGCACTGTGGCTGTCCCCGAGCACGCAGCGCTGTCCGCGGTTCCTCTCCAAATCCCTCCTAAAATGTCCTCGTAAAATCCTCAACCTGCTCTCCCCGGAGGCAATAAAACGACGGAAGTCCAAGCAGGCACAGGGAGGGCTCCCGAGAACGTTTCCACACTCAGTCTTACTGCTTGTCGGCTGAGGGGCTGGAGCGGCATCTCCGTCTTCAGCTGTGCGGAGCTGCTGTGCCAAACACAGCCAGGGCCCCAGCCGTCCCCTGCACCGGGGGGCGGCCCGAGCGCTGCGCTCAAACCCACCGCCCCTGGGTGCGTCCCCCCCACGGCTGGCAGGCCCGCAGGCGCGGTCGGCATCTCCCAGCCTAAGCCGGTAGGCTCAGACCGCCAACAGGCCCGGCGGGAGAAGCCTCGGGAGCGCCGCCGCCCCGCCCCGGGAGCGGCCAGCGCCCGCTGCCAGGCCCTTCGCGGGCCCGGGGAGGGCTCGCCCCGGCGCAACGCGGCCCCCTCACCTCGTCCGCGATCTGCTGTGTCTCGTCGGTGGCGGGCCGGGCCGCCGAGGTGCCCCCGCACAACATGGTGGCAGCCGCTCCGCGCCCCGCCGCGCCGCTCCGGTCCTCCCCCTCAGGCGGGGCCAGGCCTGCCGGCGGGGCGGGATCGGGGCCGGGGCCGGGGCCGGGACCGGGCCTGGGCCCAGCGCGGGGGTGAAGGCTGCGTTCGGGTCAGCCGAGCTGTGTGGCTGCGGGCGGGAGCGGGGGGCAGCGCTCGCAGCAGGTGCCGGCTAGGCCGGGGAGATTCACTGTTCAGTACAACACAGTGGGAGCAGCGCTCCGGGCTCGGCCGAGAGCTTCCCGTGCCGTAGCCTGCTAGCTGACGGAAGAAAAAAGCTAAACGGAAGAGTTGCAGTCAAAGCAGAACGATCCACAGAAGGTCTGCAGCCTGTCCTCGGCGGGTGACGCCTCTGTGGGAGGCCTGCGTGAGGACAGGGCTGTTCTGAGCTGCAGCTTTTTTTTCTTTTTTTCAGTGTGTCATGTTTTCCAGCAGCCATCACCTACGTGACGTGTTCGCTTTAGCAGTGTGGAAAGTTTCCCTCTACAGGACTCCCTCGTTCACTGTGTTCACCATTCCTCAGCCAGCAAACCGAAGGCTGTGGTGAGCTATCCGGCCTTTGAGAAATCTCCCAGTGAGCCTTCAGACTGAATGTTCAGGTCTTTAGCTAAATTTCCCCCCAGTTTAAACATCCATATTCCTTGGAAAAACAACAAAAGCCTACCTTCCTCCCCCCACCTCCCAGCATCCCTTGGTACATGTGGTACATAACCCTAAGTTTAACTGAATGGACCGCCTGTGCTGGCAGGGAGGACATGGTGAGAAGCATGAAACAGAATGGAGAGGAAGGGTTTCTTTCCCCTGGTGTCATCTCTCTCCTCTGTGGAGAGCAAATGAATGCTCTGCGGGGGCTTTGGGCAGGTAGAGGTCTGCCCAGTTTGTGAGCAGAGTGGGGATGAAGGATTGGGCTCTTCACTGGGACAGTTCCCTGCCCATCAGTCAAGTTTGCCAATGGGAATCCCACCACAGAGCCAATAGGCTCTGTTGTTGCTTCTCTACCAGATGGTTCAGGAAACGCCACACTGGCACATGCTTTGTAGGTTTTTGAGCCATGGGGGGGTATGGGAGCAGGCTTCCCCATGGGCAACCTCTGGTGGGACATGCCAGTGGAGGTTTTCAGGTTTCAGCTTTCAACAGAAGGATGTTTTCCAACATCAGTATTGTCTTGTGTGACACACAGAGGCCTTTGGATAGGTGTCTGAGCAAATTTTCCTCTTCTCCTGGACTTGGCAGGATGAGAACATACACCAGGGTTGGTTTCAAAGGGGGTGTGTGTCCTTTTTTACTGAAGTTCCCTTGCATCTAGTGTGTACGTCACTAGAATAGGCTGCAGCAGCAGCTCTCACACACCTTGAGGCTTAGAGCTCGGGGTACACGTATGGTATTGAGCACGGTTGGTCTCTCACTATAAAATTATGGCAGCTGTTGGAGCCTCACCATGTGCCAGGGTACAAATTCCTTTTAAGTAGATCTAAAGAAGAAAAAACACCTAAAGAATGAAAACCAGCCAAAGAATGAAAAACACCCAATGTCGACATTCTCTACTGTGTGCATAGACAGTGAATATTCTTCTCCAAACAAAGCAGTCAGTGATGACTTTCTGTTTCTCATGTTGTGTGTGTTCATGCACAGTCTTCAGTTTGTATCCTGTGTTTTCATTTCATTCGTTAAGCACTTCCATGCTTTCAATGCTATCAGCTTCAGTTCAGGGGCTACTGTACTGGTTTTGGCCTGTAGGAATGATTCACTAGCACTAAAAATATAGTGAAATTTTTGGGAGGGTGGTCCGTAACATAATTTTTTTTTAGCCCTTTCTGCCATCTAGTGCCCATCTCCTTTTGTGCATTTAGACTCAGGAGACCCCAGGTCTCAATTCCGTACCCTGAATTAAGCCTAGAGGCCACAGTCAGCAGCCTGGGGAGGGGACCTGGTTTTTCACAAGCAGTGAGCAACTCCCACTGGGTCCAGAGGTGGAATGTTGTTTCCAAAATTGTGGCCACAAGGATTTGTGTTTTCAAACTCTCTTTTTTTTTAACCAGCTGTGCCATAGCTTTAATCAAATACTGTAATTTGGAGGCCTTACAGTTAAAGTTGTATTGGTTCTTACATGTGAAATTAAAATTTGAGCCCACTCTGAGATTAATGTAACAGATCAACAAAAGGGTTAAAATAACTTTTCTTAATAGCATGCTCCTTGGGGTTCTGGATTTCTGGACTTCTGCTCTTCTGAGACAAAATTCCTCTCCCTCGTCAGCAACAAGTGGATGCGGCAAAACAAAGTTTTTATGCAGTAATGTCACCTGTAAGTTTTATTTGCCTGCCCTGGCAAAAGAATAACCAAACAAAAACAGTAACAAGAGAATTGTGGTATTTTCCCCAACACATTCACACAGTCCTTTCGTCTCTGCTGACACTAAGCTGCAGGCTGTATACCTTTCCACAGTGGTCTAGACTACCTTCTTGTTTGATGACGGAGGGGGTACTGACATCTTCATGTCAGACGCTTCTTCTTGCACATGGGATCTGGGATTCAGATTCTGCAAAGTAACCCTACCTCCTCCTGCCATGCTGTTGAGGGGCGCTTTTTCTCTCATCAGGCTGCAACAGATCTCTCTTCTAATGACTCTCTCACTTCCAACCTTTCCAGCATGGATGGAGAAGAAACAGGCATACCTTGCAAAACCAGGAGAATTTACATCTGCTTTTGGGGGAGTGAGAAAAGTGTCAAAAGTAATGAAGTTCTGCTACACTTTCTGCTGAAGTCCTTATTGTTTATCATTAGGTACAGTCCACCCTTCTTGTGCTAGACGCCCTCTCTTCAAGATAGGCCAGGAGGGAAATAACCTAGTAGGTGGCCTATAGGAGCCAAAACGTATCCAATTTACCCATTTGTCTTTCTGCCTGTCTCAGAGCCCAGGCCTGTATGTCTTCCTCATCCAGTCCTCTACCAGCACGCACACTTCAAATGTTCACACGCTCCTGCAATCGTATTACCACATCTGGGGACTGTTTCTCCATCCCTAACTCCTCCATTTCACCTTGTTTCATTCGCTGTGTATATCAGGCCCACCAGTATCGTCACGACTAGCGCAATGCTCTGTGTAGCTGTGAGGCAGATTAATATGGCAAAGCACAACACTGACTATGGTGTGAAAGGGTTAGCCATGTATGCCATGTGGAGTATTACAGCAGCAGCACTTTGTTAAGCATACAACTACTAGTGACATAATCAATCATGAATACATCTCATTGTGCTCTCGCAACGTTCTCTGGGGAGGGGATTTGCAAGCTCTTCTCCCCCTCCACCAAAGGAGGCAGGCTGGAATTAAAGCTATGTCAGCTGGAGGAAACCAGTAGGAACCTAGTAGCTTGTCTAGTGCAATGGAGTCTATGAAGAGTATTGTCCTGTATTTCCTGCTGGGCAGAAAAGAGAGATTGGGACATTACTAAATATAAATAGCAGGGCGCTCTGTCACATTAAATACTTTACATGTTCACACCCTTGGCTGTACACAGCATGCAGGATGTTGGGGCCTTTTTTATTTTCCCCATGACCGTGCTCTCCCCAAGTGAAACCGTGTACCTTGCTTTTATAGAGCCTGAGAGTCCTGATGCACATGGTTACAGATCACATATACTGGATAAAGAGGGAATATTATACATAGTGGGAAAGAGGAATATTATACATAAATGTAAAAGCAGAGTATAATGGAATTGCCTAGTGCCTCCCATAGTCAGCTGAGTTGCAGTCTGGCAGGAAAAGCTTACAGAGGCAAGGCAGCATGCAGACTTCTGCTTAAGCCCCACCAGAGGTGATCTTCACTTGTCCTTCTGAGATGTCCTGGTTTCGATAAAGTGAATGCAAATTCAGCCCAAGGCTCCCCAGACACAGTCCTTTCTCTGGAGGCACGTCTGTTACCCTGCCAGCACTAACAGTAAGGTGTGGGGGGGCTGTGCCACAGGAGCATGTCTTTGGTGTCTTTCCCATTCATAAGCAAGAGGTGAGCCAGTTCCTCTTGGGGGCTGGTGTGCTTTTCATGATCTTCTTTTGTTAAGAATGTACTGTGTTCTCTGTGACAGAGCCACTTCCAGCGCCTATAAAATTTCGGGAGTTAGCCGATGGCAGGGAAGGCTCCGCCTCAGGGCTTGGTACCTCTTCTTTGGTGTCTCCCACCACCGACTCCTGTGAGCTGGTCTCCGGGCTGGAAGTTGCTTGGAAGGCGGGCTCAGCACTGAGGGGCTCACTGTTCTGCAGGGGAAGCAGGGCCCGGTGGCGCATCAGGCTGTCGTCGCTGTTCTGAGCCTCCAGGGAGTTCCTGCGCTTGGTGTTCCTGTTGGCCATGGCGTTCTTCTGCGGCTCCTCGAAGCTCAGTGACAGGGTGACCGTGCCGCTCCCAAAGCTGACTTTTTGCTTGCACCCACGCTGCTGCTGCCGCTGCCGCTCGGCAGAGGCGGGTAGAGGGAAGGGGTCTTCGTGGTTGCTCTTGCTGCTGATGGAGGAGGAAGGGGTGGAGCCGGTAGAGCCCCCCAGGCTGTTGGAGCGCTTGCGTGACACATTGCTCCGTCTCAGCGTGGCCCTGGCAGCCACCTTGAAAGCATGTGCGGCTGTGCTGCAGCGCACCTCCTCGATTGTGTTGCGGGAGGGCTTGAAGAGGATGATGTAGACTTTGTTGAAGAAGATGCAGGCCAGGAGCCCAAAGCTGGCAGCCAGTATTGCAATCACCTCCACGGCAGAGACAAACTTGCCATATGTGCTGGCATAAGCAGGGATGAAGGAGATCCAGACGATGAAGAAGATCAGCATGCTAAAGGTGATGAACTTGGCCTCATTAAAGTTCTCAGGCAGCTTTCGAGACTTGAAGGCGAAGAAGAAGCAGATAGCTGCCAGGAGGCAGGTGTAGCCAATGAGGAAGCCGAGGGCCATGAGGGAGCCTTCATGGCAGGTGATGAAGATAATCTCATCCTCCAGTTCATGGTTTCGGTAACTGGATGGCGGGGCTGTGTAAAGCCAAATCACACAGATGACAATCTGCACGAATGTACACAAGAAGACCAGGAGGAACTGGAGGTTGAGGCCCCACCACTTTCGGTGGAGGCTTGTGGGGATCTTTGCCTCAAAGACAAGCAGGACACGGTTGGTTTTCACCAGGATGCAGGAGATGCAGAGGACAAAGCTGATACCGAAAGCTGGCTGCCGCAGACGGCAAGTCCAGTTCTGGGGCTCACCAATGAAGAACAACGAGCTGGAGAAGCAGCAGAGCAAGGAGAAGAGGAGGAGGTAGGACAGCTCCCGGTTTGTGGCCTTGACGATGGGTGTGTTGCGAAATTTGGTGAAGACTCCCAGGACAAAAGAAGTCAGGAAAATTCCCAGCACAGCAAAGAGAGTCAGAGCTATCCCAAAGGGCTCTGTCCAGGACAGGAACTCTATCTGCTTGGGGATGCAGGACGTGTGGTTCTCATTGGACCAGTAATCCTCAGGGCACTTGTCACAGGCACTTGCATCTAAAAAATAAGTGACAGGGAGAGGGAAGGTTTGAGAGGAATGAGAGGCTGAAATGTGGGATGACATACATGGCAGCTATGCACTAGCCTTCACCTTAAATACATGGGGTGTTCCCTTCCGGTGTCTGCAGGTTGCCACAGTATGTTGGTGTCTCAGAGTATTTTACACTGAAACAACCAGCCTCCGATGGGCTATATAGCAAAACACAAAGCTTAGTTCCAGCTTAAAAAAAAGTCCTGCCCGTGCACTTGTGTTTTTGGAATCCATTTCTTGGCAAAACTTTGCAAACTTTGATTGCTATTGGCTGTTACACAGGCTCTGTCCCTCCCTCCTTTTTCCTTCCATTTTTATCATCTGCTTCTGTCTGTCTTCGTACCTCTCACACTTTTATCATTATTTGAAACATGCTGCCTGCCTCTATTACAGAGAAAATGAAAAACGTGCCTGCCTCCTTAAGTGCTTTGAGAGCCTATTTCATATTCCATGGAGGTGAGTCTCACAAGTGTTTAAATTGCTGTTCCCTGAAGGCAGGCAATGCCCTTGACTCCCATCACACTCTCATTTCACGTTTGAACGTTCAGAGCAAGATGTGTCTTAATGATATCACTCTCCCCACACCCAGCAAAGCATCCCACTGGTACTTGCAAAGGAGAAATTGATGCCTCCATCTCTACATGAAACCAGTTGTGCCTGCTGGGATGGCAACCTATGTCTCCAATGGCTGCTAGGATCAAAAGGCAAGGACCCGCTACTTCGGGTCTTGTGCACCAGTGGGGAGGGTCATGACTCCCTTGATGGCAGTGGAAAGGGGTTGAGAGCAGTGAGTTGGAAGTCACAGCCTTCGGGATCCCAGTGGCATAGCAACGGGCTGCAGTGAGTTCTGGGAACAAACATTCGGAAACCTCCTTTAGCAGCAACCTCTCTCTGATCTTTGCACCTGAGCATGGACAGAGACTCAGAGCATAGCTCCCAGAGCAGAGCTTGATGCTAATGAGAAAGCCAGGAATGCCCAGCTAACAAGGGCAGAGGATTTCAAGCTCTGGAGGGATGGTGACCTGATATGGTACTGCTTTCCTAAGCACTGCTTGCATCACCTAAGCTGTTCATGTGAAAAACTTGCACTTGATGCAAAAGCTCAGTCAGGAGCTCCCATCACCACATGTCATTTCATTTACATCCATTCAACCAATCATTTTTATTTTTCTTGTGCCTTTTACCTGGAGGCATATTGCAAACTGCAGGCAAGGCAGAGCTAACTTCATACAGCAGGGAACTCAACCACCTCTACCAGAGACGGGGCAACTATTTAGCACTGCATCCTAATGCTTTCACTGTTGTCTTGAGCTGACTTAGAGACCATGCTGCCACTGAAGGGACTAAACCAGATCTCTTTCCTCTCGCAAGGCTGCTCATTCCTGCCCCCTTTGTGTTAGCCCTACAGGTCATACGGCTTCTTGTTCTAGCTGGAAACTCAGCCTGCCAAGAGTTTGTTTTCAGGAAGACCAGGGACCTGAACCAACTCACTCTCTCGTCGCATGAATACCAGCACTGCTGCCAGACAAAGGGTGGGAAGCAACAGCTGTGAGAGGACACACAGATTGTCTCCTCCGGTAGCATCACTGTCTTAGCTGGATGAGACTGGTTGTAAAACTGCTCTCTATGCCTATAAAACTGACAAGTACAGGAAATAAAAAGCATTACTGTCAGCTGAAACTGCAGCAGGAAACCGTGCAGTCAGAAGGCAGTCACCCTCTTAGCCCCACAAATTTCACCAGCACACCAGTGCTAGCTCCCAAAATCATGTGAAAAACACCAAAAGACCCCTATTACACATGACCAGAATTGCTTCGATTTAATTTGAAAATCCTACTCCCAAGCAACCCATAGTGCTATATGTTCATGCAAAAAAATTATCATTCCTGTCTGATAGGACGCAAATTAAATTCTCCCAGAGGAGAACATTTGCAAGCAGCTTACTGAAGTTTTTGTCTCGGGCAAGGTCTGCAGCGTGTGCTGGGACCAGTGCTGCTGGAGAGGGTGTGAGGAGATCCTGAGTGCTCTGCAGAGTGGAGGGGACAGCTGTTCTGAAAGCATTTACTTGCCTTTGTTACCCTGGAGATACCCAACACCAAGGGAGCACTAATGGTGTTGGAAATTCAGAATTTTTCAACCAGTTCTAAAACTGAGGTTACCTTTTCCCTCCACTGCAGAACCTGGGTGGCTTGATCCAAGCGCCCACTGAAACCAACAAAAAAAGATGTCCATGGGTGTTTGATAGGACCCAGAGATTCTGGCCTCTTGCACTGCCACCGCCCAACAGAAGCTGTGGTTGGTGACTGCATGAATGGTAATATTCCTCTCTGCTTGTGAAGTCAGGGATGCAATGGGCTTTATTTCTTTGTAAAGCATGAAATAAAACCCTGACAACATGAGGAAAAGATGGAGGCAGACAGATAACTACAACATTTAGGACTAGGGTAGAGAGTATCTCCCTCCTCCAGGTTTTTGGAGGACCAAAAGCTACTGCTACAGTGCAATGGATTCTTCTTGGGCTGCCTGAGAGGCTTCCTATATGCAAGTCCTTTTTCAGATTCCCTGCCTTAATGTTACTAACTCAGAGCAGAAGGGACAAGCAGGCTTAGCAGAAGACAGGACCTGAGGACCACAGGACGCAATTCCTGTAAGCTTTTCGGAAGTCCCTCCAGCCTTTTTGTGAAGCCCCTGGCAAGGCAGCCTCCAGCTCAGCACTGCAGGGAAGCGACTCCAGCACAACTGCAGGTGATGCCCAGAGGGCTGGCACAGTCCTCTGCAAGCCCAGAACAGCTCTGTGGGTGTTACCTGTTTCATCACTGTACTCCCCGTCGGGGCAGTCCACGCACTCGAAGCAGCAGGTGGGCTCTCCTTCAATGATGCCCTTCCTGGTGCCTGGGAGGCAGTCCCTGCTGCAGTTAGAGAAAGGCACCTGCAAGAAAAGAGGCCGAGAAGGGTTAACGGTGGCAGTGCCCCACATACAGCCTTCCTACAGCAGGACCTCTGGGCTTACTCCAAGGGTGTTATTGCTTGATTAGCATGCTGGATGGAGAGCCTCAGAGGCCCACCTCCTCCCTCCACAGAACAGACACATTTTTGAACAATAGTTGTTCCCCAACCCACTGTAGTGATATTTGTTTGAAATAACACAACAAGAGATGGCAGGGGAGATCAGCAGGTCTTTGTAATCTCTATTGTGTTGTGGGCACTGCGAACTGGTATGTGACCCATGATACACATACCAGAGATCAGTCATTAAATGGTTGAAAGAAAAGACAATGAATCCCTACTGGCAGGAATCTGAGTCAGCCTTGGAGATGACGGGCTCCGACTAGTGATCCCCAATCCCATATACTGCATATTGACTGCTAATGATTTACGCGAATTAAAACAGTTTCTTGAAACCTACTTCCTCCTGTTCTCCTGAAGACCCTCTCCAACACAGAAACAAAAAAGGTAAATTAACTAAACAGGAGGAGTTTTCATGTGAAAGAAAGGCCCTGTTTTTAGAACACTGAGCATCTAAAGATGGAAATCAGCAGCTATATGCAGACCCAAAGGTTTGCAGACTTCTGCTGCTGCAAATGACAAGGTGTGTCACCTGCTGGCTGTGCGTTTATGCTGTGTGTGAGCCATAGTCATATCCTGGCAGCAAGTGGTGGCATGGGCATGCTCACCGCATCCCTAATGCACACTGACAACAAGGAGTTCAGCATAAGAAGTGGAAGCCTGGGCCTTTTTTATGCAGAAGCACAATCTGAGGTTGAGTTCACCTTTTCCCAGCTAAATTAAGGAAAGCAAGCTGGCACAGAACATGGCATTCTCAGCTCAGGGGAGTTAAACCCACAATTTCCACTGCCAGCAAAGTATCATGATCTGTACATACTTAAGGGCTGCTCTGGCTGGAAGCCTTCATTCACCTTTTTGGAAGCTTGCTGCTAGTTTGCCCAAGTGCTGCTAACCTACTGATCTCCAGGAAGCTCCTGTGTGGATGCAGGTAGGCAGTGAGTCCAGGGTACGGTTTGGAAATTGCCTGTGTGCAGCCACTGACCTCAGCCACGAGGTAAGCAAGCCCTCGGTAGTGGCAACTCCTATGTGGAGATGCCCGTTCTCTAGCTCCGGTATTCACCTGCAGCTGAGAGCAGCTGCTGTTGCCTACCACTCTGAAGTACCGCTGCAGCACAGTTTGGGAACCCTGTTTCTAAGCTGTTAATCAGGATTGCATAATTAATTGGACAAGCACATATCCAGGGCAAACCCCTGCAGCTCCCCACTTGAAGCACTCTCTGGTGTTAATACCTATTGCTATTAATACAGTGTGCTGTTAATACCTATTCCTCAGGACAGTCTTTCAGCAGGTTGTGCATCCACCAAGAGGACTTCATCAGTCTAGACTGTCCTTCCCTAGGCTGTCACTGATAGTTTTGAACAGGCTGAATCAAAGGCCCGACTGTAGTCATGCACTGCTATTACCTACTAAACTGATTGAGCTTCCAAGGAGGAAAATTAAATTGGTTTGGCATGATTTCATCTTGACAAATCCATGTTGGCTTTTTCTTATCAGTTTATTATCCTCTAAGTGTTTATAAACTGTTTAATAATTTTTTTTATCAGTTGTGTGTAATTCCTTTGGCTCTCCTGTATCTGCTTTTAAAAACAGGTATTACAATTGCCCTCCTCTAATCCTTTGAGACATCACCCATCCTCCACATTTCTCAAAGATGAATTGCTAGTACTTTTGAGATTGCTTTGGCTGCCTTCTTAAGTATTCTGTGGAGAATTTCATCAAGTTCTGCTAAAACGAATCCATCTATCTTACCTACTCTTTAACTTGTTCTTTTGCAAGTCTGGCCAGTGCTGAAGTTCCTGTGTTAAAATTAACTACATTTAATCTTTTTTGAGGATGACAGAAGCATAGAAGGCTTCAATGAGCGAAGTACTGGCTATTCTCTTCGAGCAGTACCTTTTATCTGGAAGAAATTAAAACTCTATAAGCTGGAAAAAAAGCTGCTACAGACATAGAAATTACAAACCCCTCCACTGGCACACAATTTACATGCCCTGGCACGACACTCTGCAACATCCAGTCACATTTTTAACAGTTTAGGACAGAGAATGAATGTAAATATTCCACTGGTGGAGGAATCTAGACCAAGAGAACGTAATTACTCAGTTTATGTTAAAAAATAATCCTGCCTGTTGGCAGAGGTGTCAGTGGCATTTGCGAGGATCAGAAGAAGGAGTTAGAATATCAGGGTTTTTTATTCTACTTGTAGTTTGGGCTCAGAGTCTTCAGCCAGGCTTAGAAAAGCCTGATCTCAGGATTTCTGCTGCAGCGTGCTCTGCCTGACGCACGCCTGCTGCAGAGAGCTCTGGATTTAAACCATAAGTGAGGCTGGGGTATCCGGAGTAAAGGTAAGGCCTAACGCATGGTGTAAGTGTTTTAGGCAAGTGTAGCTACTGCAGAAGCAGTTATCCGGTCTGTCAGCCAATGTGAATAATCACCTGGAAGTGAATTGCCTTGTTCATTAATCGGGTGGTGATTTAACACGTCTAAACATTGCAGCAGGGCCTGGCAGCAACATTTCTAAGCTAACGTTCCCTGTGTCACCTCGCAGGCCACAAGCCAGACGTACCCCCTCTGGGAGCCGGGGTTGCTGTCTGGGCTGGAGTGGGCTGCTGCCGGCTACGATGGCAGCTCGCCAGGCTCTTGTCTGGAGATCTCTGCACCGTGTTCCCATGGCGCGGGGCAGACACAGCCCTGGCTGCTCGTGACGATACAGTTATACTGCAAAGATCGAACATATGCCAGAAAGTGGAGAAGGACTTAGGCCTGACTGAAGTCAAGTACATCGTGTACTTTTAAGATGGCACAAGCACCTTCTGGTAGGTTAAAAAAAGGTAGCAGATACTGGCATCTCCCACTCTTCGAGCACCATGTCCAGGTTAACCTGGGAAGATTGACAGGGCTTGTTCTGTTTGGTTTGCAAGGGAAGGGTGTGTGGAAGGCTCTGGGGCTTGCAGGGTAAAGCCAGCAAAAACAGCTGTGAATTTAACTAGGAGCAGGAAGAGACACTTCTTGATACAGAGATACTGGGAAGAGACGGCTGTTTTCAGCAGTGAAACTACTGAGCTCAGGGAAACTTGACTTAGTCAACAAACAGACTTGGGTAGTAAATTTATCATCCTTGTGGAAACAGCATTGCAAAATTCCAAGCTATCTACTTAGCCCAGAAAAAAGGCATTATTTAAACCATTAATACCCAAGACTCATCAAACATAGAGGAGGGGAGAAGCAGCTGCCTGTTATTTCCAGAAGTGTGTAATGAGGGTGTGAAAGACTACGGTGGAGACCGTGTATACAGTAAGATGAATGTGTCTTTTAATGACACATGGAGCCGTAATACGGGATTGCGCAGGGCTGGTTCAAATTTCAGCTTGTGTAAACTTGGGAAACACTGCTGTGAGGATTTAAGTACTTACCTCCTTAGAGAATCCACTCCACAGGATCTTGTTTTCATTGATAAAGAGCCTCTCCCCCTTCTTGGCATAAACGTTGTAGTGCCCAACCTCCTCAAAGACAACTGAGCCATCCTCCGGAGAGAGATGCCAGTTGATTATCGAGTAATTCCCTACCAGGTCCCCAAACTCATCAAAATCCACTTGCTCCCCCATGTTATTGGTGAAATTTAAGTGGCGCAGATGCTTGAGAACCTAGAGAGAGAGCGAGAGAGAGGGAGAGATATCACATGAATGCCTGTGTGTCACAACCCTAGCGCAGCACACATCTGCTGTGGTGACAAAACTGGAAATAATCACTTTACTACAGTCCTTAATCTCTCAAAAATCACTTAATCACAGTAGTAGCAGGCTTTCTCTCATAGACATCACACGCACACACACAAAGCCTGTATAAACCTGGAAGACAGCACAAGGTGTCATGGCCCTCAGGGTGGGCAGCACCCATCTGGAACACTTTGCTTACCAGCTGCTACCCCATCAGCCTTTTAGCATTCCTTTTCAGTCCCTTGCAGCCACCTCTGCAAGCCCACAGCTCTCCTCCAGGGGCAGAGAATTGGCAGCAGCCGCTGGAGTGTCTCAGTCACCCATGCATCCCTCTCGCCCTGCTCTTGCAACCACTCTGCATAGATGCTCTGAGTTGGCATCGCTCATCTCTGAATGATCAATCACTCAGAAACAGGAATGCTTGAGAAACAATTCAAATTTGACTTTTGATTGAAAAACCCTAAGCCCAATGCAATTCTGTAAAAAACAACAAATCAAGCTCATTCACCACATGACAGGCTTGCAGAATTCATACCACTTGTTTTTGGCTCCTGTCTCCTGGTTGCATGGTTTCAAGTAATCACATTCTGCCTGTCCCGGTGTGTTGACTCCTGTAATTTTTGCTTCATGCCTTAAACTGTCATGTGCTGCGGGCAAGACCAGTTAATCCCAGGGACAACTGCAGCTGCAAAATTTACAATCTGGATGGCCTGACAGGTAGACCAAAGAAACTGCAGCATGAAAGAAAGATGATACTGCAGCTGTGATACAATTAATCCACATTATATTTTTCTTCAAAAGTTAGTTGCTGGTTTATGGATTTATGGACTTCCTCCCCCCCCTCCCATTTAATGGATGCTCTCAGTTTCTTTCTCTGTAGAGCTCATCTACGGAAAGCTGAGGTGTCTCTGAGGGCACCTGGCTGTCAGCTGCCCCGGGACCACTGCGGTATCATTGCTGCTGTGGTTCTAGTGCCAGCGACAGCTTGTAAGCCCAGTCCTCTCTCTCTCACCTGCAAGTGCCCAAACACACAGCCCTGGATGGCAAAATGTAAGAAAAACCAAAATTAAATCAATTTGTCTGGGCAGGCGGAGTCCTCCTCACCCCATAGACATAGATCAGACAATATTGTTTTGATAAAGCCTTTTTACCTGGAAACACAGGGATAGGGAAACAGAATCACTTCATTAATTCCCATCAGTTTCTCAAAATTGTCTCATTTTTCTGTTTCCCTTTGGGATGCTCCTATCTCAAGCTAAAAATTCCCAGAGCTACAGAGATACCCTCCTCTCACTGCCTATATCAATGCCAGCCTGAGAGAGTCTGAAAGAATCATAGTAGTACTACATAAGATGTGGCTGGGTGATGTTGATGGAAGTACGTCAAAATATTGCCACAGTATTCAGTCTTTGAATAATGGGTGAGATGGCGGAGGCAGGATTTTTTTCAGTCTTTCTCATCCCCGACTGCCCTCCTCTGTAGACCAGCTCCCGCATAAGTTGTGCAGCTGCAATGATCTCACTAAAGAACCAGGACCTGGTCCCTAGAAGACCTCGCCTTCTGACAGACATGGCAAAAGAAGGTGCTCTGCTCTGGCACTTTGCTGTGGAGAGCTGGGGCATTGCCTGCTCTGTGGAAGAAAAGAGGAGACTGCTCCCTTCTCCCCTTCATCCCTGAGGGACACCCAAGAAGATGCTACTTGCCCGGCTCCAGCAGGGAGCAGAGTGAGAACAGGGCAAAGGCAGCTCTGAGGTGAGAACGGGTGACACAGGGTCTGCAGATCCAGTGGTGTCTGTACTGCATCTAATCAATTAGGCCTTGTCTGCAGTGGGGCTGCAATCTTGGACGTGTTAACAGGAACCTTCTCCAGCAGCAGTGTAGGTCCCATGCAGGGAACCCATGTTCTTCTGCAGGCTCTAGCACCTACCACAGGGTGACACCTGCAGCTTTGATGTCCAGATCAGATTTGAGTCGTTGAGCTGAATGCCATGTTTCTCCTCGCTCCAACTCAATATCGCACTCTCGTGCAGCACTGCAGCACTCCGTTGAAGAACAGTAGGATGTCCTGACTGGGTATCACTGCCGGGTTGACCGTTATCTGTATAGACAGGAGGTGCCAACCTTGCACTTCTTTTGATTACAGTTACTACACACATTAGGAGACAATCTTTCAAGAGACATATTGAAGATTCTTCAGTTCAAGTCCTGCCTCTCCTGGCCAGCTGCAGCTGCAGGAGGCTGGCTGGCCTTAGAGTCAGCGAGATGAATGGTGGAGAAACCTCTGGATACCCTGGATGCAATTTTTTTTGTTTAACTTCATAACTTTCATCTCAATTAGTCTATTCCTTTGCCTTACCTCTTGACATTAGGCTTCTTAAAAAGTAATACATACACCTGGCTACTGGTGGGTTTTTGTAGGATTAGTTTAGCAGCTGTTTCTCTTTGTCACACACATGACACACCTGCAGATTCAGGTTATAAACCATTTTGTGTGTGAGCCAATATCTCTGTCTGGCAGGTAAATATTCATATAAAACCACTGAGCCGCGCTTAATGTTGTCTTTCCCCAAGCACAGAATAGCAGCTTCAGCTATGCAGCCATAGCTGGGGAGCAGGAGAGCTCAGGTGTATCAATTCGAGCAGGAAAGACACATGCCCTATTTAAAATCCCAAATCGAGTGGAAACAGGAACAACAGGAGTAACAACACCTGTTTTCTCTTTCCAGCAGATACCAAAATTTGCCTTCAAGTCTAAATTTCTGAGGAGCAGCTTTGTGAAATGGTAACTGAATGACTGTGAGGACATGTTCCTGTGTAGATGGTAAGAAAATCCCAGTATGGTATCTGTATAGCACACAACAAGTTTTGCGCTCTATAGGATGAAAATACAGTTTAAACAGACAAGGACTATATAAGCATTAAACTTTAAAAGAGGAAGTTGTAGACTCTGAAGAACTACAGCACTCTTTTACAGGCACCGGTCTATCAATGATTACCTAAAAGCTGTACAGTTAAAAATGTGTCACTATGTTTTGTAACTAAAGATAGAAACATAAATACTCAGGACTCAATCCACAAAGACCTAAAAGACCCTGCTTCTGTGAGGGCAAAAGCATGTGTCAGGGGTGCGTGTATGATATCCTGGCACGAAGAGTTTATGAAAGAAGCGTTGACCTCATGGCTTGAATATACCATCAGCAGCTGGTGGAAGCCTGTGGGGAGGGCATTGTGCAAGCTGTCTTCGGGTATTTCTTTCTGTTACTTTTCCTCTGTCATAGGCTCCACATTGAATCACAATGCCTTTTAATTAAAACATGTATTATCAGAAAGGACTTGCAAGCTGCCCTCTACTTCACCCTCCCATTATTCCTGGTAAGGCCATTCCCAGCCACATAGCATCTCATGCTTTATCCAGGCTAGATATTCCGGGCAATGTGGTTTCCACACTTAAGGAAGGATCACAAAAACATAACATTAATACAGTTGTATTAGATCAGACCAGCAGCCCATCTCCCCAGGACCTGTTTCTGACCGTGGTTAACAGTTTACACAGGAGTAGAAGGGGATGTGATACTTTCCCAGAATACTTTCACACATTTTGCAGCTCAGTGACTTCCTGGGCCAAAGGTCTTTGTACTTGATAACCTGCAGTGGATTTTTCTTCCATGACGTTGCAGACTTTTCACATCCACAGTCTCCTACAGCAAGGAGATCTACATTTTATGAGAAAAGCACCTCTTCTTGCCTGTTGGAACAGAGCAGCTACTAATCTCTTTTTACGCTATTTGTGCTTATGTTGGAAGTGGTAAACTGTCATTTGCTAGTCACCTTTTCCATGCCTCTCAGGATTTTAAAAACCTTTGTCAGATCTCTCTTCAGCTACCTCTTTCCCAGGCTGATCAGTCTATTTGGCTTTGCTGCTTCTTGTACACAAGCTGTTCCATTGACCCTTCCACAAACTTTCCCAGTCTTCTTCCTCAGTTCTGAGACTGGCACGTGATACTGAAGTGAGATGCACCAAGGGTTGCTCCGAGGGTTAAATGAAGTGCCCCCAGGGCACTCTGTTTCCCTCTCTGTCCCTTTCTCCAGTGTGGCTATTCCTAACGGTGCATTTGCTTCTTTGACTACGAATCAGCCACAGCTGATGGATCCACCTGAGGACCTGTTCAGGCTTGAAGATTTCATCTGTGATTAGTCAGGACTGACCATTTATTTTTATCCTCTGCTGACTATCTTTAAACCAACTGTTCATCCATGCAAGGACTGAATTTGGTGACAGACTACCAGAACCAGGAAAGATTATGGAGAGGTTCATCTTGAGGGTGCTCACAGGCCATGTGCAGGACAACCAAGGGATGAGGCACAGCCAGCATGGTTTCATGAAGGGCAGGTCCTGCTTGACCAACCTGATCTCCTTCTATGACCAGGTGACCTGCCTAGTGAATGAGGGAAAGGCTGTGGATGTTGTCTACCTGGACTTTAGTAAAGCCTTTGACAGCATCTCCCACAGCATTCTCCTGGAGAAACTGGCGGCTCGTGCCTTAGACAAGTTTACTCTTCACTGGGTGAAGAACTGGCTGGATGGCCGAGCTCAGAGAGTTGTGGTGAACGGCGTTAAATCCGGCTGGCAGCCGGTCACAAGCGGTGTTCCCCAGGACTCGGTTCTGGGGCCAGTCTTGTTCAATATCTTTATTGATGATCTGGATGAGGGGATCAAGTGCTCCCTCAGTAAGTTTGCAGACGACAGCAAGTTGGGCAGGAGTATTGATCTGCTGGAGGGTAGGAGGGCTCTGCAGAGGGATCTGGACAGGCTGGATCGATGGGCAGAGGTCAACTGTATGAGGTTTAATAAGGCCAAGTGCCGGGTCCTGCACTTGGGTCACAACAACCCCATGCAACACTACAGGCTTGGGGAAGAGTGGCTGGAGAGCTGCCCGGAGGAAAGGGACCTGGGGGTGCTGGTCAACCGCCAGCTGAACATGAGCCAGCAGTGTGCCCAGGTGGCCAAGAAGGCCAATAGCATCCTGGTCTGTATCAGCAATAGTGTGGCCAGCAGGACCAGGGAAGTGATTGTGCCCCTGTACTCGGCACTGGTGAGGCTGCACCTCAAATACTGTGCTCACTTTTGGGCCCCTCACTAGAAGAAGGACATGGAGGTGCTTGAGCGTGTCCAAAGAAGGGCAAAGTAGCTGGTGAGGGGTCTGGAGCACAAGTCTTATGAGGAGTGGCTGAGGGAACTGGGGTTGTTTAGTCTGGAGAAGAGGAGGCTGAGGGGAGACCTCATCGCTCTCTACAACTACCTGAAAGGGGGTTGTGGCAACGAGGGTGTTGGTCTCTTGTCCCAAGTAACTAGTGATAGGACGAGAGGAAATGGTCTGTCTATGAATAGGAGCTCCCTTATCCACATACATCCCAATGCCTTCAAAAAACTTCAGAAGGTTTTTGAGGTAGGGCTTCTCTTTACAGAAGTCATGGTGTCTCCTCCTCAGTATATTCTGGTTTTCCCTCTTTATTTTTTTTTCACTACAGTTTCTAATAATGGGCTCTGTCAGGCCTAGCTAGTTCCTTGGATCTCCTCTAGAACCCTTTTAGAAAATTGATATTGTATCTCTCAACTTTCTAGGCATCAGGGCCCAAGACTATTTTAAGTGAGGGGCTGGTAACTGTAGCCAGCACTTTAGCTACTTCATCTGTGGACATCATTCACTCCCACCAAAGTATTAAGGTTTGTTTCACTCTTGTGTCCCATAGTTTCTTCTACAGTCACTTCCATATCAGACAGATCTGCTGCAAGTCCCTCATAAATAAATAAAGTCAGGAACCTTCTCAAGTTTGTCCATAAAGAGCACACTTTTCTTCTGACATTGCCTTACCTTGTCTTTTGAAGTGATAATCTGTGGCTCAACAGACACTCCTATGGCTGAAGTGTTTAAAAAAGGGTTTATGAGCTTTTACCCCATTTACAGCCTGTTCCTCATTCTGATTTTGGCCTGCCTGTATTTTATTTTTGCATTTAACCTGCCAGGGTTTATGATCCTTCCATTTTTCTCATTGTATATAACTAACTCAGCTATTTGAAGGATGCTGTCTTGTTTTTAATAAATACTATTTAATACCTTTGTTTTGCCTTCCCAGCTTCCTTACCCTTTCCCACCTTTTCTTGATCTGCAGTAGATGCTTACTTTGTGTCACTAGTAGAGCTGGTGGCAAGCAAGAAAACCCACTTAAATGGTGAATGCTGTCAGGCAGCAGATAATTGTGTATGTGCATGAATGTCCAAAACTGAACTTTTGCATTCTGGAGCATGAGCCTGCTACTTGCTAGCTGCAAGCAGTATGTACTGGTTGTACATTTTGATAGTAGCTGAACTAAACCAAAGTGGGGAAAGCGAGCAAGATTCTAAGCAGGTTAAAAGCTCTAGTCTTGTTAATTCTTAAACAAACATCAGTATCCAGATCTTCTATGGGTTGTCCTTTACTCTCTCTCAACTGTGACAGGTCCTTAACTAGTCTCCATATACCAGCAAGGATATAATATCCTTGGCTTCCTTCTGCACTTTCTTTCTAACACTTTCCTCATTAGGTCAAATGGTCCTGCAAGGGAGCTGAACCTGGGCATGTTACAAGTGCCTGTCCCACAAAGGACAAACGGTTCTCCCTCCTAACATGCAAGTTGCAAGGAATCCTGTCTTGACAGTTAACATACATTTTCTCACAGTGAGTTTTAATTTCTGTCTACCTAGCTATATCCAGGCCTGTAAAACAGTTCTGCACCAAGGGGTATCAAATGTTTTTCTCTTTGCTTTGGTAGGGTGCCCATCCTGAGGGCGGCAAACAATTCCACTTTATGGCTCAATGTGAAGATGAAAAGCTGGTGACTGTACTGAAGATGGCAAGTTCTCGCTTTCACTCTGAATTGCCGAGGATCCATTTTCCCCTATTGTTTCAGATTCCTAGTCAAGCACCTGGAGAAGATATTTTCATAATCCTGTAATAGGCTTAAGGACTTGAGAGCTCAGCTATCACACCAGTCCAGTGGTCATGGCATACAGGATTTGGTTTCTGCCAGTGGTCAAGTATCAGGAGGAAATATGCCCATGCTACTTCTGAAAGAGCCACTTGTAAAATACTTATAAAATTGTTCCCTGAAGCAGTAGGTTTTTTTTTTTTCTTTCCTCCTTTCGTTTCCATGTATCCATGTATCGGTCTTTATTTACATGCTAGCAAAGATCTAATGTTTGCTGTCTACATCAATGTTTAATTCCCGCTGCATTCTCTACTTTGGATTATTTTCTTCTTACTGTTTTTTTACAGACAGTAAGGACTGACTCTTGGGGTCTCCCAAAGGCAGTGCTGTCATCACAATATCAACCAGTTCTGCTAAAGGACCTAGCAGGCAGGAAGGTGCTGGCCCTAACCGCTTGAGACAGTAATGCCCGTTTCCAGAAGCCTGAGGCTGGGAAAGATAAATTCCACCCAGCTTTTCTGCCCAAAGCATTCTTCTTGCCAGCAGGAGCTGAACTCTCCTTCTACCCTATAATGTCTCCTCCTCTCCCTACTGCCCATTGTACACTGATGGAGACAACATGTAGTGCTGATGTGTGTGTTTGGGTTTTTTTTTTAACCAAGGTGCCAGGATATGCCAACACCACCTCTTTTTCTGAGGGCCATTCAGAAGATGACAGTTCTTCAGACAGTGGAGGATGTGATTCATTACTGTGCACCACATGCAACGTTCCACCTAAGCTGGTTTCCATTGGTTTTCTGCTCTAAGAAGTGACTGTTAATACTGTTTATCTGTGTAAGGGTAATCCAAATGGAGAGGACCCAGGAACAGAGCTGGGATTCTCACTGTAAACAGCTCACAACGAAATGGGATGTCTTTCTGTTACATGTGTCCAGCCACATGAACAAGGAGTGCCTGGTCTGCAGTTGGGACACTGGGTGCTTCATGCTAAAATAATGAAGACGTATCATCACCTACTCTACAAGGACTGGGCTGTACTCCAGGATTGAAACTGTCAGGTTGGTAACAGTGCAGATGAACAAAGGGAGATAAACTCTGGAAGAAGGGCTGGTCTGAAAGAGTTGAAGAGAGAGAACATTGATAGTCAGCCAGAGATTCACTGACAATACTGCTAAGGAATTCTGGCAAGATGGGGTGGACATCCCAGCTCTGGTGAAATGCTACATCTGCCAGTGGCTTGAAAAACAGGATGAAAGAGTTCAATTCAAGACTGAAGAACATTCAAAGTTGTTTTGCTTGGATAAGAATTGAATGACATCCTTGTAAAGCTAGGTAGGTCAATGGACAGCATGACTGAAGGCTAAATGTGTATGACAAATACCATGTGCCATATGTTAGAAGTAGTAATTTAAGCTATTCCTAATCTTTATTGGAAACTAAATTAACTAACCATTCAAGAGAAAGACACATTCATTATTGTAGGCAGGTCAGTAAAGACATTCTGCATTATGCAGATGAAAGAGCAAGCAAAATATTAGGATATGAAAGTAAGAAAGAAAATGACACTGAAAATATGGTGCCAATATGCACATCAATAGTACAGTTTCCCCTGGAAAATGCAGTTAGTTCTAGTCACTTGATCAGAAAACAAGAATAAAATTAAAGGAAGATTAGAGAGGCCCAGAGGTGGTGATGACAGCTCTCAGACAGCCAGTCTGACTTCCATGTGAACAGAAATGAAAGTGAGGGATTATTTAATTGTTTATGACACATGTAGTGATTTGTGGAAAAGAGGTAACATATTGTCACAGAAGCAGAGACCCCAGGAAAGCTGACTGACTTTATTCACATCTCCAGAGAAGTACAGGACATCAAGCTGCCATGACAGATGTGCTGACTGGCATATTTTAACTGATAATTGGTTTGGTTCTGCTTCCATCATGGATATGAGATCCCTAGGCAGCTGAGAGATGGATCTCTCCTGCTCTTCTATTGACTCGTGCCCTCTGCTCGAGGAGGGGCACCAGTGGTGCTGACATGGGCACCCGTGCATACATTTTGGTTTTTCTTCGTGAGAGAGAAGCAGATCCTCCAACAGAAACTTGCAGAATTTGGGAGAGGGAGGAACTCAGATGGACTGTGTTGGAAACACCTCACTTGCTGCTCAGTGGAAGGTGCTTGGTGCTTCCTTTGTCTCATGTTATGCTGTGAGTGCTCAGTCTGCTTGGAAACTGATGAAGCCTAGAGCATCCTACAACAAGGACCGGTTGGACCGCCTGTAATTGGGCTTGATGGGTTAGCTTGTGTGGTTTTCTAGCCAGCAATCAAGGGACGCTGCTTTACTGATTCAAAACTGCAGCAGCTTAGGTGCTTTCTTGACAGAAGTAACATTAATAGCAGCTACAACAGTAGGAGCAAGTCACTTAAACCAAAAATGTCAAAGGCATGCATTTCAAAATGGGACTTTTGGTGTAAAATGGGACTCATCTGATTTAGGGTCATATTTACTACAGTACTATATTTACAAGGATGTCCAGAAAAAACTCAAAAACACAAGCCCAGTGGATTTCACAACAGAGGCTGCACAAGTCAGGTCTAACGGAGATACTTTAGAAAATCCCATTAGGTATTTACTGGTATCTGCAGATGGCCGAATGCCATCACAAAACTGGGTCTAAAATGCTTCAGAAAGACCTGTGTGCTGAGTCACAGAGGTTCCCAATGGAATCAAGAAATGACCTTACAGTATTTTGGCATCGCATAGCTGGTTTTGCAGATTGATTTAACTATCAGTTAGGAGGTCACAGGACACAGTAAGGATGGGATCAGGATATTTTGTTTCCTGAAGATCCTTCAAAACTCATGCTGGCCATGTGCACACTGCTGTCTATAGAATGCAAGTCCTGAGCTCGTACTGCTAACACCACATTGCTTAAGCATGCTATGATAAAGGATAATAATTTTGCTAAGTGTGACATGACTGGAAAATATAGCAAGAAAGTTTTCATGTGTGTGGCCTTGACTGGATTCACATGATACATGAGGAAATAAACAGAGTGGGAACATCGTCTGCATATACTTTGACTACAGGATTTTCTGAAAACAAAGATTTACATAGGAAAACATCATGTGAAATCCAGTCAACTGAAATTCAGTGCAAATATGTTTTTTAAAGTCAAACTTAAAGATGTGACCTTTGAGTCACAGTTCCATTTTTAATTGTAAATACTTTTTTAATGGGAAAAAGGGGAAACAATTTTGAGTCTGTCAAAGTGCTTGCTTGGACAGTGTTGTTTCAATTAACTGCAATCAGTGAGTTTAACTAACTCCAGGGCAGAAGAGAGACAACAAAAGAGCTTTTTCCTCTAATGTTTTCTCCTTTTTCTGTTTTAAATTAAGATCTAGCTGTATGATGGTACCCCAATATATTTGTATAGCTCAAAGCATAATATTGTACTGTTAGTTCCCTAGAGCCCAAAAGAATCCTTCCTACAAGTTAACTTCAGGAGTTAAGGCATCTGGAATGGCCTTCGTCCCAGTTCAGTGCTATCCCATACAGACTTAATCTGATCCACTGACTGCAGTAGATTCCTTCTGGAGAAAAATGCCTGGAATGACAGCATCTCTGCCCTCCTTACAAATACTGTGAGCATTAATGCGGTTCCTAGTAATCAGGACAGAAATCATGGTTGTGAAATGAAAAATAATGTCTGTGGAGAATCCTTAGACGTGGAATATAATGCTATACAAAACGAAGCAGGCTTCTGACTAGTCTCTGCCCCAGTGATGTACAAGCATAGGCCACTGATGACGGAGGTCTCTGTACCCAACAGAATGAGGAAAATCCATGGACAAGCTAGAGCAAAGGATTGAATGACTGTACCTCATGCATGATAAACTCATTATCAAATAGTTCAGAATTTTTGGCTGTGTTCATTAAAATAAAAGCTCATTAATTAAGGGGTAATGATATGTTGCCATCCTCATCATACAAATAAAGCTCAAACAACAGTATTTATTATGGTGTGCTCTAAAAGTACTAATCCAACACAGACTACCCAAACAAGGCTGTGAAACACAAGTATTATATTAACAGAAAGTAGAACATAAAAAAACCTGGAGAACAAAGAGGAAAAAATCACCAGGCAACATAGTAAGAAATTTCTTGAACATATTAAAATTGAAAGGTGTTGTATATGCCAGATCTTCATGACATAAGGCTGTAAGAGACAGCTAAAGAGGATGGGAAGCTGAAGAGACAGCTAAGGGGGAGCAGGAAAATAAATGCATGCTATGTTATTGCCCTTGCTATCAGAAAAAAACCCTGGACATTCTTATTGCAAGGGCACTAGTTTTGGAGCCACAATGTGACATTAATGGAGGTAGGAGGTCCTTAAAAAGAGATTAGAGAACAGCCTGAACAATTTAAATTGGATCTAAAAGGTTGGCAGAACCAGACAGTTCATCACGGCACTCCACAAGCAATAAAAAGAGTGCTAATACAGTAAGTTTATGATATACGCATAAAAATGCCACTGGCTTTGAATGACAAAGAAGTCAATATACTATCTAATATTATTCCACAGCAATCCCAATCCACCTTTCTGGTACACATACACGTGTAATGCACTCCCCACAGCGTCCCTGAAGTTTCCCTACGTGTCAGTCTGTGCAGGGCATGAATCAGAGATAACCCCTCTTACAGGGGCTTGTATTTTTGCTCAGTGGGCTGCTCCAGAGTCAGCCTTTGATGGGCTGCAATAAGCTGCCAAGCAAAGACAGTATCGTCAGAGGCAGAGGAATGTCTTCTGTAATGAAAGGCTGGTTAGCCTGACATCAATCACAGGAAAAACAATGGGAAAACAGAAGTTTTGGGTCAGGGATCAATTAATACAAAATTATAGGACAGAAACATAATTGCTGCCAGCCAATAAGGCTTTGAGGAATACAGATCTTCTTAAATCCAAGTTTGGTTGACAAACGCACCTCTTTAGAAGTGAAATAGCTGAGCTTTACATTTAATGTAAAGCATCCACTCATGGATCAAGAATTGCCCAACATATTTGTAAAAACAGATATCAACAGAGACAGATCATTGGTTCATGGGGAATTCCTCCAGCCTCAGCAAACAACTCACTGTTACCCAATATGTTCAGCAATACTCTGGCAGCAAATACAACAGTGCTGCTGGGAAAATTTACAGAAAATGCATGGATTGATGTAATGGTAAATAATAATCATGACAAAGCATTCCACCAGATAGTGCTCTCACATCTGTGTTTAATACAGTGAAATTCAGACTTATGCATCAAGGCATAACAAATTCCAACCACAGGCACAGAAAGGGTACCACATCCTGCAAAGTATTACTGGCAACTTAATGCGACCTTTCCATTACATGTTGTGGCAAGGGCAGCTAATGTAACTTGTGCACATATAAATGGGGAGGTAATAAAAGTATGTAAATGTGGGATTTTTTTCACTGTCTGGCTGTGCTGAGGCTGTTAGCGCAATACTGAATATATGCCAAAAAGAAGGATGAGTAAATGGACAAGATACAGAAATAAAGTAGAAAACAAATCTTATGAATAAACACCACTCTGTTCAAATTATCAAGATAAGACCAAGGAATAATCTGATCAATGTGCATAAATACCATATTGAGAAAAATGATGAGTACTTCATCTGGATTTTTAAATCTAATAGAGCAAGGCCAAGTAAGGACCAATTAAACTAAAGGTCAGTTAAATCCCAACTAGAAATAAGACATGATCTGTGACAAGAGATGTGACCTTCCATGGATCATACTAATAAAAAAAAGGTCTGCTAGTCAGCATGTCTTTGGGGAAAATAAATCTTGCTAAACACAAGGTTGACTGGCAAACACAGCCACTCAGAAGTGAAATACCTAGGCTTTACACCCAGTGTGAAGCATCCCTTAGATGGCTCAAGATTACTTTCCTGACCATGGCGCATATCTACATAGTTTATTATGCAAAGGATATCAAACTGCATGATCCTTTGGAAAGTGACTCCATTTGAACACTTCTGAGGTTCCAGTTAAGGCTTTGTGGAGAGAGGTGGTCTCTGGACAGACAGAGGTAACAGTACAGGTACAGTGAGAGCTAACTGTCAGTACTGTTAGTTGGCATTTTGTACTGTACTCTGTATGCTGCTGTCTTTACCTAGAGCCATGATATGAACGAGCCATCATGGCCACCTAGTCTAGACTTGATGCCATAGTTGCTTTTTTTTTTCACTTGTAACAAATACAATATGAAGAAATCCATTGGGTACAATGGCCCAGGGTGCTGTGCATACTAACAGTGAAGAATCTATTGGCAGAAGTCCTGACTGAGTCCTGTTTTCGTGTTCTTGGAATGGCATCGCACTGCACAGTAACTGATATGGTCAAGTATCTAAAAGCCTAAGATAGGGTTCTTTTTATTAATTTAAGTCTAAATTTAATACTAAATAATATATAACAAATTGTCCAATTATTAAAGTGAATAATAGAGCCAATGGTTATCCTACAAGCTCAGTGTTTTCAAGTAGTGTATTTCACACACTAGCATAATCAAAATCTGATTGAAATGTCTTTTCTGGGAGGTGTTTACCTCTGTTTCTACCCAGCTGTGCAGAGAACAAGTCTGTCTATGTGACTCTCCCATTTGCTGTCACTTTCTTGTAACAGACGTTTATGGATCAGTCTCTTCAAAGTTCCAACAAGGTCTGAAACTGCATCCTGCACAGAACACTGATGATATTGATTTGAAGAACCGTGCCTGTCTCTAGGCCAGGAGAAATTCATGGCTTTCCACTGTAAATTCTTTCTTACTTGGAACTATAGGATTAATTACTTCAATGTTTGAGTAAGTCACCTCTCTCTGTTAGAATGACAGCCAACTGATAGTGCACACTTGGTGTCATTTCTTTTAACAAAATAATGGTCATTCATCAGACTTGAGTTCTATGGTTATTTATAATCTATTCAAGAACTACTGTCCATTTAAAACAAAGAAAAAAAAATAGTCCTAACATTTCTGGTAGTCACACTGAGTTGACTGAACTCACATAAACATTTCTGACATTTTAGAATGGGCATCTGTTGCAAGCACGGTCACAGGTCCCATCAACAGCCAACTAAAGTCCCAGCTGATTCACTGTAACTGTGTTTGGGCACGTGTTCCACTTGGTTACTAGCCTAAAACTGTTTTTTCCATTTCCTTTACCAATATAAGTCTCAGCCAACAAAGAAATCTCTTGACAAGACTTTGATTTCTACAGTTCCTAAATAACCTTCACGTTAATTCCTTCCAGAAACACAAGTAAAAGTCCTTTCTGAGCAAAGTATCGCTTCTGCTCTAGTGGGGAAATCACGCTTTCAATTCTACAAGGCAAAAGGGCCCTTTATATGTCATAAAAGGTAATTTCTTCTCCTTCCTCCAAACCTCACCCACCGTGTGGAGCAACACCAATCCTTCACAGTGCATGAAAGTTCACTTTGGGGATAAAACTAGGTGGCTGGTTAGTAAAGCATCTGTGAAGATGGCTGACCACCCAGAAAGAAAAGAAATAATAAACTATGCTATGATTATCATGCCTTTGAAGTTAGCTTCAACCGTACCTTGGGATAAATGGAAATCACCCAAGTCAGAGGATGATTATAACATGAAACTGAATTTTTGGTAAGTCCACTTGTTCCCTCACCTCACTTTCTGAGTGCCTTTAGGGGGTTCTCAAGGTGCCCTTTGCCACCAGCTCCATTTGCGAGTAGCGTCAGGAAAGGTCAGCCCTACATGGCTTTGTGTAACAAAGACATGCTGTGTCCTAGTAAAAGGACATTCAAGGGGTAATTATTATCTGAAGTAGCTACAAACACATTGTATGTCATTCACCATCCCATGGAGCCTTTCCTAAAAGTCCCAGGTCCAATACAGGCTGAAAAAATGACTTCCCCAAGTGACAAAGGTACAAATGGGCTTCATAAATATTAGAAAACACTTCTCTTCAAATATAGCTTTTGTTGTAACGCATTTGCGGGTGGGCAGGGATACTGTGTTTTTTGTCATCAGGCAGTGTGTACTACGCTGATTCAGAAGAGTATCAGCCATTCTCTACCAAGTAATTAATAACCACAACTCCGTACTTTACAACATATAGGTTGTGTATTTGCTGCATGCAGTTCATTCACCCTTCTTCTACCAACCCGGTCGGGATGATGACTTCCCTGTGCATTTTCTACTGGTGACATTACAGGCCTGACCCCCCTCGCCTTTAGTAAGGTCCAGTTAAGTCTTTCTCCTTTTAGTTGCAGAGACATCTAAATAATAGTCAGTTGATTGTCTGCTTAGTTCAAGAGCTGACACGCGATGTTCTCAGCTGATGGCAAGCTGTTATCTCCAAACTGATGAATAAGCAACCATCTGTTATTGCCCATGTGGGGAAGTAGCTGTGTTTGCTCTATTGACCCACACAGTTCCAATGTGTGGCTCGGACTGTCTGCCTCTCAATTCAGTCTCCCTTAACAAAGGCCCACTGGTGAAATGCTTGCTTTCTGTTCACAACAGATGTATCTCCAGTGCATCTGTAATGCTGACTAGGTGAGGTTTTGATGTTGCCTGATATTCAGCACCTTCCTCTGTCTTCTTTGCAATTCTTCCTGGATGACTTAATTTTCACACCAGCTTTGGTTAATACCTGTTCTGATACTGTTTCATTCTCTGTACCACAAAGCAGCTGTTTTCCATACACCATTTTAATTGTTCAGACAGGCCTATATAGTTTAACAGACACAAAACTGATTAGATAAGCCCTTAGGCTCAAAGGTCTGGAGAGACATATGCCATCTAAGGCATAATTCACTTCTTCAGAGCCTTGTAGAATCAATTTCCAGTCAGCCAGCCATACCTAAATGTAAAGTTGGAGAAGGCACCAATCCATTTTTACCTCTTCATAATGTGTATCACCAGCCCAGAGGAAGGAACTGTTGTCTGGGAGGTGCACAGGTGTAATAAAAGACTTCACACGTTGCTAGGTGAAGCCAATTTGTATTTGCTTTTATTTTGTGGAACAGCATATGGCAGCTTTTCACTAAGTCTGAAGTCAATCAGATTTCTAGGCATAGAATAATTTACATGAGCGCATCCTTAACCTGCTAATCTTTAGGACAGCACATTTTTCAGCCTGTGCAGCATGCTTTGCCTTGATGTCTAAAAGCGCTATCTCATCTTTCACTCAGGAACCTGCCAAAGTTCACAGCCTCCAGTGTAACCACAACCTGAAGACTGTCTGGGAGTCCACCTAAGGATGCTCTGCTCCATGACGCTGTGACCACACTCCTTTGCCTTCTGAAATCCACAGGAGCCTATCTTCCCCCTTTAACTGCAATGCTTTTGCTGTAAGACAGAGAGGCCCATCAGCTCCTTGTTGGCAGTCATTAAGAAGCCAGATGAATGGGCAAAAACACATAGTGAACTATATCTAAGGAAAAGACAGGGTGCTCCTCACCCAGAAAGAATATGAAATAATAAATATTTGCTCTGAAGGACAGATTAGGATCCCTCACTGGTTTTCATCTTATTTTTTTGCAGGACCACCCAGTGTTTGAAATGAGAGAGACACCAGAGAGGCTCCTGTAGATGCCAAAAAGGGTTATAAATCTTTGCTCAGAAGGGAGTTGAAAAAAGAACAGATGGACTTGCTGTTAGAATTGACCATGGGAATAGCCACAAAAGCAGAGACCAAGAAAATGAAGGAACTTGAGAGGCCTGGGAAATCTTATCAAGGAAGATATTAAGAAAAAAGGGCTTCAAGGGACTGTTTGAGCTGCTATGGAGAAACAGGACAAAGATGCGGGGAATTTTGACATAGCAGCGCATCAGTACAGGAGTCCTGAGCCCATATCCCACCTCTTGCCATACCTTCCCACTGCTGTTTTACAGCTTATAGGAGAGCCTATAGGAGAACCGTATAGGAAAGCCTCCTTACTGGGGGAGGCCAGTCCATGAACCAGAGCAACACACAGAATTAGACCTACTCAGTAGAGTCTCCTAAAAAGATCACAGCCCACCAGTGAAGGAGAATGGGCATCCGATAATCAGAAGTGACGGAGTCCTTTAAGAGGATTCTTTCTGTGGTACTATTTGCAGTCATGCACTTTAATCCTTAGTGCTTTGTGTAAAATTTTGCCTTTTCCAAAAGTAACAGCAACTGCTTATACATTTTGTTCTGGATTGCTCTGCACCTTTTTGTTACCTGAACAAAACACTGGAAAAAGAAGTAATTATCTGATCTTCACCACTATTGTGCAGGACACAACAACGGCTCATGCAGAGAATACCATCTGCTCTTTGCAGGCATCTTGCAAAGGTGTGCACCTGGATTATCTTCTGCCCTGCAGTAAAGGCACCACAGATTTCCTGTCGAAGTCTGCCATTTTCTGTAGAGTACAGAAGTGCAAGTTTTCCCATTTTCAGAGAGAGGACTCCGAACCCTGCCGGCAGCTCCGCCTGTGGAGTGAGCGGCACAGCCCCTGCCTGGGAGCTGCCAGCTCTGCCTGCACCCGCGTCTCCGCGAGCGCCGCGGCAGCCTGCCAGCTCGGGCTGACCAGCCCCGTCTCCGGCGGAGGTGCCCACTGCCAGCATCAGAGGCATTGGAAGGAAAGAAGCAAGGAAGCGAGAAGGGGTTTATGGATAGCGCCTGTCACAGACCATCGACCCAGGTGGTGAAAATAAGCAAGCAGCTTCTTAAGCAAGTAGCTATAAATGAGTAGAGAAGAAAGTTGTTAGTGTTTGATATTTCAGCTTGGGAGACACAGAAAAATCTTGCACTCGCCATGCTGAAACATACTTAAGAGCTTTCTTAAACAGCAGGTGGTAAATTCTTAATAGGAGAACTGCACCCAATTTAACCAACTCACAGTAATTCTGTGCTAGGCTTCCTGCTGTCCAGTTCAAACAAACTGATCACTGAGGTAAAATGTTATTTTTATACACAGACCCACACAAGCACCCTCCACAAATTATATAAACCAGTTCCTCCAAAAAGGTTTGTTTATATTTTGAGTACATGAAGTTAACAATTAGCAGACAACACATAAATAATACGTGTTAATGGGATAACACCATTGAAAGGCAGCAAAATTAAATAGTACATCATTAAATTATGGAACACACCATATATCCTCCCCATCCACCGACCCCACTGGCAAGGACTGCTCTGGACAGGAGCTCAGGCTAACGGAGCTACGAGTTCCCCAGGTTTGCCTTATCTGTCCCACACACCACCTGGTCAGCGATTGCAGACACCGTTAGAGGCTGCTGCCTCCTGTCTCAGCCATGGAGGCTTCCCGACACCGTCCTCGCTCTCTCAAGTTGCTTCCTATCAAGAAACCCTTGAGTCAGTTGTGGGAAGAGGGAGCAGGCACTGACCACCAGCAGAAGTACTGCTGCAAATGAAATGATTGATTTCAGTAGAAAGGTCGTCTTCTGTCTGGTTGTCGGAAAACCACTCTCTGGAGATGCTGGAGGATGTATGTTTGTGAGGTTTTGGCCCATGTTTTTGGGCCCCTCACTACAAAAAGGATGTTGACGTGCTTGAGCGTGTCCAGAGAAGGGCAACGAAGCTGGTGAGGGGTCTGGAGCACAAGTCTTATGAGGAGTGGCTGAGGGAACTGGGGATGTTCAGTCTGGAGAAGAGGAGGCTGAGGGGAGACCTTATCGCTCCCTACAACTACCTGAAAGGGGGTTGTGGTGACGAAGGTGTTGGTCTCTTCTCCCAAGTAACTAGTGATAGGATGAGAGGGAGAGGAAATGGCCTCAAGTTGCGCCAGGAGAGGTTTAGACTAGATATTAGGAAAAATTTATTTACGGAGCGAGTGGTCAAACATTGGAACAGGCTGCCCAGGGAGGTGGTGGAGTCACCATCACTGGAAGCGTTCTAAAAACTCGTAGACATGGCACTTCGGGACATCGTTTAGGGGGCATGGTGGTGTTGGGTTGACGGTTGGACTTGATGATCTTGAAGGTTTTTTCCAACCTTAATGATTCTGTGATTCTGAGGTGAACTCATTACCCTTGGGGCTGAGGAAAGCTTCCCAAGGGTAATGAGCCGCAATGCCTGATGTGAAGTAGGTGTGCACACAAATTTGGCATTAACCTGCTATTCATGTGTTTGATTTTTAAATGAAGTGAAAAAATGCACAAATATCAAATATGCTTGACAACTAACACCACATAATGGTGATAATTTCAAATATAACCTGCTCCTCTGTAGTGCCCCAATTCCTACCCAGTCCTGCTATCCCTCTTTCTTGATGCTGATACCCATAAGCCTAGATCAGCAGGATGCTTTACATTTTGATAGACATCCTCCAGCACCAGACAAGCAACACAGAAGAGAGAGAACATTTTTCCTGATTGTGGAATCCTCAACAAACACCACATTATTTTATTTAGCTATGGTATGAATATCCTACTTTACTTTCCAAGTTGACAAGGCATAAGGGAATGACTTAAAAATATATTTATTCTGGGTCATTTTTACTGAGACAGTGAAAGTTAAATCTGTCTGTGACTTGCCCACTTCTGCCAGTGTGCTCCTGAAAAGCAGAAAAGCTTTGAAAGACAGAAACCTCAGAGACAGCCAGCAATCGCAGGATACCCCTAAACCAGGGTCAAACCCTGCACTCATCAACTCTGCAAAAAGTGGTTTTGATAAACCCAAATCAGGTACCTAGAGCAATGCAGGTTTCCCACAAATGCCAAGACAAAGCCTTTTACTTTGATAGCGCCAAGGCTTTTGAGTTGACTGAGACTAGACAGGAACATGCGAATGCTGGCCCAACATCTGCAAAGCTTGTGTCATGGGTAGCTTTTATTTTGGTTAGACTATCCTGAATAGAGGAAATTACACATGCAAACGGGAATGTGATCCTCCTTATATTCATCTGTGTGGTTCTGATTGCAGGCATGTTTGGGCCCAAGTTTTCTGTGATGAGCAGAACGGGGCAGACAGAATTTGCATATCTTCCTATTTGGCATATCTTCATTTGATAGCCTTACAAGCTAATTCTGTTATTTAAGAATGCAGTAGATATTAAGAACACACACTGAATATCACATCAGCTAGCACAATCAAACATATGGTAAGGTATAGAGTATTCATAAAGCATCGGAAGACAAAATGCCAGAATACCATCCATACGCCTGTGGGCACATTTACCCAAATGAATGGGTAAACATGACTAAGTTAGTAGTATAATTTTATCAGTTCACAAATATCACTGCCAAATCAAAGCAGCTATCTACTACTTGCCCAACACCCACACGTTATTTTCCTTCATTACTCAACCTGCTTTAGTGTGATTCTATATAAGCTTAAAACTGTGGAAAGAAAATATGGCCTGTATGGAAAATTGCTGTGGGATTGCAAAAGACATAGAGCTTTGCCAAAGAAAATGAACTCTAAAAACTGTTTTCCTTGTTCATGTGCTCTCTCCAGGCCCTCTTGTTTATGTAAGGGCTCGATATATGATCAAGTTACCTTGCGTCAGCCAGGCTGTGGTAATTGTCTGTGTGTGCACTTTTGGCCCGTAGCAAATGCAAGAAAATGTAACTTGGTTTAAGCCCCTTTCACTGCAGGCAAACCTAACACAACTTACCTTACATTCCCTGTGGGGTGGGAGCGTGCACTGAACTTGCACGCAGTGATATGCTAGGTCCCAGGAACCTTATGCTGTGTCTGAGACCCAGGATCATGGAAAGCACCCTAAAAGCTCCGGGAGAGCTTGCCTTTTTTCTGCAAGTACATTGCACAGGCACACAGCACACTTACCTGCCATGCCTCAACCTTCTTAATGTCTGCACAGGATCCATTAGTGAAGAGTCCTTTCCCAGGGGTACAGGTATATATATCCTGCAAGGCATGGGCAATAGAATATACTGCCAAATACACATTATAGGATATCCGCAAGTGCGTGTAGTCCATGTACGGTGTCTCCACACTGGTGATGTTCTCATCCCCGGTGCACGGAGGACGGAAGGCAGCCGTTCCATTTCCAGCTCCCAGTCCGTCTTCATGGCCCTTGTGGAAGGAAGTTGAAGCTGGAGAATTTTTGGACCCATCGGGGAGATAGCAGTTAAATGTCTCCTCCCAAAACTCCTTGGCAAAGCCATTGTTGGTAGACTTCTTGGGATGCACCTTCTGCAGGAACTCACGAAAGCCTGGGATCTGTCCTGCCTTCAGTGCAAACCCAATGGTGCTGCCGATGACACGGAAGAACTCCGGCATGGCTATCAGGGAAGAGCTGGCCCAGGCCTCGCTTGCCAGCCAGATCTTGCCCGTGATGTTTCGCCTGACAATCTCTTTGATGAGGGGCTCCAGATCCGGGCCACTGGAGAAAACAACGATCACCCTTGCTGTGGAGTTCTGGATGACCTCCACCACCTGCTGGATTTCCTCTTCGTCTGAGTACTGGGAGATGAGCTCGCTAAAATCAATGCAGATGTCTCTTTCCTCTGCCTCCTCCCGAAACTTTTCAATCCCTGGCCGGCCATAGTCATCGTCGGCTGCAATTGTTCCCACCCAGTTCCAGCGAAAGTACTCGATGATGTCTGCCATCGCCGTAGCCTGATGCTCATCATTGGGGATTGTGCGGAGGAAGGACTTGAACTGATTCTTGTTGCTCAAGAGACGACTGGATGAGGCATAGCTGACCTGTGAGAGCACAGTGAACAAGCAAAACACACCCTGAAGAGAACTGCCTGGGAATAAATTGCCTACATTTATCTAGCATCACTGTCAACCTGTGTAACCTCAGATGGGATGAAGAGGGAGCTGAGCACCCCACTGGCAACCACGTACTCTTAGCCTGTGGCTGCACATGATCCACTCTGAGAGTCTGTGTGCTCTTGTAGCTGTGACTATCTCACATACAGGAGCAGCTGCTCGGACCTGAGAGACTGGAGCAAGCTCGTGTCCACCTGTAAGGTCAAGGATCTGAGAGAGAGAGACACCGACACTAGCTTGGAGGAATGGAAAAGAGGTGAGCCACGGGTAGCCTACATGCACCTCACTGCACTTCCTGCCAAATCCAGAAACAAGAGGAATGTATCTTTTAGATAAACGAGGGCAATGCATGTAATTCAGACAAAATGCAGGCTTCCTCTGTCCTGAACCAGACATGAAACAGCAGGCTGATATTGCCATCCCAGACCTACTCTGAAGAGCACTGTCTGTCTCCCCTTGCCTCTCACCTCCGTCCCCATTCTTAAACAGGCTCGATCAGGCACCGTATGCATGTTATATACAATCTCTGCTGGCTGAAGTAAGAATAATGTGATGTATATCAGTCGCCTTGACCCTGCAGAGCATTAAGGTAATGCTGGTCAATACTACCTTAGCAGTATTTCCTGACTGCTGGCCAGAATGAGCAAAGCAGCCAGTAGGTATGAGCCACTGTGTTTTACAGTTAAAATGGGATTTTATCTCTTTTTCTAAAGCTATCAAGAAATTCTTTTTTTCCTAATCAGAACAAGTGCCATATGCTCTTCAGATGTAATTTGGATTTTCTACAAGTAAGAAGAAAACCATAAAACCCAGAAGAGAATAGTTTAAAGATCTGGAGAACTTTAAAAACTCACTTATCTTTACATTTTGAGATTGGTATCTGAACTCTTTCAGACTGACTCTCACTTTGAAAAAACCTTCTATAAACAGCTCATTTTGTCCAAAGTGGAAATTTACAGAAAACCTTAACTCGTCCTTAAACTCTGGCATTTAATGTTTCTGCAAGAAGAAAGAAAAAGCGGTCTCCTAGTGCAGTTTCAAGGGCCACAGGAGCAAATCCTCCTTTCATAGAGCTATACTTTCGCCTGGACAGGCTCCTGCCCAGTGCTACTCTCATCTCCTAAAACCTAGTGCTATGGGGTACAAGGCATGGTACCCCACTCCTGCATGTACTGTAAGGGTACAGCTAGGTGAGATACTGAGAAACAGAACCGGAGTCGTAACGTTTTCCGTTTCTATGTCAACGGAATGAGTAATGAACCTTACATTAATTGTAAAATACACTTCCAACTTGTACTGACATGCAGGGTCTATTAAGCATGGATTTTCTAATGGCCTTACTACAAATGGCAGCGATAATGCGTATTCTAATGCTGCCCAACAACTCCCAGTTTAAAAGCCTGCTTTCAGTTGCCATACTTCAATCACCTAGCTGAGATTTTGTTCCAGAACTGAACCTCTTGACGTCTACCCATTGCAGCAACTTCTGAGGAAGACTACCGCCTCGTAGCACAAATGCCGTTCCCTGTTCAAAGGGAAAGTCTGAGAACTGCAAGCATCTCTTACGTTCAGTCTCAACCCACCAACCCTTGTCAGCTGCCGTTGTTCAACTGGTAATGTGAATATTAGCGATGTGTAAATTAACAGTATGCCTTCAAATGCCATCATGGTGTTTATTACACACCGCGTTCCAGTGCTACCCTGGGCAATACCTAGATAACATATATCTTAGCTTAAACTGTTCCTGCCCTGCTCAGAGACCAAACGTCCATTTTTTCAGACTCCTGTGAGAGAGTCAGACTGATAACATTAAATAGAAAAGATATATTACTGTGCACCAGGCAGACAAGGATCCTTCCTTCTTCATTTGTGGTGCAGATGGCAATTGGAGCCCTCGCTGAAATAAAGATATATCCTCTGAGGACAGACTGAGAGTGCAGTGTGACACAGTCTTGTTACAAGGGCTCCTGTGAGCACTTGTATTCATTTTAGAAGAGGAATGGATATGTTAGGCTATACAAGGCAACACATAAATGGATTAGGCCAAGCACTTTTTCCAAAGTTGTCTTCAGTGTGGAAATCTAAAATCAAGAGCAACAACATTAAGCTATGATATGCCAGCTTCTTATTTTTCTTAGGGTCTTGGAAGAGCAGTAAGTTTGTTAAACAAAAGGATGGGACCATGGTTGCTGGCACTGGCTCTGGTAGAGTCAGCAGACAGCAAGAAGGATCCTGCAACACAGGAGCTGGCACAACTACATCACCACACAGATGGCCTCAGGGCAAGGTGGGGCATATCCACATGCTCTCACAAACCCTGGTTTGGAGGCCCTAGGGCAAAAGACAGACAGGTCAGCCCAGAAAAAACCGTTGTAGCACCTGATCAGTAGAAGCAACAACTTTAAACATCACCTACTTGAATGATCAGAGATGCTGAGAGACCTAAGAGTAGCTGGCAATGACTGAACTTTGCCTTAAGTGGGCTCTATGGGAGTTGGGCATGACGAGGCAGTGACCATAGTGAAATAACATCACAAGTAACCTGTCAAGGCTGGCAACTGCCAATGACTGACCTAAATTACCCGTGTTCACAGATTAAACCACTCTAGAGGACTCTAGACCTGCTAGACTAAGCTGCTGTTGGCTCACTGTTGTTACTGGCTGCTTGGTAACCTTTGTGTTTGGGGATTGCAAACTGCTAGCAAGACATATTTGTACCGTAAGAAGACCCCCACATTTTGTATTGTTTCTCTCCTTGAGATTCTATTGGAAATGGCAAAGATGAAATAAGCCATGGAGGCTGAGCTCCCTCTGAGACCTTCTGGTGTGCACTTAGGACACATTGGCAGAGAGGGGGATGGAGAAGCTGGCACAGCCACTGCACATACCTGTACTGGTCCAAATACATTTCTGGCAAATGTGATCCTGAAGAGTTGTATTACTGACTAAAAAAAAAATATTTGGTTTGATTTGTCATAATAAGTTTGGAGGGAAGTAGACTGCTTGCTTTTACATAAACTGTTGTCCCTCTTCAAAAGCCAGCACTTCTCATCATTGTGCTGCCCTCAGCCCTCCAAAGATGTATTCACACAGCTGGGCCGTTGCACTTCTCAGCCCTTCTTTGTTTGAAACAGAGATGGAGCATGTAAAGCAGCAGTGCAGTTCCCTGTCCTAGTTCTCGAATGTACTAAAAGATCCCCTCCAAACACCAATACCCCCAGCTGCACGTAAACAAGAGAAGTGGAAGCATACCTGAGGTATATAAAAGAGTCCCAGCAGATTGGCCACAGCAGTAGAGATGCCAGAGCCGGTTGCGCCCACGACTGCAATGGTGGAAGGGATATGTTCCGAGCAGTTGCAGAATTCATCCAGGTTCAAGGAGTCTATCTTGTTTTGGGCCACAAAACTCAGTGTGGCCTCAAGGGCTTTAGAGACCGTATTGCAAGTATCAAATATCCTGTATCCTAGGGTCATGTTGGGAAGGAGGGTTGGGCTACTGTTTATTTCTTCTATGGCAAAGATCATAGCCTGAAGCCAGCGGAAGCCTCGGAAATTATACCTGGGGGAGCAAAAATAAAAATAAAACAGAGTGAGAAGGAGGGAAACAGAGGAGAGGAGAGGAGGACTGAGACAGAGTGAAGAGTTCCAGATACAAAAAGCAAAAGCAACTTATGCAATTTCTTGCCTCCTACTAAATTTGGGAAGTTTCGCTTTTGTGTTCAGTGGTTACAAAGAGGCGGGCATATGCTACAAGGTTTTGTTCTGGTTTTCAGCTCTTCGGTTTGGGAGCCCACTTCAGAGGTCAGGAGGATGAGGTGAACTTTTCTAAGTCCTCTAAAGTTGGAAAAAGTTGGAAGAGAGCATGCCCGGGGTGTTGGCTGTGGCCTGTCCCTTCTGCTCAGTACCCTAAACCTGGTGATTCCTGAGCAAATGCCCTGACACAAAGCTACACCCACCAGGTTTCCTTCCAGGCTCCTCTGACACGTTTCTGAATGCAGATGGCAGTGTCTGCAAAGCCTGCGCCGCGCGCGATGCTGCCAGGGACTTGGGCTCGGGGATACCCAGCGCGTCAGCTTCTGGCGGCGCCGGGCAGGCGGGGTGCGCTGAGGCACTGCGCTGCCGCGGCCCCGGACGCCACGGTGCCTGGTAGCCCCGCGCAGGGAGAGCTGGCCTCGCATCCCACGCTTGACGCCGCGAGAGAGGGCACAGTCAACCTGTTTATACCCAAGAAGAGAGACGTGCCATAAATGTAAATCCTAGCTTCCTAACTTGTTATTGAGATACTTCAGTGTTTTCATTAAAGGAATCACTTTTCTCTTTATTGTAGTGCCCTCATACATTTGCTTCAGGCATGAGCTCAGAAGATGCCATCATAGCTGGCCTGTGACACTGAAACTCTGTTTTTCGAAGCCGCCTCCGTTCTCTAAAATGGAGCAGCTGAGTTTCCTGGCTATCTGCTACCTGTGCACCGGCTGACCCGCAGCTGGGGCGCGGTGGCAGGGGTGTGCTGCAGGACCTGGGAGTCCCTGTTTAGACCATCGCATGGGCTGGCAGTGAAAGAAGTTGATGCAGGGTGAGCGACTACTTATCGAAAAAAAGAGACGCTTTTTCATGGAAAGCAGAAGGGAGAAAGTTGCTTCGATACGTGTTATTCTCAGGTTTTACTACTGTGTTTTCTCCTGTAAAGCTGCAAAAGCAACTGGCTCTACGCCTGTGAAGCTGCCGTGTGTTAGGGTAATTCAGCTGAAATGGCAGAACCTTTCATGAACTGAAATCTGCCCTGCCTTGTAATGCACTATGGGTCAGGATAGCACTTAGTTTGCAGTTTTGTGTTGAGTTGCTGCTGGAAACAGGAAAGTGTCAAAGCTGTTATGCTTGAGATCCACTGGGAAAACTGACAGGCCCCAGAACTGGAAGAGCCTGTGGAAATAGCCTGACCAAGAACAGATTCTATACAGAATGGTAAATTTTAGGTTTCACATGAGTGCCATTTTGAAATGCTTTGAGAGAAGTTTCCATTACCAAGGTGAAGATTTCTAAAGATAAGCTTCATGAAATCATGAACTTCCAATCTCTGAGATAAATTGCTTCCAAAGTTGATGTTAGCTATGTCTGACTTATTTAAAGCTGAATGAACATAGCCACGTTACTTCCATTCTACGAGTTTTATATGATTTATCTGGGATCAGAAGTTCTAAAGGTATGACATCTAGGGTTTATCTTCAAGTCTTAAAAACTTCATTTATTCAACTTCATTTCACCTGCTCCAGACATCTTTGGCTGATTTCTAAATGAAGTTCTGCTCTGAGGTTGTACCTCAAAGACCAGACAGTATAGTTTCCGTACAAATCTCTTCAAGTCAAAAAGTTTGAGGCCAATTAAAATTCTTAGCTATAATTTATGACCAAAGGGATAGCTAGCTATTTTAAGATCACCCTTAAGAAAATGGACACCCTTTAGAACAAGTGAGCATGTGTTACAGTTAGAAGTAATTTGCTCATTTAGAATATTTTTTGCTCTAGTTCCAAACCATTAAGGAGCGAGATGCAATGGGAGAGCACTGAAATGAAAGGACAAGTCTCAGAGTGAAATAGGCAGTGAGTGTTGTGTACAGAAAAAAGATGTGCCGGGCACACCACGTTGCTTCACGTGGTCAGTAATGCTCACTGGGATGAACGGCAGCACGGAGGGGTTTTGTGACACTTCTTTTTAAAAAGCTAAATGTATTTACAGATATTTTTAATTAAAATGAAAATAGGATTTGAAGCAAGAAGCTATATTCAGGCTCCTCACGTAAAAGAGAAAAATCTGAAAGCATCTTCTATATTTAAAGGGAAGACTGCTGAGAAGCTGGGAAGTTTAAAGGTACCACTATACCACTTTGGAAAGCTTCACACATTCAAGTATGTGTAAAAGTAAATTTAAGCCTGCTTAAATAATGCATGTGGAGTATGACACGGAATGATTTTGCCTGCTTGACAGCAATTTGGCTACATTTTTTTTAAATGCAGCAAGGTGGTATCTTCAAAAGCAGTGAGAACTGGCCTGTCTCCCTCTTGACTTCAGAGAAAGTGTTTGCCATTTCATTCAGTAGATGCAAACGAAGGCCCATGATGTACAATTGCTTTTATTTCCCATTCTGACATATGCTCCGGATGAATGTTTATTTACAGCATAAGGCCTGTAGTTCAGGTAATTGAGTTTGGATTGGTTTTGTTTTCACAGAATCACAGGATCATTAAGGTTGGAAAAGACCTTTAAGATCATCAAGTCCAACCGTCAACCCAACACCACCATGCCCACTAAACCATGTCCCGAAGTGCCACGTCTACACGTTTTTTGAACACTTCCAGTGATGGTGACTGCACCACCTCCCGGGGCAGCCTGTTCCAATGCTTGACCACTCTCTCCGTAAAGAAATTTTTCCTAATATCTAGTCTAAAGGGGAAAGGAAGGCAGGGGGTGTTTTCTGGGAGATAGACTCCAAAATGTCTTTGAAATGTTTTTGATAATTTACCTCAAACTAGTCTGTGCGGGAGACCTGCAGTTCTCTTCAGTTGCACCTCTGCTGATAGCAGCATCATCAGATCAGGAGAAGAGGACCAGATGGGATGGAGACAAACACACCTTGCTCTGTCTCCTCTAATACCTGATAGAGCTTCAGAAAAGGTCTCATTTTGTTAACTGACACTGTGTTGTACCAGTACTGTAACACAGACATGCTCAGATGAAGGCAGTGCCACTAAAGCAAGATTTCATGATTCCTGCAGTCCTGGTGAATGGAAATTGTGTGGATAAATTCTCTCCCACTGTTCTGTAAGACCCCAGCAAGGGGCTGCAGATAGGTTCCTCTTGGCTTGGTGTGTACAGAAGTGATGGGTAAGAGCAGCCTTTGCACCTGGCAGCAGGTTACACCGATCCAGCTGACCTCCTGTGCTATGCTGCTGCTGTGACTAACATGACTAGTTACTGTAATGTTCTGTCAACCATGCAGAAGTTTGACCAGTAATTTCCAGGAAGAAACTGCAAAGGATTTGTTGACAGAAGCAAACTTCTCATTAGATTTCCAGAAGGTTTAAATAGCCACTGATATTTTCTTGGTGGAAAATAAGCAGCCCCCAAAACTTGTTTTCTGCCATGTTACTTTACAGGTACATTGGCAGAGTCTTGTATTTTAACATTTCTGAGATGTGGTGCTATGACAAGTGGTCAGTAAGCTCTAAACGAGAGCTAATGTAAGTAATTCAGCACCCAAAGGTGTAGATAGGAATTTTTATTTACACTCAGTCCTTTAGCTGTTTCTCCTCTGATGCCTGTCCTTCCAACTGTCAAGAGTGTGCAACCCACTGATCCTTCAGTTCCCAGGCAGGAACACAAACAGGGAAAGAGAAATCAGAAACAAGTCCTCCACAAACCCTCACCTTAATTGTCACATCTGCAGGGGACATATTATCTTTGCAGCTGCCCAGTTTGCTAGGGAGAAAACTAAAAACATCTCTCTGAATCCCACAGGTTTCTTTCTAGTTGGTATAAATGTGTCTGTCAAGGGGTGCCCAGGTTGGCTTAAATGTCTCAGTCAATGTTACAAAGCAAGGGTATGTAAATTAAGGGACATGAGCTCACTGCATAGTTTTAGCTTCCCATGGCTCCATCCTCTGTTTGATTGTTTGTCTGGTTTGGTTTGAAGAGCTCATACTGTCTGGATCATAGAATCATAGAACAGTTTGGGTTGGAAGTGGTCTTTAAAGGCCATCTAGACCAACTCCACTGCAGTGAGCAGGGACATCTTCAACTAGACCAGGTTGCTCAGAGCCCCGTCCAACCTGACCTGGAATGTTTCCAGGGATGGGGCATTTACCACCTCTCTGGGCAACCTGTGTCAGGGTTTCACCACCCTCATTGTGATCCAGCAGGGAAATTAGTCCTGATCCCTGTTGGTCTCCATAAAGTAGTAATTCACAGCCTCATATGAATCCATGACCTTCATTTATCAAAACTTGCAAGGTACTAAACTAAAAGTTTAGTATATGAATAGAATATTAAGGAAAAGGAGGAGAAAGTAATGTGAAAGCTGGAAATGCAGCTGTCATTTACCCTCCCATATCGAACAGGTATTTTGTTCCAGAATGGTGGCAAAGCATGCCTCTCGGCTCACACCAGTACTCCTCTTTCTCTAGTTGTTGTATGCACATACTAATTTCTCTGTCCTCTCTAGATTTCCAGTACATTAATTACATGTTATTGCTCCTGCTACCACTGCTATTACTAAGCTATGCAACGGGGAGATCTTCAGTCATTTGTTGGGTTCCTGTAGTCAGTGGGTATAACAAGTTGCTTGCTACCCTCAGAAGTTAGGGCTATGGGTACGGGGAATTATGCAGATCAAAGAAAATAAAAAAAAAAAATCAGAAGATGAGTGGAAGAGAAAGAGGAAAAAAAACCAATTTGGTCTCAGGGAGGAAGTTCTAAATACCACATTATGCATTCAGTCCTGCAGTAGGGTTAGCAAATACAGCCACAAGGGGAAGAATTAAAATTCTCTGCTCTCTCAGACAGACAGACAGACTTGGTGAGCTAAGTGTCCCTGAGCCGGGCTCTGTGAAGTCCTGCACTATGACATGGGGACGATGTCTCACCAGTTTCACAGCCTGGAAGCTATGTGTCAGAGCGTGGGGCCTTGGCTAGATTACTGATCAGAATACAGGGAACATGCATTAAAAATTATGACCTAGTGACACCATATTGACAACACTGTATCGCAGCTCAGTAGAGGTATGTCCTCACTGCAAACAGTTCATTATGGTGAGAGGAATCCATGGGTACCACCCATCTGTGCAATCATGCTAGCAATAGTACTAACGATGCCACCACCATCACTACTGCTAATCTACCTGAAATCAAGAAAGGACGGTGAAATCAGGTTATGAATAGGCCTCTGTGGGTGCTGACAGGGAATGGGGGTCAGGGACTGCTTGTGCCGTGCTCAGCCTCTGCCTCCACTGCACGCATCCGATATGCATCAGCAAATGCTACAAGGAAAGTTGCTGCAACAGCACCTGAGGCTTACAAAGACAGAAGGACTATTTATATCAAATGCGGGATACTTGATTGCTTAACCAATAAGCCATGTAAGTATTTCCGAAACACAGGAAACAAAATCGCTCTCACTTTCCGTGCTCCTAGCTGACATTTGATGTGGCAAAATCATGAGTAAGTTTTCACTTTGGACTCTAAAACTCAGTGCTTAAAGCATGAAGATGAATTTTCAGTAGAATTGGCCCAAAGCGAATGGAGAACAGATTGTTACTGCTCCCTTTACCTTTCGCTGCTGAGTCATGTATATAGTTTTCCAAATAATCGTATGCAAGGTATGCACAGTAGGTTCAGGCCAGCACGTATGCTGAGCTGGGGAGAAAGGTGCTGTGCCACAGGAGTATGAAGAGTGTGAAAGCTGAAAAAGTGGAGAGAAAACTGTCCTATCCATTTTGAGAAACCTTGTTTGGGACCATAGGTACGGCATGGAACAAAGCTAAACTGTGTGGGAAGACGTCCAAACAGCACAGATCGGGTTCAACAGTCCTCAAAAGAAAGGAAAGCCACGTTATCTTAAATGGTTTAATACTGAACTCCAGAAGATACAGGGGCAAACCACCCACAGGGTTTCAGTGGGACCCTTAGGCCTTTTCTTGGCCCCAAAGCAAAGAGCTTTTCCCATCGTCTGATGATTTGTTGCTGTTGCCACCTAATGGAGAAGTATGAGGAAAAAGAGAGGATGCCCACATACTCCTAGAGTAACCTGGGTCTAATTTTCTTATGTGATATGACACACATTTTCCTATGTAATAAAGAGATTAAAAGCTGTATGCAGCCATCTAACAAGGGTATAAAACTGATTTGCCTCAGCTTTGAAAAGATACAGCAGCACTGACAAGTCTCAGAAAAAGTCAACAGGGGCAAAGGCATGGAACAGATTTAGCACCTTTGGTTTGACCAGGTACAGCCATGCTTATGATCCTCTAGTGGATTTCCCACTCTATAAAAGTTTTTGACACTACAAGATTGGGGAGATTTTAATTTGTAAAGATTTTACTTTGGAAAGATCATACTTCGGAAACTAGAGCCTATCTTTTTCTATTTTAATCTTCTTCCCAGAAAATACTCCCCAGAGTTCACTCATACCAGACTAGCCACCTGCCCAGAACTGAGGAAATTCAAATGTGATATGAAAGACTTTGTCTCATGACTTGAAGAAGATATTGGGCTCTTAGTCAGCATGCACAACCCTGCCCCAACCTACTACCTAATCATGGAGTCCAAAACCAAAAAGGACCACTATGGTTGTGCTGTGAGATCTCTGTACAACTCCAGTCAGAGGAATTTTCTGACTTAAATTATGCTTAAAATAGAGAAATAATTTCAGTAAAAATATCTGCTCTCAATTTAATATGTACCAATAATGAGGAAACCACCATAGCACAGAAACTGTCCCATGGATTAATTATCTTCATCAAGAAAATCCCATGATCAGTCTCAAAAAGTCTTCCCAACCAAATCCCTTTTGAATTAAACTTTTCCTGGAATTGGACATTTTCTGGTAAAGCCGTGCAGTGAAGGAGCTTCCAGTCATCTTAGGTCCAAGCACCCCCTTGTTCCTCCTATTGTAGTTGCTACTACCTCTGCAGCTAGATCTCTGCCTTTCATTAAGTATTCTCTCCCCATTTGCACTATACTATCAACTCACAATTTATCCAGCTCCTTGAAGGAGTGAGGCAAAGTGGCACAAATGCCTCTTCAGTGAGCTCCTCTGTTTTCCACCTGCAACTTCTTGGTGCAGGGGTAAGAGGAACACAGATTTCACCCAGGCAAATTTCAAGTGGAGGAAACCTTTTAGCAGATCAAATGGCACCCAAAAAGGATCTCCCATTGTGTCCTTAAAATGGCTGGTCTGGCTTTTCAGGATTTGCCTGTTGTTGGCAGTGCTAACTCATTAACAACCCTTCGGTCAGCCACACACTTGTGGTACTAGGGGAACGTTCTCCTGTGACCTGTTCTAATAATGTGACCATGTCAAGGGAGTCACCAATGCTGACCCAGCACTGGCAGAAATTAAAGCTACATTCAGTTTGCCAATATCTGCACTGTCCTGCCTGCCACCTGGAGCAGGTGAAGACGACCACAGATCTGAAAACATTCATCGCTTTTCAGTGTTCCACTTTTAAAATGCCACATCTGGGAGAGAAAAATATGCTGGAAATCTGGCAGAGCCTCTTGCTCCATGAAGAGGACATTTCACATACATTTAGTTCATGACTTTCCTGTGCATGCAGAGAAGCAGCCAAAAGAAACCCAGCTTAATTACACTTCTTTCTGTGTGCTCACTATGAGACTGTCTGGGGATGATCTCATAACCTAGACGGATGTGTCCTGCTCAGTGTTTCAGCGGGACACCGCACCTGGAACATGTAAGCATACCAGGAATGCTGTCAGCCATTCTTCATTACCATCTGCAACAAAACTGTACTAGATCCCCAGTCTAGGATGAGAGGTCCAAATAATTCCAGATACACATTTTTTCACATATGATTACAGAAGAGGTCCTATAACACTGAAGCGTTTTCCCAGGCATGGTCAGGACAAAATTCCACATCAATTTCTTATGTTTTGTTTATATGACATTTCAGATGCAATCAGTTTCTGTCACGCTTTATGTGTATTATGTGCAGGGTTGGAAGGTTAAAAATTCCTCATCTTTCATGTGCATTTCTCCCTCCAGGGTTAACTGCCAAAGATTTAAGACAAAACCTATATGCACTGTTTACACAGAAGAAAAAGACATTGGGTGAGGAAAGCCTGGGTAAGGAGTTCAAGTCTGTGACTTTGTAAAGGTCTGTTATGGTCCCAAAGAGACATCTATGTGTTCAGTGGGATTTTTCAAAAGCAGTGACCTATCTCACTTTCACCTATTCACTTGCTTAGACAACTAAACAGTTTGTAAACTCGTAGAAGATGAGAGGCAGAACTGAATAAAAAAACCCCAAATTTAATTTCTAAGCTATTTTGCTATGCATGACTGTAATGAGCTTAAGGGCACTATGGGATAGTTTCCATACTTCTGCTAGGAAAGCTAATTTTCAGATACTATTCAAATGTCCACTGTGAATGGCCAGATAGGTTCATGTTTTGGCAGCTTTGGGTAATACAAGGGTTGCCCTCTTTCACTGTCCAAATATTATTTATGTTACTGTATAACATATGCACTTCCTGGTTTTACACGCCTGTTTTATTCTGTTATTTACACCATACTTTCCCATTGCCTCTACAGGCATCAGATTACAGACTGTACTTACACAGTGTATAGCATGTCACCTGTAGACGAGGAAGGGCAAGGCTCCCTCACCAAAACTTCTTATTTCTCTCTTTGTGGCTTACCTTATACACTCCACTGATTCTGGTCTTGATTTTAGATCCTGGTCTTTAGCAGCCACTCCAAAATGAATGGGGAACAATCCTCCGAGAATAATGTCTCCTTTCTTCTGTGCCCGCTGGTTTGGCCCATAGGCAGCTGTGTTCCAGGTAAATAGCAAAAGAATCAAGCAGCAGCTATATAAAGTCATTGTTCCTCTTTTCATCAGGTGGTTATAGGATGCAAAATTGGAAAAGGTGATGTAAGAAAGCAGACGTTGCAATAGCTAAGATTTTCCTTTCCTTAATACAGCACAGAGAGGATTTGGGACACATGTCTGCAGGGAGATAAGCAACAGGGTGGGAGCCACAGTGCTGGTGTTTCACCCTCTGTCTTCTCCATTGCAAAAGAACAATTCAGCAGTCCTTCTTTCTTCATAACCAAAGCATTATGGAGAGCCCATCTCTGAGAACTGCAAAAGACAGACATGAAAAGTGACCCCAGCTACACACCAGGACCCCATGCTGCTACAGTGGTTCTGCATTGTCCCATCAACTTCTTAGTATGCCCCCATGGCCACCCCCACTCAACAACACATGCAGGACACACATCAACTTTGATGGAGTAAGTCAGACACCCCAGTGATGCCAGCCACACCTCCTCAAACAAGTGTCTTGGATTCTATTGGATGCCTATATTCTCTATCACACGTGTGAGGTGGGTGTCTTCCCACCATCTTCCTATGGTTCTACATGACTCTGGCCACAGGAGATCCTGTAAAACTTGTGATCAGACCTCCATGAACAGAGCATACAGTGAGAGACTTGGATGGGCAAGTGGGGAGTAAGGAAGCATCAAATGCAGTAAGAATCAAACCTTTCTCTTGAGAACAGAACTATGACAATCTTTTGGTGTTGGTCCATCCCCTCCTTTCCATTGATTGTTCGTAACTCTCTACGAGCTTGAAATTACCCTTGCTAAAAATGAAACAAGGTCACAAGAAAGACTTTGACATTCAAAGTGAGGATGACTTCCAGGGAAGCATTTGAAACCAAAAAAGTTCTCCATAATGAATCATGATGGCTTGAAAGGTTCAGTGATCATGTCATTGCAAGCTTAGCTGTCGAGCTTTGAAGCCTGCATCCTGGGGTTGAGAAATATTGCAGCTTCTTTGTGCTCAATATACTTTCCCTGCAGCATGTCTACAGGCCTGCCAAATGAAGAACTAACTTAATTATGGCATATGAAAATGGCTATGGCTGTGGGGGAGGAGGTAGCACAAAAACATTGTAATAAATGTCTCTTTAAGCCTATTTGGAATAGGTGTAAAAGCTAGTAGTAAAAATCTGAAGTTAGTAAAATTCAGAACAGAAGCTAGGCATACATTGCTAATCCTGAGGACAGTTAATTTCTGAAGTCATCAAGAGTTTTCAAGTGCTGAGAACCCTTTTTTGAGGATGACTTATTATGAAGTAAATGTACCTAGACAGATTAGGTCAAAAAAGGAGCTACTGCAGGGAAACACTGTGATCCTGGGGTTTCTTCTAATAGCCAGCCCTAATAATTATGCATGCTGTATGACCACCAATCATTTGGAAATATTTCACACATTTTTGTTAAAATGAAGGTCCAGACACAGCAGTCAATGGGAGGAGAGAGACAAATCTCACATCATTCTCATGCCTCTGCGCTCAATACACTTAGACAGCTGGGCATACGCTGCACTTCTCTGTGGTGGGTCTGCTCTAAACTATTCTTTGGTCCTGGATTGAACAAAAGCACATTTTTATTGGCAAGGGCAATCAAATCTTTGGCTAGAGATCAAAATATGTCTAGGCAAACAATTCTGTACCAGGAAATGCAAAATCACACTGAAAGATTTCGTAGTAACATACTGGTTTTCATATGAAAAAATAGGTATTTCATGTTCACAGTGTCCAAATGACTCAATCCAAAGTCAGAAACTCCCATTTTGACAAACTTGCCTGCTAGATCCCTACTGCTGACTGGGGATTTCAACACTATCCTCAAAATCTGAAACATGGACATGAAATGTCCAGCTGCTGCTGATGCTGGCAGTCAGAAAACACTTTGGGACGTTCCTCTGGCAAGCAAGTGGAGTTATGTCACACTGCTCGAGCCAGGATACGATATCGGCTATTGCTTGCGAGAGGGTTGTCTTAACATCTGACTGGTACCTTTTACTGACAAGCCTCTGGTATTGGCATGTGGCCCTTTGACAGCAGGATGCCAGAACTTTAATCAGAGCCAGGACTAGCAGGTGACAGAGCAGTGCAACAAATGAGTGTCTGGAAAACTGTCCCTGAGCTTTTGGGTTTGCATTTCCCCTGGCAGATGGACAGTGGCTGCTGCTTCTTTGGTGCCCAACAAGGAAGGAAACAGTTTGCCACGTTTCAGGGCAGGAAAGGTCATCTTCCTCCCACCACTTATGGATTCAGAAAAGATATGAAAAAGCGTATCAGACATTTTCTAGGCTGATGTTCTCTCTTCCTGGCTGAGGCTAGTCTGCCAGGTGTTATGGGATGAACTACTGAAAGGCAAACAATCATTGCACTCAGCTGCAGACTCTTTCCATTCCATCCTGGTTCACAAAGCCCTCCTGCTATCTGATGACCCATGGAAATATCTAGAATCATCTACAGAGTATGTGTCTGGTCTTGTGGCAGGAAGAAAGACATGTGGTCTGCCTGCTGCAGAAGAGGACTTTACACCAGGACCCATTGCCTTGACACGTAGCACGCCTTCCTGCGCATACAGCCAGACAGCTGGTGAATGTGCAGCAAGCTCAGTGCTCCAGGAGTGCATCAAGTTTATTGCAGATAGGGAGGTCAAGCATAGCATGCACGCTCTCTACATCTGCTCACAGCCCACTCCCTGCCCAAGTGAGAGGGCTGCTTAGGGAAGTTTCCACCTACATGGAGAACCGTGGCCAGAGCATCCTTGCTGCTACTCTGCCTGCCCTTCTTCCCAAGAACTGCTCAGATCAGGCAGCAAAGAGACACGTAGTCAAACTGCCCTACTATCGTCAGCCTGTCCCTTGCTGCCATCTTTCCAAGGGCACCCTCCCGACACTGGGTGAGTTGATAGCATGGGGTCCCTGAGAAAAAGAGTGGTCTTCTCCCCAGCTGAGCCACTTCACCTGTTTTGCAGTCTGCTCTTCAACCACCTCCAAGAGTGGGTAGGGCCCTCATGAATGCTCTGCAGCCTGCAGGTGGTCTGTGGGACACTGAGGCTGACAAGTGAGGTCCATCACATGAGCTCTGGTCCAGCCAGTCCCAGTGTGAGCGACACATCCCAGTGGAGCTGGGTGCCTTTGGTGCAGCTGATTGCACTTTCCTCCTTGCCTACTTCATTTATCTATCTGTAGATACACCTCCTGCTTAAGCATCACTTCGGTGTGGCACAGGCATGGAAAGATATGTTGGGAGCTTCTGTTCTTAGAAGCAACTATGAGTTGAAGAAAATATTTTTACACTGATTTTGATTAGCTTTTGTGCATGTTCCAGAATGAGCAGTCACAAGAAAATCAGTAACAACAAGCCAAAATTGGGTCCTCTTTTGGACAATTCAATAGGGACCTTTGTTCTGTAAGAAATCACAACCAAAAAGTAAGTAAAATGCTCTCCTGCGTTGCAAACTGAGTTTAAAAATGGGAAGTAATGCAGCAGTATTATTAAACTGAATTTAAATATGCTTGCAGATAGTGTTTGCTTAGATACCCCTGTTCCAGCGTAGCATGTAGCACATATGAAAGCAGCTCAGAAAGCCAGCGAAAAAAGTTGTGTCCAGGAGAGATTTCACGGTTATAAAGGTTGGCACTGTTTAATTTAAGAAAGGATACAAAGGAGAAGAAAGAGAAGAAAAGATCTGAAATGATAAATGGTACATGGAGCCTGATGTGACAGGCAAGAGGCCATGGCTGAGGCTTGTAGGCAAAGGGAAAGAAGAGCAACCTGGAGCTTTGGCCAGTGGCCACTTTCTGTGGGGAGCCCCCTGCCCGCATCTGCTAGAGTGAGGGTGTCCATCAGAGCTGGCGTCACTGGCACAGCACTCGTGCTAGGGCGGAACATTCTTGTTCAGATACTGCCAGGTTTGAGGGTAGTAAGAATAAAATGCTGCTAATGACATCTGGTAAGGCATGGACAAAACATGCTGTGCCCAGACCAAGAGCTGGGGGGTCACCGCGGGGCTGAGTCACCACCCCAACCAGCAATGTAGCCTTCCAGGAGAACAGGGGGGAGTCCTAGGAGAGGGAAACAAGAGGAAGAGGGGTCTGAATTTTCATTTCTTCAGTAGTAAAAAAAAAAAAAAGAAGGGAAAAAGCTGATACAGTGTACTGAGATGACTTGCAGACGTTTGAAGCAGGGAGCAGTGATTTCTGAAGAGCGTCCGCAAAAGAGATGGGATGATCTGACTACTGCTATTTAGCCCAGGGCATCCCCTCCCCTGCCTTGCTCCCCGCTGGCAGAGACCTGGAGGACTACATGCTCCTTCAGGGGCAGAGGTGGAGGGGGGACCCCAGCAACGGGGTCCCCTGAGCCTGGGCAAGGAGCTGTGTGTAGGACTTAGACAAGGTAGGATGGGATCAGTGACTTCCCCATCTGCTGTGGGGAGAGGGCGAGCTCGAGACCACAGCCTGCTGATTTATTACTGTTTTCCTGCTTTTCCTCTAATAAGGCTTTCTTTTACCTTCAGGGTTCTTTGCTTATGAAAAAGGAAACCGTTTTCATCAGGAAGAGATAGACAATGTAATTTAGTTTGCTGGGATACTACGGAGGGGTTTGAACTGATGCTACTGAATATTTAGGAACCACTCTTTGCCACCAGACAGTATGTGGCTGGAGTATTAAATGTAGAAAAAAGTAAATTCACATTCTTATTTCTCTTTCCTCACAGTCAGCAAAGTTGGAAGATATAAACTGGTAAAATAAGGTTCATTTTAAAACAGCATTTACAGCACTCAGTACTCCAAGATGTCATTCAAGAGCATGACAAGGGATGAGACAATGAAAACAAAGTTACTCATTCATGGGATAGGGTACTACTTGGTATCCTCCTAAATAATTTGGAACAAGCTGTTCTCAGGGACAGGACAGAGAAATGGAATAATATCAGAGGTACTGTCTGTAAATAAGAGAGAGAGAGAGAGATATATAAAAAACACATCCCTGAGGAAGCAAACTGAGGGATAGATGTCCAAAGATGCACTGACATGAAATCATATCCAGAAAAAGCAAAAATAAGTGTATGCCCAGCTCCTTGTAAATCTCAGTGTCAAAATTTACAACTCCCCATACTTAAATATCAACTACAGCTTGATACTTGGGAAACCAAGCGTCTCAAATTCATTTAATAGGCGACATAGGTCTCCCAGCTGCTTTCGAGTGGTCTCCACGCCTGAAGTTGAAAATATTTGAAGATACTGATTTCCTGATGAGCAGTTATTAGCTTGCTGCCAGTACCCCAAGCTAATATCCTCTAGTATCATCTTCTGTTGTGGCAAATCTTCCTTCAGTTCTCTTTTCTTTAATTGGGTTAAGATTATGAACCTCTTCCTTATTAAAGAAAAGCATTATGCAGCCAAAGATTGAATTACCGGCCAACACGTGCCTGAAGACATAGAACTTAGCAAAATATAGGTGGAAATTGTACTATTAATATAGCAAATTACTGTGGTCCTGCAGTTTTCAGCTAATAAATGGAGAAGATTAAATTAATAAGCAACTGAATTAAGAAGGAAGCTTGGAATCCATTGCTTTTTTTTTCTTTGCAAATATTTTTAAATTTAAAACATTATTTAGTATTAGAAGATAAATTCTTTCATTATAAGCTCTTCAATGCAGAACACCAATTCCCTGTGCATATATTCAGCAAATACAATTCCATAAGACTTCTTTTGCCAGAAAAATATAAAAAAATTTTCATTTCCATTTTTTTGACACAGCCCTATTTTTAATCCTCCTCTCCTTTTTTAAAATACTCTTTAATATTTTTTTCCACTCCGTTTTGTAACTATCAGACATTTTGATTTTGAACTCTCTTGGAAGTGGAAGTAAGGTAGCAGCTATCTCACCTAAACTTCAGTGGAGGAACTTAAGGTAGTTCCAGGAACATGGGGAGGCATCAGGTCTCTATTGTCACGGCAGAAACAGTACCTGAGGAGGGACAGAAGGTGCCTGGGGAACAGTCATGGGTATTTGAATGGCCTGCAGCAATCAGTACCATTTTGCTAGTTGAATGAATGTTTTAGTTGTCAGATTAAATCATGCAGAAAAGCCAGAAATGTCCAATAAATCTTTGTTCTTTGGGTGAAAAGAAGCTGAATGGCACACTCATGACATATACTACTTATGAAGCGCTTCTTAATCAAACGCTAACTAACCACAACTTTAAACAGCAGCTGCTCAAGTTCATATAGCAGCTGGGTGGAAAGGATCTCAAGGGGTCGTGCAGCCTGTCCCTTAGCCCAGGAAGGGCTCAGCTACAGTAGTGCTGCTCCCAGCATATTTCCTCTAAAACCTTTTGAGGAGGACCTCAGGTCAGAGGTCCTCTGTCAGATGTCAAATGCCCAGGGCAGCCTACTCCAATGCTTCTCTGCTCTTACCGAGGCAAATGTTTTCTCACATCTAACTTGGACCTTTTTTTGTGGCAACTTAAGCCTGTCGCCTCCTCCCCTCTATCGCATGCAGTACAGTGCCTCCCTCCTCCTAACTGCCTTACTGGGACTGGAGTTCACCTCCCCTTCCTCTCTTCTTTTAGACCAAACAAACTAAATTAGGTTAATCTTTTTTTCATAAAGATGCTTTCCCGAGCTCAGATTATTCTTGTTTCATTCCCCTGGCCTCTCTCCAGCATGTCACCACATTTAGTGCAGACCGGTGCCCAGGACACAGAGTCCTTGTCGGGCCCTTACCAGTGCTGAGCAGAGTGGTAGGATCACTTCGTATGTCTTGCAGGCTACAGCCCTGTTTATACCTCTCAGCGTGGCACTTGTCTTTTTTTGGAACAGCACGATATAATTAACGTATGGTAGATCATCAGCTGAACAGAAGGCAAAATTGAGCATGTTTATAGCCTCAAGGCCATGAAACCTCACAGAAAATTCTCATCTTCCAAAAGCTTTTCCCTCGCATTCAGCCCAAAGGTAGAACCTGCTAAACTTCATGTGATCCGCCTGGATACCAATAATGAACTGGCATGCTCAAGCTCAGCTGAGTCTCCCGGGCTTTCAGGACCTTTTTACAGCAGAGAGCCAAGGAAGATTCTTGATTCAGGCCATGGCAACACGGCTGTCCCAGATCCCAAAAGACCCCGGACTCCCACACAGCTCATTCAGCAGGATTGTCCTGCCTCTGGGAGGCCTGGATGTCCCATGGCCAGCACAGTCTGCAGGTGAGGTTGCCCTGGAGCTGTGATGTTGGGTGGTTTGGAGGAGCCAAGCTGCTCATCCACCCCTTGGTGCCTGTTAGGCATGATGCAAAAGCTTGTGGGAACTCCAGTTGCATTTCAGCAAACCACTGCCTCATCAAGAGACTTCCACAGAGCTTCTTGCTTTTGAAAAATCACTGTTTTCTGATGAAATGCTGCTTTGTCAGAAAATGCTCGAGCACTCTCTCTTCAACTTTTGCTTGTTGTAGTTTCGAAGTTTCTATACCTTTCTAGAAGGTCCAGCATAGCTCAGCCAGGAGCTGATAAAATAATTACTGACTGGAGAGCTATACCTTGTGTAATGCAGGTGCCAGAATACTTCGTTAGGGTTTTTGTGGCTTTTAAACCTGGGATTCATTAAGCCTCACTCTAACAGATAGCTGTAATTAGCTAAAGTGACAGAAACTCCTCAGCAAGTATCCTGCTGTACCTTGAAATTATCTTATTAATGCAAGGCATACGGTTAGATCATGGTAAAGTTGAAGCCATGAGCAACACACTTGCCCTCAACAGACAAGGCAGAGGTTCAGGTAGAACAGAAACCAGAGAGGATACATATGGTCAACTTTGTGCCCAACCTCACTGCCCAAGACAGCTAAAGAAGAGCACTTCCGTGAAGTCGACAATAGACACAGGACACAAGTCTTCATAGCTCTGAGATGAGACAAGACTTCTACTGCTGAGGTACCATGACAATATGCAAAAAAGTAAATTGTTCACTTACGTCACCAGAGCAGGCATTAGCTCAGTCTTCTTGCACCTCTTTGGTCAAAATGAGGGACAAGTGCATCAAGAATGCAATAAAAACCAGACTGCTAGCGTGCTCAAATGGAAAAGCTGTGTTTGGACTTGGTGGAATTAAACTCTTCCGTCTTTAAAGAAGGCAAGTGTTAACTGAAAGTTACTATAAAGCACTTATTGCCAATGCGGAAAGAGACAATTCTTAGACACCACAGTCCCCCAAATAGCGAGATTTTTGTCTGGACAAATAGCATGATTTGGAAATGGAATCTCAGCCTCAGAAAAGTTTGGAGAGTACAGAGACAGATTCTAGACAATTCAGATCTAGAATCTAGACTGTTTTAAAAACACTATCCATACACTTGCTTTTGAACTAAATACAAAACGTGAATGCTAGAGCTTTTACTGAGAATGACGCTTTACAAAATCATCAAGACCATCAGCGCAGGAACTCCAGGACAGTATTTCCATGCCGTGCTATTAGCTTAAGGGGGTGTTATCTGTTATAGATGGAATTTTGCTGGCAAGAATCTGGGTGCTAATATCCTATGACACTACAGAAAATGTATGGTAAAAAAAGATACATTATAGTCACACTTGGCATTGGAAAAGCTAAGAGGAGGCCAAAAATACTCCATACAAATCAGCCATGGTACTGAAGAAGCTGCTGAAGCTCGTAAATAACAAGACCTAGCCAGTTCAAATGAAGAAAGCCACATTCTTAGCACTGGGAGGAACAGCCCACCGAAGGAAAAGTAGGCCTAAGAATGTGTTTAAGTTTGCAATGAAAAACCCAAGCACTTGTCTTAGAGCGACATTCTCAATTCTCCATGATAAACTAAACATAAAAAAAAAAAAAATAGTAAATCAGGCAATTGTATCACATTTAATTCTGTTTCATCTGATATGCCCAACGTTAAGTTCATCAGTGAGTTACCATTTGAGTTTCTAGAATTTTTGTACCTATAACATTATTTTCATGTAGCTAATTTTCATTATTCCTAAGATCATATACTTATGTCCAAATAATAAAGAGCTGACTATGAAAGACTATGGAGTCACACCCTGATCCATGTTTATCTACGACGAAATACTCAAGTGGCAGAAATATGCCTAGGGTATCACTACTGATATTCTGCTCAACACAGCAAGCCTGAACTGTTAGATGCTGATGTCTGAGCCTCTGGGGAACGGCAGATATGGACAAATGAGCCAGGATTAACCAGAACACTTTGCTTCAAGGAATCTCAAACAAATTTGGTGGTAGCAATAGCATTCAAAAGAGCATCACCTCCTGGCTGTTGCACAACCAGGTAAAAATCCAAACCTGCCCAGAGGCATCATTTACTATGTGTGGATTTAATGTGGGATTATGAGGCCTCTGATCTCCCTCCCACTTCAGCACTGGGTCATAAAGGGCACACGATCACATGCCAAGCCATGCAGCTGGGGTCGCATGGCTTTATAGCAACCACCTTTCAATCAGGACTGTACCTGGCTTTGGGATTCACGTAACACTTTTAAAGTAACTTGCAGCACGATCATGTTCAAAATCCCTCATCAGTGTGATCTGCGTCTTGGGAAATGGTATCCCTTTGTGGAAGTAATTCTGTGTTTGCTGATGGTGGGAAGCAACAAACAGAAACAGAAGTGGTAATAGAAAATACCTTAGAGACTCATTGAACGTACTCAGTGAACACCATTAGCAGACCCCGGGATGTGTCAGCAGACACAGAGCTGTAAGTGGTTTCTGAGTAGTGAGTGCTTGGCAGAAATCTATGTGGAGGGTGACCTATGTCTTTGGAGCCACTTCTACACAGCCATGGCTGTAAGCTAGCCTGAGAAGAAGCTCTAGGGGCCTTTTAGGCATGACTGGTTTTATTCCTCTGAAGGGTAAGAGTTTTCTGCAATAAGAGCTAAAGCTCATTTCTACAAGGCATATCACAAATGTCTGAAACAAATGCCAGAAGGGAATAAGACAATCCTGCAACTTCTCGTCTTTCTACTCCTGTGCCTTCTTCGGTACAAGTGCAGCAAAAGTGCCTGTGGGTATACATAAAGAGGAGTACTGAAAAGCATGAGGTTATCAAGGCATCTCACCAAGCAAAGCATTCTGCTGCCTCTCCAGCACTCACTGTGAAATGACTAGGCAAGAAACAACATATGACAAATTCATTAGATTGCTTAATGAACTGCTAAGAAATGCTAAGGAGATACAGCACCACATGGGAACCATGGCAGAACAGCACGGCTTGGAGGGATTTCCAAGTCCTAGGCAGTTCCAGAAGCACAGCAGTCCATCTGCAGCCTTTTGGGAAGTTGCCATGAACCAACCAGTTATTGACTACCCTAATTTATGTTGGGGGCTGCATTGGACCCTCGAGCATTCTCAGCTTCAGAGAATGTAGGTACCAGGGAATCTATCTGGTTTACATCTTAAAGCTACCCTGTTTTGCCTTTCTGTGTTCCAGACTCTGACCTTGTCTTGCTGCGTCATGGTTTACTAACTTGGTTGTTTCCCATCCCTTCTGTTAAAAGCCTACCATCTTATAAGTTGTTTAAAGTGGGTGAGAAGATGCCTTAGATATAATACAGCCTAAGGCTCCTCAGTAGTTTCAATGATTTTTATCTTCATGTACAGGGGGGATTAGGACCCTTAAGAGTTGCGATAAAATAGGAGGCAATTTTTATGAAATTGGTTTCCCTAACTTTCCTTGCTTCTAAAGAAAGTCCCACCAACCATGCTAACGAGCGTGCATTCCAGTGACAGCTATTTTACCCCACCCTGTATTTTTGGGAAGTGACTAGACCCTCCTGCACAGATGGACAAAGAAAGCCCATGAGGTGCTCTGCAGAATGAAGACACTAAAACCTTGTGGGATGGTGCATACGGCACTGGGATGCTGCTTGCAAAATTTGACTAGTTCAGACTTTCCTGCAGGTGAAACAGCCAGGCATTCAACCTGTGTGCCTCTCAGGTACCTTACATTCCTGCATATTATATATACATTCCTGCATCTCAAGCAAGCCTTTCCTCCTACATCTAATGCAGAGGCTTTGCCAGCAAGTGTCACCCAACTGAATTGCTCTTAGTTCCTAATCTGCAGGATTAATAGTTTTTCTGGGGCTGGCCTTAGAAGATACAGAAGTGTCAACGGGTGCTGTGTTCACAGCCTGCAGAAGTCAAGTCCACCACTGGTCTACAGTGCATAGGTAATTGGGAAGTTTCTCCATCGTTCCCAGCACCTAGTCTATCTTCTTCCTCTCTCACAAGAAGCATCTCTGGGGCTGACAAGAGGGCTCAATCCCCTTAACACAGTCCTTCCTCCTTGCGAGGCATGCCCATAAAACAATATGGTCTTTGCATCAGGGCATTTTTTTTTAAGATGCAGTTTGCTACAAGCAAATGAAAAGAGGCTTCAGCTCAATTCTTGAATACCAATAAATGTCAATCCAAGAACATAATTTATGAAATTGCTGCTCTAGTCTGTCGTGGAATGAATAAGAAGGAACTATCCTTGTTATCAACTCGTGGTTGCTCTGTACCCTACATTTGTCTTTAATTTTTGTCTCTCTCCTGTTTAGAAAATAACAGGTTAGAAGGACTGGTCACCAGGATCAGGCCATTTTAAACTGTTTTCTTTGTGCTACACTGTGAGGCAGGAAAGGACGGGGGAGTGGTGGGGGAGGTGCCAAAATAGTCAGTCATTTTTAAGTAGTTAAAATTATACAATTTAGTGCAGTGTTATTCAAAAGAGATGTCACGTTCTGGCCAGCGTAAGATCTGCTGGTTAGCAGGCCGAAAGGCCAGGGAACATGAAATAACAGAAAAAGAACACGAGAATAAGGAAAAGCATAATTATCTTTCTGTATTTCTCTGAGCTAATCAACCAGCTTTTCATCATTCTTTTACAATATAGCAGGAGCAAATAAGCTCAGATCATGTAAACAAACAGGAGAAGAATAATCTGGGTTGCATCAGCAAAATGCTTCTTTCCAAGACCTTCTGTGATGTATCGGTACTAGGTACAATCCACTAGAAAAGCCAATCTGTCTGTGAAGTGCAGCTTTTAAATAAACTAGGATAACAGATTTCTGATAACAACTTCGCATGGTTTTGTTGAAAGTGATGTTCTCTCAGAGCTGGTGTGGGGATGGATACCTGCTTCTTTCTCCTGCCTGGCTGGGCAGCCTTGTGTCACTCACTTTCTTTGTCTGGGACTTGGCTTCCCAACTCATAATAGTGGCCAGAAATAATTCCAGAAATGTATTACAACTATGCTTCATCCATGTCAACAGATGTCAAACTGAGTATCATCTGAATCAAGGCTGATTCAGGCTTTTCTCTAGCAAAAAACCAAAACAAAACCCAAAACCCCCAAAAAACAGATTTGAGAGTTGAACGTTTTTTCCAATTCAACATTGTCAGGTTGCTTACAAGGGAAAAACATATTTTGCTTAGTAATTTCCTTTAATTTTACTTGATCTTTTTAAAAAAACCTCTGTCTGAAGCAAAACACTATTTGTTCCCATTTTTTCCCTGCAGAATCCTCAGTGAACCAAACAATAAGGACAACTGTAATTCCGAGCCAATTTCAACATAAATTCAATTCAGAAAAAACACTTAAGTATGTGCTCAACTTTAGTGAGACTGGACTTTAATGAAATTTAGTAGATTCTAAAAGCTTAGCATGTACTTCAGTGGTTTGCTGAAGCAGAGACTAAAGTAGCCCCTGGCTGGCTGTTCCATCCTTATTTATACTATTATTAAAAACAAATAAATATTTTATTTGTGTTGGATGGTTTATTTTTACATTAAGTCCAGCATGATTTATTAATATATCCTTACAGATTTTTTGTGGTGTTTTTTCCTACCCTTTCTCTTACATTTCTAGTTCTCAGCTGTCCCAGGAAGTCTTTTTTCCTTATTTTTCCATTGCTTATGTTCTCTTATTTACAGTTTTCTGAACAGAATATTTATTGTTCCTTCTCCAGCTTTCTTCTCTCTCCTCCTTTAATTCTAATACCAGAAGACTCTTTCCTATTTTTGTATTTCTTTTGCCTGTCTACTATTGGTAACCTCCTCCTGTTAAAGAAGGGAGGGCTGAATCGGGTCCCCAGAAAAGGAAAATAGATTCAATATAAAGCAAGTCTCAGTAAGCTCGTCAGAAATGTTGGACTCCAGCAGGGACAGAAGTTCTGCTGAACCCACACCATCACAAAGCATAGACCAGTGGAAGGCAGAGAACAAAATCAAGGGTAGAAATGCAGGTGTGAGGGGAGGTGCGTAACTGGCACGGGCAGGGATATGTCCTACTCTAGTCCTTTGGGGAGAGAAAGCAGGTTTTGCTGACTCTTGCTTGCAGAGCTGGCTGGTGCTCAGACTTCTCACGGGGGATGGAGCACAATACAATACTGTACGCTATACACTGACCCCGAATAGGAACAGTGACCCTTATCTGCCTATGCAACGTACTGGTAGATCAATGTGATACGCAAGGACTTGTTTATCAGTTACGATTATTTATATTCTTCACCTAAGAAATGCTGGCTGGGCCTGTGGGGCTGCACTCCCCTGCTGAGGATGTCAGTAAGATGGTACCGCAGACCCCTCACATACGGCCGGTACTGGCAAGGAGCAGCATCAAAGCAAGCAACGTGCAAGGACCCAGTGTAGTTCTCTCCTGTTGCTCCACCTGCCCTCTTCAGGCATGCACCCTATACTTTACAAGTGTGTATGAAGCAACCTTTCCACAATTATTTGTAAAAACAGGGAGGACAAACGTAAACTTTTTTTCAATAGTCCCACATATATTCTTTACAGGATTCATTTTGAACCCCACAGAGACAGGTTTTTTGTCCCGTAATGTATGAGGATGATGGAAATTGCCATCCAGATTCAAATCAGCAGTCCATATGGTATAAGAGCCTGCCTCTACACAGTGATACCTGTGTCAAAAATGTTGTGCTAGACACTTAGAGCGTTAGTGTCTTACAAGGAACATCTCTAGCTCCACTAGTTAGCAATCAGTTAATGTCCAAAGCAAATAGTTTTGTGAAAAACAGCACTAATCTTGTAAGTCAGCCCTAGAATAAAATAATCAACACCTTAACTTTTTTTCAAGCTCATCTCTCTCCACAACTGAGACACACACATTCCTGTGAACAAAATATATATCCCTGACTGATACTCCCCTACTGGAAAGTCCTTGTCACTCTCCCCAGTTGATAAAACCACCTAAGATATACCAATCTCACCTGTGATTTTTTATTGCACCACTGTTGGAGGTCATCAGGAGATCCAGAGTCATCAAAATAAATCTTGAGCCTTCACCTTAGGTTTCTCCTGCAAATTCTGACAGGTCAGCTCAAACTGCTATGAAGATGAGATTAACCAAACTGGCTAGATTTGGCACTGAAGCAGATCAGGAGCACGGTTCTTGCTGGGGAGACTGCCCAGGTGAAGAGCATGCAGATGTAGTAACACCTGAAACTGCTGCAGCTAGATCCAGAAGATGTCCAATAATGCTCAAGTGTGGGCTTCTTTTGACTACATTTATCTCAACAGATCTATTATCACTCTCTTAAAGCAGAAAAATGCTGGGAATCGTACCTTTCTCACTTCCAGATGTATTTAGCTGGTGAATTCAGTATGGCTACTACTATATTCTGCAAGAAGTTTCATATGATTTAGCTGGTAACTAAGGTATTGCTCAGTGTGAGTAAAGGCAGCAGAACTGAGGTGAGGGTAGGGACAAGGAAAGCTATTTCAGCTTCTAAAATAATCTGTATTCAGAGTAAAGGACTTCATCCATTCTTTTCATTTTTGTACCAAAATAGAAGTCACAAAAGTGCCCATATTAATTTTCTTTCAGCATACAAAACTTATGTGCTTAAAGCAGTATATGACAGAAAATTATCATCCTTTCTGGTAGAGCTCCTCTCTGAGATAAAGCAGTAGATCCCAGGCTCGTCTTTGATGAGTCTAGCTGCTAGGCTTTGTATTCTTTGTCTTTCTAAATGGAGCTTTCCCCCGCCTTGTTTTGCACACTTACAACATAATTTTTTCCGGTTCATAATTTAAGAACCATGAGTGAGGGCTACCAGAGCTTCAGGGCAGGACAGATGACCCCTTCCTCTGCATCATTTCTATATCCAGCACAAAGAGTTCCCAGCAGCTTGGGAACAGAAGCAAATACGAGTTTTGTGTCATGGAAAGAGTTGAAGAGCGCCCTGCTTTATTGCACAAGCTGGCACGGTACGAATGACTTGAAGGCCCTCAGCTGGAAAGGGAGCCTGGCTGCTGGAGCACCAGTTGTCCTCCAGCGGAGCGGGATCACCCAGGAGCACTAGAGACCTGGAGTAGGCTGCGGCAAGCAGGGAGCTCTTGACCAGCAAGCAAAAAAATAGTGTCAGAACCACTGGAAGATACATGAAGGCTTTCATGGTCTTCACAGCCCTTTTTGCCAGCTGTCCAGAAATCAGAAGAGACTGTGGCTACCCACCTCCTCCATGCACCCCTAAAGAAACACAGCTGCGTTATTTGACCACAACGTGGCAACCCCTCGTTAACGCAGCGCTTATTTAAATAATATTTTTTAATTGATTTCTCCCCCCACCCCCTTTCTGAAGGTGATCTTTCTGGAACAGAAAAACACCCAGGGTCACACTCCGGTGAGCCCCAGCCACCTCGCCTGCCTGCCAATTCTGCAGCTATACGCGCTTCATCTCCGGGACGACGGTGTGACTTTTGGAGGCTCCATGCCTCATTTAGCCCTGGTAATGGCCTAATTGGGTTGGAAAAATGCAGGAGCAGGAGCGTGATAAAAAACAGCTCTGCTGTGCTTATTTAAGCAAGTGGAAAAAGAAAAGAAAAGAAAAGAATAGAAAAGGAAAAAAACCCAAACCCACCACATTTTCTACCTTGACTAGATATTTGCGTGTGTATCTTTTTTTATAACAGGGCATTATGCTGACTTGTGCTGCTGCCAGAATTCATGTGGCAAATGAATGCCAGGAGAAGGCCAGACTTGGATGCGCATTTCACCTCCAGTAACGTTTTCCATGGGAGTCAGCACCCCGTACACAGGGCTTCACTCCATCCCCACACGGTTCTCGGCAAGGGGCAGAGTTACTGGGTGCTTTCCTTGGCTACGTGGGAGGGGAAACAAGGAAAGGTGAGTGACAAGAGTCACTATTCCAGGCACAGGAATGGAAGGAGCCCTTTGCCAGCTCGTGCCATTAACCAAATGTTCATTCACCATTTCTTAGATATACTTTCCCCTCTCCTGGGAGGAATTTTGCTCCCTACCAAAGGAAAACCATCCTGCCCTCTCTTGAGCTACTCCTGTAATTTTTCCTGGCAGCCTGTGAAGCCCCCAAAGAAGGAAATGCTACCTCTGCTCTTGGGAAATCTCAGAAAAAAAGCCAGAGGGAGTCAAGACAGACCATTTTTAAGTTTCAAAAGGTGAGGAGCCTCTTCATTTTGGGATCCGTTCTCCAGCAACGACACAACTGCAAGACTGGTGGATGAACCAGATTCCCCTTCACCGAAAGATAAACCCAAAGTGTACTTTATACAGTGGAAAGTGGAAAGGACAGCCTCCCCTTCTGATGGTCCTTTTTCATGGGCTTTCATCATCCCCAGCAGGTATTTAACAGACTGACTTTTCTCCTGGGAAGCCCTATAATATCTCAGAGTGGAGCCTTCTTAAGCTGGAGCCAAGGTTGCTCATACAGCACTGCAGTAACACAAGCGAGCCTGAAAGCTATACTTGCCACTGTGTAAAGGACAACTTATATCCATTTTACCCTTCTGCCCTGGGGACTGGTACTGTGCTTTATTCAGTCTAGTATTACAACTTCCAAGAATAGTTATTTGGCTGATGCAACTTCCAGAGAACCCTGCTGTAAAGCAGAGCACATCTTCATTGGTGGAATTTTAAAAATCTGATTGATTTTTGGTGCTTTTATTTACAACACAGCCCTGTAAGTATTTCTACTAGCACAACAGCAGGGGTGGCAAACAGCATGGAGCAAGAACGAGCAGCCAGCGGGAGGGAAAAAAACCCAGGGATTTTCAGGCAAACCCCCATGCTTCCTTTGGGAATCTCACTGGAATCATTCCTAATGACATTTTACTCACATTTCCTGCCTGCTTCTTATGACAATTTCCTTCCTAACTTGCAATAAACTGCGTCATGGGGGATGTGCTCTTGTGATGAGTATGTGCTGTACCTGTCAAGTGGCCAGTACCACAGGGATGGTTAAGTTCCCTGGGGCTCTAGTGGTAACGTAGAAGTTTCCCTGTGGCAGCTCTAACAGCTCAGCCACCGGCTTGTTTCTGACGGACCAGGAGTTGTAAGAGCTTGCCGTGAGCTGGCACTTGCCGAGGTGCCAACAGCGGTGACGTGGTTACAGCTACAATATGCAAGCAGAACGTGGCATCGATCAGTAACAGAGGACAGGTTCCTTTTGGAACCTTTGGAGTTCTAAACAGGGCAAACTTTGAAAGTTCAGAACAACTGTCAGTCCCAATTGACTGGTAGTATAAAATCGAAAGGGAAATGTGAAAAAAAGTGTAAAGCCTATCCAATCACAGGCCAAAAATGCACTTCTAAGCACAAAAATATTTATACTAACCAGAAACTGTCTGGGATAAAAGATGGCAATAAACCATACTAAAAATCACCTATTCACAGCATAGAAGAAAGGGGAAAGTAAAAATGAATAACGATTTCTAAGATACAATAGGCAGGGAACCTATGAGGAAAGTTAATAAAATCAATGAAGCACTAATAGTTAACAGAGTTAAAGAGGCAAAAAAGATATTTTTATAAATATTAGAAAAAGCTTGAGACTGGCCATGAGCCCATTGCTAGATGCGGGTGATAACACTGTAAACGACAACTGAAAAAAGGCGGAAATACCCAATAAACATTTTGTCCTTCGCACATTGTTTTGTCCTTGGAATGAAGCTGGAGAATGTATCATCCCATATTACGTCAGCACAACAAAATTCACTGTAGGTAGTAAAAGGAGATGTGAGATGAGATCTGCTAAAATTAAATGTTTTCAAATCAACAGGCCTGGAGTCTTACATAAACTCCATGAGGACTTCTCCGAACCACTAGTGTTGATACTGAACAACCCATGGAAAACTGGGAAAATTCCAAAGGGTCAGAGAACTGCAAGTGTATCTAGGTATTAAATAACTACTAAAGAAGGAAGGCCCAGGAAATTACAGGCACCGCACCCCAATATCAATTTAGATACAATAATGAACTGAGTTAAGTCAGCAGATTTTCTAAAAATCAATAAGGATAAAATACAATTAATGTGAATCATCGTGTCAGAAGAAACACTGTTCTTATTATGAGAAGCTGGCTTGATAAAAGCAACTGTATAGACTACAACATGGACTTCTCCAAGGCATATGACCATATAAATTTTAAAATTGCAATTAATAGAGAGATTCAAAACTAGTTTAGGCACAAATCTCAAAGGTTTTCTTAAAGGGTTTATATCAACGAGTGGAGTAATTTCTAAAGATATCACCCAGAGATCAATCTCATTCTGAACCTATTCCATGTTTTTTAATCAGTCCTCTAGATAGTAAAATGAAACTGTGTTTGTTAAAAACTGAGAAGAATACAAAAGCTAGCAGTGAAGAAGATAGTTTTAATGTATAAATGATCACCAATGTTGGAATATACAAAACTACAACTCTCCCCTGCGGACCAGTGCTTTTCTGTATTGTGCTCAACATGCTCCTCTTTCTGGCAGCTCTGCACTGAGATGAACTCTATAACCAAAACTCATGTTTCAAGGCTTCTGTTGATAGCCTGCAAGAGGAAGAGGACAGGGGTTTTCTTCTGATGCCCCATTTACCCACATGCTCTAGGATGCTTGAGGGAAGACAAAACTTCACTGGTTGGCAGCAGCTAGACTGGGATCCTGGAAAAGTTGCACCAGTGTCCTGCTAGAACACAAAGGAACTTTTTTTCTGAAGTCCGTGTGTTGGTCTATCTTGCTCACATGCTGAGGGTCAAATTTAAAGTCAGATATGGAATTAGGAAGGAATTTTCCATCCCACGAAGACTGGCGAGAATCCCAAGTGCAGCTAATTCACTGTTTTCTCTTCTTATCTCCCTAGACTTGCACAGGGAGATGCAAATAACAAACTTAAACCCAGAGATTTGATAGATTTACAACATCTTCAAAATATAAGACGTATTTCTTTGGGGCATGCAATCACTGCATGACTGGAAGAGGCTTGTTTCTTCTGAGTAAATGTGGGGCAAAAGACATGCATAGTATTTGGGTAAAGGAAGGAAGTACATACATGATGTATGTCACACGACAGTTTTACTGCAAGATCCTTGGGGCATAACACAAGCTTCATCTTCATTTTTGAAAGCCAACATGTGTGTAGAGTGTGCTACAGGATGTGCCACTGTCACAAACTGAGAACAACATGACACTGAATTCCGCTGCAGATTTTTGCAGAACAAAAATTTCCTCAACTTTGGTTGTTGAGGAATTAACTCACTTCTCAGCAGACCTGTCATGTTTCAGCTGTTTAGGCAGTCCTCTTAGAGTATCTAAACAAATGACCAGAAAACCAGCTAAAAACGTTGCCACTGGTTATAACTGCTGTAACTACTTCTGGTGTTGACATATCATCTTACTGACAAGGGAAGTGTTTCCTATAGTGTCAGCACAGTAAAAGTTGAAGTCTAGGTCACATGTAGAGTTGTCTCGAGCATAAACAAAAAACCCTGATAAGTTCCAGATCCAGAGTCCTTTTCCTGTGGGTGCTACTGTAGTGAAGCAGAACAAGCCTGGCTTGATGTTCAGATAGCAGGCTAAACCTGCAGTGTTAGCAATGGTGTGATGCTTTGTTTTGACTTACAAACTGAAAAGAGCAAAGAAAAAGACTCAAAAGGAGAATAAATATAGATGAGCAAGAGGTCATTTCACTGATAGCTCACTTTCATGAGAGTTACCCCCACTTAAAATGGAAAGTGCGAATGCTGCGTCTGAAAACTCATTCTCAAACCCTCCTGAGGTTTCTCACTAAAGTGATGTCCTATTTTCTCCTTCTTTGACTGTACAGATCCAACACTCAAAATGCACCCTTACTAAGCCCAAGTCTACCTGATCTGTAGCCAGCTAAAAAAGTGAAAGGGAATATTCTTAAAATAATCTATCAATGGAAAAAATGGTCATATTATCTCCCTTCCCACTATTGAAAAGACAGACCTAAGGTGTACTACAGAAATGGACTTGAGCAAATCTGGACTTCTGTAAGCTAGAAAACTCGATGATAATACCAGGCAGGCAGAGAAAAAGTACAACCAAAACAGTCAAGGCAACAAACATTTAGAAAGTGACTGGGAGCAGCAAATTTTAATCAAATTGTTCAACCTGAGTGTTGGGGTTTTTTTTACTTGATTATGTCTGATAACGTTGTTAAAGAGCCTTGCTAAAGACTCAGCGCAATCACCTTTTCCACTGCTCCTAAACCTTCAGAAGACGGCATATTTGTCTCTCTTGCTATTTGCAAAGCTGAAGGAAACAATTTCAAACAAAACAAAGCATCCCCCTATAGGTCCTTCTGCAAGGAATCAAGGAGAGCACAAAACTAACATTAGCATTTGTAACTTCTTTCTAAGCTCAACCCATTAGCAACAAAAACATCGCTAAGAAAACAGTAGTAGGAGGTACTCCAGCAAACAACCACATCAGTAAGATTTCGAGTGCTTACTGTATATGCCTTATTTCTTGCCAGCTTCATTTCTTCCGCTGTCATTTACTTCTTGTGCCATGTTGAATGCAGCGAAAGAAATCTCTGCTTCCCTAGCCAGTAAATAGATTACAGTTAGCTTTGACGTCTTCTGTAGAGGATGGAGGATGCTGAGACTGAATCATTGTTCCTCGGTAAAATAAAAAACCTGAATATCATTATATATAAAATTATGATAATGATACTGCATACTCCTCTCATAGGTTCTCTCCAAGGATCCAAGACTTCCTAACAAACATTAGATTAAGCCTTGCTACCACAGTCTTGGAAGACAAATGGTTCTTCGCTACAATTTGCAAGTGGGAGAATATAATGAACAGCTAATGTTTATACACCTAATTTAAAAAAAATGCTTTCATGATTTTATTTATAAATGTTTATTTAATTTCCCAAAAGTGAAATCAGGAAAAGTATACTATTTCATGCCAGCTTCTCTCCATCCCTTCAGCTCTTTGAAGCCTTAAAACATTGAGCCTGTAAATTCAATTTCTGTGTCTGGAGGCTCAGCACTAATAGCTCTGTCTGGAACATCAGTATCAAGGGAGAGAAAGTGTCTTCAGAGTTTAGAGGAAGCCAGCAACGGGCTTTCTGGAGAGACATAAAAGATTTCTGTTATTTATTTTAGAGAGAGATTAGTATGAGGGAAATATTATAAAAGCATGTTATTTTGATTATTATCATCCCAGTAAGAGCACCAAAATTTATGTACAGACATATAATAAAAAGGATCCACACCTCTACATAACTTGCTTGAATTCTCTCTCCAGCAGAAATATCTCTGGTCGTTTCAGAACAAGATACACTGAGCTGGGATAATTAACCTCCCACCTCAGGTCCCACCTTAATCTCTAACAGTTATACGTTGTTTAAGCACTGAGGCAAAAGGACTTCGTATTTCTACCAGTAAGTGTCATTGTTAGCAATGAATATTCTTACTGTTATGATTATTCATCAGTTCTTTTTTTTAAAAAGCATTTTTGCAAGCCTGCTATGCTCTTGGGCTGGTAAATTTTCTCTGCTGCCTAAATTTTCCACCAATTGACATACATATCCAGGCTGTTTTTAAAAACTCATACTGATCTTCTGTCTATCCTGACTGAAGGATGAAGTTGGGTAAGTGCCCCCAAACATATTACTGTGCACATGTTAAGACCATCAGGAAGAGACAATGTTCAAACTGTACTTCGGAGACAAAAAATGAGGAATGCTCTGCTGAAATCCAGAAACCCAAGTTCAGCTGTTCTTTTTCCTATTTCAAAGGTGAGCCATTTTTAATTATATTGTCCTTACCATGTGTGTTTGTCATCATATCATGTAAGGCATATGGAGGACAGGGAGGTGCAGACGACACCAAGCTGACTGGTGCAGTTGACACACCTGAGAGGGACCTGTACAAGCTTGAGGTCCCATGTTAACCTCACGAGGTTCAACAAGGCCAAGTGAAGGGTCCTGCACCTGAGTTGGGGCAAGCCTCAGTATCAATACAGGCGGGGGGATGAAGGGATTGAGAGGAGCACTGCCAAGGACTTGGGGGTCCTGGTGGGTGAAAAGCTGGACATGAGCCAGCAATGTGCGCTCACAGCCCAGAAGGCAAACCATATCCTGGGCTGCATCCAAAGAAGCGTGGCCAGCAGGTCAAGGGAGGCGATTCTGCCCCTCTGCTCCACTCTGGTGAGACCCCACCTGGTAGTCCTGTGTCCAGCTCTGGAGCCCTCAGCACAGGAAAGACAGGGACCTGTTGGAGCAGGGCCAGAGGAGGGCCACAAAAATGATCAGAAGGATGGAACCCCTCTCCTCCTATGAGGACAGGCTGAGAGAGTTGGTGTTGTTCAGCCTGGAGAAGAGAGGGCTCCGAGGAGACCTTCTTGCAGCCCTCCAGTAGTTAAAGGGGGCTTGTAAGAAAGATGGGGATAGGCTTCTTAGCAGGGCCTGTTGTGATAGGACAAGGGTGAACAGTTTTAAACTAAAAGAGGGTAGATTTATAAGGAAGAAATTTTTCACAATGAGGCTGGTGAAAGACCAGCACAGGTTGCCCAGAGAGGTGGTAGATGCCCCATCCCTGGAAACATTCAAGGTCAGGTTGGACGAGGCTCTGAGCAACCTGATCTAGTTGAAGATGTCCCTGCTCACTGCAGGGGGGTTGGACTAGATGACCTTTACAGGTCCCTTCCAACTCAAACTATCCTATGATTCTATGAACTATGAATCATACAACATCACTGTTTTTATTTAGATATTTGTATGATTAATATATCTTAATTTATAGTTTATAAACATATATTTATATTCAGGTATTTGAGGTATTTATGTATTTAGAATCACATAAAACCAGCACCGTGTCTTTGTCTGTCTGTCAATCTGCTGTTCCCGGTTTTGGCCTCGCTAGTAAAACTCTCACCTATGCTGTGTCTTCTGGGATCAAGACATGTTGAATGCAGTTTGCATCATGTCAGCCCAGTAAAAATAAGCAAAGTAGTCTCTACCTGTAGCTTTAAAACAATACATTCTTACGAGAAAAAACTGATGTCTCATTTGCAAGGACAGGGGTTCCAAACCAGTATGGTTACACAGGTCCACCACCTTAAGAAGTTCAGGCCTTCAGACAGGCATCTGTTTAAGCACCATTTACTGTTAATGTATTTGACACACATTGAAATGGATCAACCATTGTAATTAGTATGGGTTTCCCTAAGCCAGAGTGTCTGGATTGGTAAAAATAGGAAATGAAGAAATTAACAACTGAAACTAAGAATTGGAGGTTCAGTGAGAGAGAACATACTGGACTACAGTTTAATCAAAGAAATGCTAGTAGTTTATGACATACCACAGCCGCTTGCCATTTCAATGGACGCTCCAGACTTGGATCCTCAGACTTGGGAACTGAAGACAGTAAGAGCTAGGTGATTAGGTGCATTGGAAAAGCCCAGTAGGGTCCTAATCAAATGCTTAAGTATTGATTAAGTCTAAAAATCTGACTTTTGAGAACCTAAGTCCTGATGAAATTTGGCTTACACTTGTCCAAGAAGCATTTCTTTACCATGTAGGTGTCATTCGGAGTTTCAAAGCCACACATCAGCCACACCCACAATGTCAAAAAAAGTTTCCCCATGTAGCGAATGTTGTCAGAGCTTCAGATATATTTTTCATTCCACACGAGAAGAACTACAAGACCTTTCCCGGTTTTAAGCCAAAAATGTCAGAAACATTGCTGAGGACCGCCAGTGCCATTGGCGAGGTGGGTGCTTGCACACAACTTCTGGAGTCCAACCAGGTCTACTTGGCCCTGATCTGGCTGAAAGACTAGAACTGGGCCACCCTACATACCAAGTGAGGCACTGACACATTAGGTTACAGTCATTCAGTTATGGAACGGGTCTTCCTCTTTTTTGACCCAAAACTGTACAATATATTTGAAAAAAATCCTTTCCCAATACAACTTTTATATGCTTCCATGATTTGATTTAAATAATCTCACTTTCTCTGCCAAATTCTACCCTCCTTTCTCCTTCAGAGCAGGCTCGTCCAAAACATCCCCAATCTCCCTCTTCCTTATTCACACAGAACCACAGGAACCTGCCTTTTTGTTCACGTACGCACCCACAACATGCTGGCAGGCTGCTCAGACCCCCCGCCCAGCTCTCAGAAGCAGGGCTTGTAATTTAGGCTGAAGCACGCATCTCTCACCTGCAGACCTCAAACATGCTCTGCCACTGGCCAGACCACGCAGTAAGAGGATTGAATCGAATTTACCAGAGTGGAAAAGGAGTGACGATAGGAAATTTAGGGGCAGCGTGAGAAAAATGCACATTATCAGAAGCCAGGAGGTGGATTAAAAGAGGACATAGACTGAATTTTGGGGGGAGAGGAGGAGTGTCTCAGCCCCATTTCTTACCGTCTTATTCCACAGTAATCTATGTGGCTCCGCATTTCTCTCTTTTCTGTAAATCTTTTGTCAGGTCTTTAATATACTCTGTAGGAAATCTGTAATTCAGGACTGAGATCTGACAGGCAGTTAGCCAGCCAAAATCAAGTGTTGCTTTGCTCACAGAAAAGCATAAATTCACCAATGACTTGAAAAGCCTGACCTGAAGTCACTTTTGAAAACGGGATTCAAACCCTATTATGGGATTAAGTTTTCCAGTGCCAATTAGTATAATCTCTACATTATGAGACAAGGTAAAATTAATGTGTTCTTTGATTATTATATGTACCAATATTTTAAATGCTTTTTTAAAAATATCAGGTAACTACAGCATTCATAATACCTGTAATGGTTAAAAGGCAGGTAGGGACAAAGTTTGAACCTTCGTTTGAACAAAGGTTCAAACTGTATTCTAATTTGTGAATGCAAAAGAGTTGTTCAGACAAAAAACATTTGAGAAAGTTTATTTCTCTTGGTATTATGTGACCTTAAAAGGATCCAATAGTTGCATATGTGCTAATTTCTAAACTAATAATAACTTAAGACTATGGAATAGTGAATAATACATGAAGAACTGCAAAGGAAATTAATTCCTGATACAAATTTCTGAACAAATATTAAAATCTGTGTAAAGTTAATTAAAATTTCAGAACCTGCTATCAATTTTACCTATATCCGATTGGTAATTATCTGATTACTTATGCATGATTAAATCATCCTGTAACCAGGGAGCGGGAGCTTCTCCTCAAATCACAGCTGAAGATGAAAGATTATATTGCTATTTTGATTAAATGAGCTGAAATAACTTCAGTCATGGCGGCACGTGAACTAGAATTGAGCTGAAGAATTAACTACCTCAGGTCCACAACATGAGCTCAAATTTCTGCTGCTTTATTAATAATTTTTTTCATTTTTCATCTCAGTATATAATGAATGAGAATGACCTTTTGATTTTTCAACTACCTGAGATTTGCATTACCAGGCAATCTTCATTTACACAGTCATGCAATATTCCTAGCATATGTCAGGCAGCTTTATTGTAATTTTATTTGTATCAATGCGGAGTCTTGGAGCATGCAGAATATTTCTGAAGAAATGGTCCAAGAAGATAGTGTACGCAGGATAGCTCATTTAACAGTCAGCAGAGGAACCACAAGATCTTTCTGTTTCTTCAGGAATTTAGGAAAAATAGAGGTACAGTGAGTAAGAGTTGGGATAAGGTTTGCCATTTGATATAGTTACGGATTTTGTTCAGAGTAAGGACATCTGTATATTTTTATGTGTAATTATTACCCTAAACCATTTAAGTTGCACTGTAAACATGCACTGTGTTAAACAGATGTCAGGACTGCAGTGGGCTTTACAAACTAAATAAGCAGTAGAAGAAGGATTTATTTTTTGTCTCTAAGATTTACACAATCCATGCATATAGGGATTTTATATAAATAAAGATATTTTTATTATAGTATATTTTAATATTATTTTATTTTATATATTTCATATTATTTTATATATTATATAAAGATATATTATATTTATATCTAAAAATAACGATAGCAGAAAGGAACGAATCTAGGCATCTGTTACAACCCATGCTTAAATATTTAACTGAGAAGGAACTAGGTGCTGCAACGAACAATTACACATACGTAAATGTTGCTGTACAAGTCATGCTCAAATTCTCCAGGTTGCTCTTGGCATACAACCAGAGAAGGTGAAACAAAAACAGCTTTATGCCATCTTTGCAGTTGCCCAAACCCAGTAACAAACAGGGAGGCCAGCCCCAGCTCTGCATGCTGGTCCTGTATAGCCACAGGACCGCGCTGTGTATCGATCTCCCACTTGCCTGTGGTTCTAAAAGGGGTTTTGATAACTGAGGACCACTGGGAGAAGGTGACCGTTAACGCCTATAGGTATTTTCCCCCTGTACAGGAAATGTTACGGGAGCTGGCAGGTACTGAGAAAATAGGTCTCTCCGTTTTAGAAACATCTTAGTTTAAAAATTGTACTTCATGGCCTTTTTGGATGAAACAATGCCACAAAATTAACATGAGGGCACTTAGATATAAACTGGACAAAGTATATAGGCAAAGCAGAGAGATCCCATAGGTCACTGTGTTCATCTTCAATTTCTATCAGTCCACAGTACCGAAAGGAAAAGATTAGAGCCACGAGTTATCTAACCCCACTGCCAGCTGTATTAGTGCAACTGTGTTCCCTTAATTAAGAGGTATGTATCTCATAATCCCTTTCCCCAACAGGATGTGAACTCTTGCTCAGCTAAAATACTTCATTTAGGAGGAAATGTGCATTGTTCGGTACACACCAGCACTGCTGCGTTACATGCTTAAGTAAGAATTATGACTTCTTTTTCCTTCCTAGTTATTGTTCCTGTAATATTCCCTGAATAATTTGCCTTGCTCCTGAAGAAGGTTGCATAATATTAGTGTAAGCATCATAGAGATATGTTAGCTGGCAACTACAGGCTGAAGTCAGAGACAAATTATCAAAAGCAAAAAATAAATTTAAGACCACAAACCCCAGTGAGAAACAAAATAATTTAGGCTTTTAAATGTTTTATATGCTCATCAAAAATTCCACCTTTTCATCTTTGGGCCTGGAAATCAGATCATTTTCAAACTTGAATGCAAGATGCCATCTAAACCCATATTCAGATCAATAACATGAAGTATAATATGAATGTAAGTACCCAACAATAGAAATCTGAACCTGAAAACTATAGTTGTGTATTTTTTCTGCTTTGATAATCCTTGATACAAAATGGGAGCCCATTATGCTGTAATTTTTAAAAGCTCTTTTTGATTTTTGGATGAAAGACAGTATCTGGATGCCAAGCTGTTGTCAACTGTTTTCACTGTCTGGAATTGTATGTTCAAATCCTGCCTCAGTCAAGCCAACCTTTCTTATTTCTGAGACAGCTATTGCAATGTGCTGTGATTTACTACAAGCAGAGCTTTCAGACAAAGCCATATAATGTAGAGCTGTTTCAAAAAGTGCCTATAAAAACAAAATCTTAATACTCTACATGTGTTGCGTGCAAGTATATTCTTTACAATTTACAAGATGTTATTGTTTTTAATGGCCATCCCTCCAAACTTACCTGCCAGTTTGCAAATTTCTAACAGCATCAGAAAGTCGTCAGAACAAACTGCGCCCTCAGTGTCACCTACACTCTTCTGTATCCCCCAGTTTGTTGGCACAACTGTCAACAATTCTCAATTACAAGTCAGTAATTCTCTAGGCAAATGCACATGAAGAGACAGGATACAAATTGTTGTGTCAGGTCCACTGGTTTTGCAATGTTAATAGAAACCACAGTGCCCAAGATATGTTGTAGTCTTTAATAACTGCAGCTATCACCTTGATAGACATGGTAACAGACGTATTGAATAGAAAATGGGACTACTACAAAGCACCTCCCAGAATAAGATTTCACTTTAAAAACTGCAAACACTAACAATATAATGGCATTGCTTATAGGAAAGATATTTTGGAAAAACTATAAAACTTTCAGGAAAAGAAGTAATTTCAGAATATATATATATTTTTTTAAATATAGTGGTATTAAAATAATCTATTCCTCAATGATAATCTTTGTTGATAGCATCTTTTCACAGGATGTCATTCAGGGGACAGTATGTCAACACCCAAACCATGGCTGTGTATATTCTGTCGGGATCTTTAGTGTCATTTGCCAGGCACTGTCACCAACCTAAAGGTTCTTTTAAAATATCATCAAATGCAGCTATCACCAGCAATAGTCTCCACCTAGAATCATGGCAATTAAATGCTCTGCCTCAGTGTCACTAACAGGCAATAAGTCTCCTCCTACAAATAATACATTGATGTGCAAAGCAAGGAATAGTTTATTAGGGGAGAAAGGAACCAAGCTTTATATTGGAAAAGCATGTCATCCTCATACAAATAACAAAAGGGGAGCACTCGGCGTTGCAGTCACTTGTTTCACATCAGTGGCCCTGCTCACTTCCATGGCCTCGCAAGGGACAGTGCTCTTCCCACATTTCACTTAAGGTTTGTCTGTACGAGCGCAGACAGTGCCAGCGCTGTGCCCACCTTAACTCCCACCCCACCAATGCCTCTTGTCAGGTCTCCACATCTGCTCCAGACCCTCTCGCTACTGTTGGTTTCGGTGCTACCACTACAGCATCTCTTGTCACACCATGCTGCCCAGCTACCTTGTCCAGTGCTGTTGGTATAACAACAGACATGTCCTAATTCACCTAGAGCAATTCCAGTTTGTCACGTACTGAAGAATGGCCAGATCCAGGCCCCTACTTGAGTACCTTCAGTTCTAAGTGCGGCACCTTTGTGTGCTGTCACTGCACACAAGAAGTCTAACACGGAGAACCACTGCACTTCTCTCCATATTGTTCACCTATGACTGAACAGTACCTATGGATATTTCTGGTTGTAGTGAACTCCTTCCCATTAAGAGTGCCTTGTGTCCAATTTTTGTTTCTCTTCTTTCATAGGAAGCATGAAGTACATACTTCATTGCCCCGACTAAAAACTGAAATAAACTCTATGAAAGCAATGAAAATTAACCACAGCAAAACAACTCCCAAAAAATTATCTCCTTCATTCTGTCTATTTCCAATATATGGTGACAGGTCCTGCCTGTGTGAGATTCCAGACACAGAGTTACGGATGCATCCATGGTCAGAGCACAAACTCAGCAAGAATATGACTTTGATGATCACAGACCATATGGTTTCATTTGAACCTCAGTTTTCAATTAAAACTAAACACTTCTAGCTCTCATGGCTGTGAACCAAAACTACAATGCTTAGGTAGAGCGAAACAAATAAAGTAAATGTTACAGGCACTCCAGAAGAGGAAGGGATCACAGTTATTAACACTGAGGAACTAAAGATCAGATCCTCAAAGGTTCTGGAGATGTTCATCACCCACTTCAGGCACAGAGATTTTTCCACCCTCAAAAGCGTCATGCAGCTTCTGCTTAAACCTGGAGGGTTGAGATCTCATCTCTCCAAGCCAGCACATTGACACTGCCTCCTGCACCACTTCGCAGAGACACACTGCTCAAAGCTCTCAACTGAAAGCTCCCAGGCAGCATATTCCAAGTACATGCTCTCGTCTAACTGTGGAGGAGAGAGGGTAAAGGCTTCTCCTTAAGATTAAGCAGAGCTTTCTGATTGACAGCTGCTTTTAAAGGCTTAGGTATGCAAATGTCCGTGCAAATGGCCATGACACACTAACTGTGCAAACACCGCTTCCTGAGAAACGGGAGCAGCAGCAGCAGCAATTTGTACCTTAACTAGCTGCTACAATTACTCAACCTAAGACTATCCTGGGAAGTAAAAGAAGCATAATCTGCTATCGGTATGTTTGTTAAAGACAGATGTCTAAATCATATCAAGAATTCATGCTTATACATTCATATATACATTCACACACCACTGTTGATACTAATGTTTGTATCCCCATTACAATGCTTTAGACAAGGGTATCATATGGTGTAATGTATTTAAAGGACATTGTGGTGTAACAGGTGGAACCTATTTCTGTTGTTTAGAAACCAGACATTTGTACCCAGTTTCTCATTCACTAACTGGATTCAGCCCCTTCAATCTCTAATACATAAAACAGGAGAATTACAGTTGCCTCCCTAAGGTAAGATAAGGACTGTAGGCAGGTTCCCTGGAATAATAAATACCGGTAGCACAAGATTTAGGATTACAGCTCAGTTTATAAATCTGTGCCTTTTCCCTAGACTGAAGGCCACTGAATGGAGGAAACTCATCATTAGGGTTTGACATTTTATAATTTGTGCAGGAATATGACAGTCTTGCAAAATATATGGCTATGCAGAAGACATAAAATATACGTGGGACTTAAATGTGGTGTAGATTAGTTGCTCTTTGAGCAGACTGTTGTCTTTCCAGTACAAAGTCTCCTGGAAGGAACTCCCTTCACAACTCAAAATACTTTTAAAACACTTGTGTAGAAAGAATGGCATCTGAACAGCTGCAACACTGCATGGTGTAGAGCGCACTGCTTGGTGTAGACTGGGTACAGCTTAGTTAAATTCCTCTTCAAAAGTTAAATGTAAAACATGTTATAAAATGTAAACAAAGAGCGAGATGTGAAAACCAGCTTGCTGCTGCAGGGCTTGGACAGCTGGCTTACCCAGGGTTAAGTCAGAAGTTCCTAACAAGTAACAATTATGATATGTTCAAAATATTTAAAAACACATAGAGCTAAATAGGTCACCTTGAAAGCAGCTACTATAGCAGACTGAGTGTGGTACATGTGGACCCATTCAGTCATGGCTTCCCACAATGGGTTGCCAAGTGGTGCCAAAGAACCGAGCAGAAACGTGCATTGCGTGTGCCGAAGTCAGCAATGACGTGAAAGGTGGAAGGAGATGGCAATGAGGAGGCAATCCTTGCCACAAGCACCAACTGTTGAGGCGCTAGTCTAGACATTCATGCCTTGCTAGAATGTCAGAGATAACTGCACAGGTCTAGCAGACCTAACACAGGACCTCCTTGCCCTTCTGAGCACATACTGCTGTGCACCTGAAATGGCACGGACTGTGTATTTCAAAAGTACCTAAACTTTTTTGGGAAGCAGGAGGGGTTCCAACAAAACTGTCTGCAAGCTCTACATCAGCTCAGGCTTCTCAAAGAGGATTTTAAGTAGAAGATTGGATGAACAACCCATCTGCTACCTCAGTTCCTAATCTGTAACCTCACTGATTAACCCCATCACCATCAAACCTCAACTTCCCTTTCTGCCTTGCCTCTGTGGAGAGTTTTGTGCAATGGACCATGTGAACACAGCTGTGAGTGGATGCTCCTGGAGAGCTCCTGAGTTTGCTGAACACTTTGACACTAACAGCCAGTTTAAGAGACATAGATCTGTTGCACATGCACTGAGAGTCAGTCTGCTCCCATCCCCATCCCCTCCAGATGCTTCCAGTTGGTAATAGAGGAGCCAAGAGTAATGGGACTGGAGGAAATCTCCTCATGATATTACATTCCTCCAACAGCTTGCCTTCAATGGTGCTCTTTTAGCACAGGCAGTTCTCAAACAAAGAAACTTCACTAGAAAATGGTTAGTTAATGGTGCCAGGCCATTGGTGAGCCAGAGGGTGGAAAACCAGGAATGGTGAATGAATGTCCCCTTTTCAAGAAGATTAAGGTTACAAGGTAAAAAGAAGACACAGAGAGAAGAAAGCAGAAAATACAGGTTAGATGGTACTTCTTGAGGAGAAGGACTACCATCTGTTAAGCTCTGCCTTGAGGAGATGCTGACATGCAATGGAAAGTCAAAATGTCTTTCATCTCCTTAACCTACTATGCCTGAGACAACTTCAGCACTTTACGGCAGAGACCAGCTCTCTTTTCTGTTTGCAGAGCGTACTGTAGACCACTACTCTGGTTTATGAGAGAGAAAAGCAGAGACAATCAACAGTAACAGTAACAGGTCAGCAGCCCTACTGCTTGCAAAACTCATCAGACTGTTCTGAGCAGTGTTGTGGTGCTGGAAGGACTTGCTGACTGAAGGCAAAAAGCAGTCAGAGCTGATTTATAGTGACACTTTAATGTTAGATTCTGCTTTGGGTTCCTCCTAAATGTTCTTTTTCTCATAAGACGTATGTAAAGAAACCCAAAGCCCCTGTTTTCCCAACATTTTAATTCAAGATACCAAGTGTCCAACTATAGCAGTGGCACAATAGGCAAACAGAAGCATCAGGCATGAAATTCTTCCAAGTTAAAGTGAGCTTTCTGTAGATCAATAGACCTATATGTTGATTATTCATGATAAACACCTGAAAAAAATCCTGAAATTAACCGTCTTAAGTTTATGAATTCTTGTGCATTTGGTTTGCTCAGAGAGCATGTGTTATCTACCTTATAAAGCTCACATATTGGTAGTTTCAAGTAGTAAGTGTAATTAGCAAAATTTATTAAACTGATCCCATAATTTAAAAAAGTGTTGTAAAGAATTTATTGTTACTCATTAGAGGTCACTTAATGTGTTCCTAACTTATTAAGCTGAAATAACTGTGTTTCTAGATGCTGAATACTGGTAAAAGTCTCAAAAATAGTATATTTGTGTACACTATTACACAAATTAAGCATATTAAGGAATTCCTATAGACAGTAGCATCTATTTTTAAATAGATGCCTACAATTTAGCTGCAATGAACAGTGTATTCATAACACCTACCATTTTGGTTGTGAGATGTCTGTGAACTGACTGATTTTTATCACTCGTTTCAGGACCATCAGCGTACGCTTCTGGTTGACTCACTGCTATGTATTAATTTTTGGAGAGGACTGAATTCCATTTCATGACTGTCCACAGGCTGCATCATAAATTCAAGACTACATACTCCCCTCTCTTCGACGATCTCCTACAGATGCCAAAAGGAAGCTTGTACAGAGATCAAAGGAAGAATTTGGGCTCTGTGTAGTAAAATAAAACTTTCAGTTGTTATTTTTTACATCACATTCAGAGCTGCTTACTGGAAAATGTTCCCTTTGCTAGGATTATTGCCACCCTTGCTCCTGCATCTTTTCCGTTCCCCATCCTTCTTTCTTTTCTCCATCTTCTTTTTCTTCTCTTTGTATCTGTTATCACAAATTCCCATTCCTTGTGCAATGTGTTGGAATGGTCACTGGTATCATGCAAAGTGCCACAATTAACCATGAGTGCTTGCATTCTTACAAGTCCTGAGGAGAAATAGTTCAAATCTACCTCTAGACTTGGGACACAGCACAACGACACTCACTTTCTGCACAACCGAATATTGCATATCTATGTCTGCAGTGTCAGAGCTGTGTTTAACACAACCTGCTCCCATTTTTCAAGAAGCAAAAATCATAACCCAGGCACTTACTAACTGCCGTACCCAGATCAGACACTCACCCAGGTGTTCAGTACCTTGCCCACCAGAGCATTCAGCACCAAGTAGTCTCTGTCCCAGTGCCAGGCACTGTAGGCAGAGATAGGTTAATATGCCAGCCCCAAGTGCCCCAAACTAACTATTAATAAATAGAAATTATCAAAGTGAATAGCATGAAGTTTTTCCTCTAACTCCAAAATGGATTTAGATCAGTAAAGCTAGTTTCAGGCACAGGGGATCTAGTTATAAGGTCTACCTGAAGACTGCACAACAGAGAAGTGGCTGCCTGACCCTGTGCACCACAAGAGTCAGTTGAACCCTCCTGAAAATGGTGGAGAAAAGGGCCAGAAGCTTCTGAACCCCTGTGCTTTGCCTGTTCCTATACAGTAACCATACTTTAAAACAATACAGAGTTTTTTGCATTGAAATTCCAGTGTGCTTCAGAAACCTCCATTTCTAAACAAGACATTTCTAACAAGAGACTGTGAGGCACAGTTCTTATCTCCACTTTTGAAATCAGAAAACTGAAAGAAAATGACTCGCCCGTGGTCAGTGTCCGAGTGCAGAACAGGTTCTGGAATCATCTTTACAATTATGTCACTAGATTGTATTGCCTTCACTAGCATTTCACATACGCATGAAGAAATTACAGTCTCTTGTATTTTGCAGGCATTTTTTTAGGCTCTATCCTAATTTTCTCAACTGAACAAAAAACATGCTTAACAGAAAATTAGCCCTGATACATCAGCAGAGAAGATTTTGGTAGTAAAGCTACCACTCTGTCAATGCCCCTCTCAGTCTATTTCAGTATCAATAACGTTCTTACAATCGTTGGCACCACTTAGTGCAGGTAAAGCATTCCTCACTCTTGTAGTTAATAAGTGACTGAGAAAGCCTATCAACTTATGCAGAAGAGGTTGTTTGCAACCAACAGTAGATGCAACAGTTTGCAACCAACATGCAGATGGAATGGGAGCTGACGGAAAAGCTCCCACTGTCTCACTTGACATTTTTGCTTGTATTTCAGAAGATAAGTCTAACAAGATTATCAAATATCAAGAAAGTATTGAGGTTTGAGAATGGCACAAAGGGTGTCAGATTGACAGACCTGGCATCTAAATTCTTTCACTGAGTCATAAAGTTTAGTGCAGGGGTAACTGTACAACCTTCTCTGTCAATATTGCTCCATTGCTACTTTGAGAATGATGTCAAAATCATGCCACTCACTCCATCACTTGCCTTTTTGAGAGGTTATGGGTAGAACAGGCTGGTGTTAAACACTGTGATGAGATTTGATGCATACTTGGGCATAGAGTTGGGATGACCCTAATAATTTTATAGATGACCCCAAACATCAGCCATGTCAGGTCCTAAAATAAAAGACATGACTTCGGACTGCTCTGTATGCCTTCTCATCACTAACGTGCCATAATCAATCTGGTTTAAAACTACCTATTTTTCAATAACTTCAATTACATTAATTAAATGTAATCTAGTTATTGCAACAGTGTTTCATCTGGACAGGCATCAGATTCCTTCACCACTGCTCAGTAAACCTCAAAATATTCCTAATAATCACCCTACTATTTTTTTTTTTTAAGAGATATATGGATTCAGCCTTTACAACACTGGGATCAATGACCAAACCCCAGTGAATGCACGGGGAACAGAACTGCGTACTGTCCCCACGGCTGGAACTTGCACTTCTCATTGAAAGGAGGGCTTAATCCTGCAGCGTGGTGAGGCAAAAAGGGTAGGACAGTAAGTGAGAAGAGTCCACAATTGCCCAGCCCTAGCCTAAAACAAGAACAGGAGTAAAGGGCGCTACCTGCACAATTAGCATAAACACTTTCAGGGACACTACACTGCCTGGGAAATGGCTTTAGCAACGCCTCACTAATACTCCCCTGACCTTGCCCCTCCCAGCACATCCTCTCTGCATTTACATGAGGTGGTGAAACTCGAGTAGGAGGCAGAAAAGTCCTGACTGTGATAGAGACACTACTCAGGGGAATTCAGGAAAAGCCTGCAAAGCTGCTCTCCCCCTCCCCATGATCGAACAGGAGCACTGGGCACGGCCCGGAGATGTAGGGCTACTGGCCCATTACCTCCCTTACTCCTCAGAGTCCAGCTCGGGGTCTCCACCAGGGTTAATTGTAGTTTGCACCAGCACTGCACCGTAAGGCGTGCAGACACGGGTTTGCGGGGCAGAGCCCAACAGCGAGCAGAAGGGCTGTGCATAATGGACCACCCATTTCAAGTTGGAAAAACATCCGTGAAAAGGGAAACACTTTAAACAATTAAAATATGAAAGTAATTCTAAGAATCATACCCGGTATCCATAGAGGTCAAAATGAAAATTTTAAGGACAGATTCATTAGTTTTTAGAATCCCTTTTCAGACATACGGTGAAATTTGTTTTGAGTACTGTTAGGAGTTCCCAAAACTCCTGCGTTACAAATCGGTTTGCACCATACTGCTGTTAGCCGTTCTCTATCAGGACCACCTGAGGTGACTTTTTTTCCCAGAGCGTGTGATTTCAGTGAAATAACCTGTTGCTCTTTCAAGTTTTGTTATGAATTACTGTTCTTCCCCTCAATATTATTCCTAGATAACTTCAGCCAGAGAAAACACCTCTAAGCTCTACGGAAATTTCTCTTTTTGCCTGATCCTACATGTATCAGAAGCCACCCTGCCCAAGATTTGGGGAGGGGAGGCGGAGGGGTCCCTCCATGGAATTACGTCTGCATCCGGCGTGCCCGGCCGGGTTCAGCCTGAAATGCCCCTGGCTCCCCGACGCCCTCAGCTTGCCCCCCACCTCACCCCGCCTCGACGGGGGCTCTGCTCCTCTGGGCTTCCGCACCCCCAAAGCCAGACCCCGACGCTGCGCTGCGGGCTGTCCCCTCCCGCCTCGCCGCCCGTGCAAACCCCGTCCCTTCCCCTTGCGCCCCCAGCCCCCAGCGCGGGCGGGCTGGCCCCGGCGGGAGCCCTGCCCGCCCCGGCCCCACTCCCGGCCCCGCTCCCGGGCGCGCACCCACCTGCCCCGCGGGCCCGCGCCCCGCTCACCTCGTCCCGCCGCCGGGGCTGCTCCTGCCGCCACCAGCTCCTGCCCTCACTCCGGCACTGGGCAGGGCGGCGGCAGCATCCCCCGCCGGCCCCCCAGCTGCCGCGGCGGCACTTGCAGCCTCACGGGAACCGGCGGCGAGGGGAGGAGGGGTGGGGGAGAGAGGAACCCCTGGCCAGGGCCCCGTCCCAGCCCTCCCCGCCGCCTCCGCACCCGGGCCCGCTCCCACGGGCCACGCAAGGCGGGGCGGGCGGCGGCGGCGACCGCGGGGACCCCGCCCGGGCGCGCCCCGCTCCGCGCCGCTCCGCGCCCCGCTGCTCCGGGGCACGGCGTCCCCGGCCGGGGCATGGCGCATACCGCCCGGGAGGTGCTGGAAAGTCGGATACCTCTTCACGAACCTTGCTGCAGCTGCAGCGGGGCTACGGCGTGCGAGCTGCCCTGCGCGGCACGGGGGTACGGTGGCGGTGGGAGCGCTGCTGCCGGCCCCTTGCCGTTCCGCGGGCAGCGGCGCTCGGCGGGTCGGCACCCGAGTTCGTAACCCTGCAGCAGGACACTGCGGGGGGGGGGGGTTGGGGGGGGGGAGAGCATTCTTGCTCGGTTTTCTTTTCAAGCCTGGGGTCTCCTTCCCGTTCACACCGAAAAATTCTGGCCTTCTGGTTTATGCCGTTCCCTGGTACCGGAACCCCGTGCGGTAAAGGTACCAGAGGCCCGTACCTCCTGGAGCAGAAAATCCTCAGCTCGCTCCGCACAGTTAAACGGTGGCGAGGTTGAGCGGATACCTATAGCTCCAGATCTGCTATGCTCACCGGTTCATTTGGATCTGAAGGGCTGAAATGCAGAGAACGAAATCTTTTCATCATTATTTGCTAGCGCTTACATCATTACACTGCTTTTCACGTCCAAAGATCTGTCAACGTTGGTTGAGAGCAACACTGCCTTTTGGGATCACTATGCAGTTTACATCTGAAATCTCTTAGCCTCATAAAATGCTTCTTTTTTTTTCAGGAAAAGTAGATGTAGCCCTATACTCAGATTCTGGTGCCGTTCTACAGCCCAACCCTAGAAGTCTGGATCTGTCCTGAGAGTCCAGTTTTCATTTTCCCAAATAATAACAAAAATGTTGTTAGAGTTGCAATGTACTGGTGAGAGTGACATTTGGAATATCTTAAAAATGTATTGTATTTTTCACCCTGAAGAGGTGATGGAGATATTTACTTCTGAAGGAGATCCATGACACCTAACTGTAGTAAATGACTAGTCCATATATTACTGCAAAATTATCAACAGGCTTAAAGTCACCTAGATCCTCAAAGAGCGTTTCATGTATCAAGATGCAGTTAATTCTGATAAATAATTGTATTTATGTTTCCATTTCTACTGCAGTACACTAACTTTTTAAGAGATAGATAATCATCCTTATGACAGTTATTTCAGTATAATTGCACAATCATAATGAAATGACTGCAAATACTTTCCAGATTCAAAAAATAAAAAATACCGTTTGCAAAGGTGAATGAATAGCTTTCTTAATCATGCTTAATTGTAGATGGTTCCAGACAAAAGGTCTACAAATTCAGAGAATTCCCTATTAAGGTTAAACCAGACATTCATTTAGGGATCCAAGCAAACCTAAAACTTCCCTGCAGCAGTCAAAAGTGTTAATGTTTTGAATCCCAAATCAAAATAAACTTTTGTTTGAAGAAACAGTAGAGATTTCTTTGTACACCAAGTATTTGGAGTTAGATTTTTCAGGACTATGCTGTAGCATGGCAACAAAACTAAACTTTTTTAAGGCTGTTCTCTGGTTGTGCAGAAACTGCAGGAGAAGAGGAAGCTGGTTATTTTAAGTAATTGTCCAGCTATAGTTAGGGGGCAGAGACAGAAAAGGTGGACAAAACAAAGCCTTTAAAATGGGAAATGATCCAGGCCAGATGTCAGATTGTGGTACCTTTCCAAACTTCTTCCACAAAATCTGTAAGTCAGATATTGCTGTATTCATTGTTATACTACCCCCACTTCTCCAACCATGGAATTTATGCTGTAGGTTTTGTGTGTCCCAGTATTTGAGGATCTGGCCTCAAATTTGATAAAACCAGGATGGTTGTATCAAATATGAAACAATGTAACAGAAGGTTTTATTTTTTTATTTCTCTTTATATCAATTGTAGCTCCCCATCATCTCTCATTAAATGACTTTGTGATGGCTTCTTTCACCATAATAGTAGCAACAGAGCAAAAACTGTTTCTGTGGATAAAAACGGGACAATGGAGAGGCAGCAGGACAAGCCCACAGGGACCTTCTGTACTCTTGCTGGACAACTTGTTGCTTCCTAGAGCCTGCCAAGGCAGTAAAGTTACATCCATTCAGGGCCCTTGTATGTAAGCCTGAGCAACATGACAAGCATTTCTTCCTCCAGCTGACCGATGGAGTTCAAGCAGACCGTACCAGAATGCACTTTGTCAGGGCACCCTCAAATCCCAATGTTTGGAGAGCTCAGCCAGGATGTAGAAGGCTCAGCTCCTCCTGTGACTAAGTGGACTTGAACCCACATCTCCCACTTAGCAAGGAAACAGCCTAAACAGCTGGCCACAGAGCATTGCAGAGGAATAATTACCCACTCATGCTGTCCTTTTGAAACCCATGCTATTCTTCATTTTGTTTCACATGGCTTCATTTTATTTGGAATTAGGTGGGAGGAAAGAGTAAGTTCCTTACACCAGGGAAACACTAACATTTTGAGTCCTGTACTAATGACAGTTGGTTGTGGTTTTGACTCTATCACTCTCTTCGCAGATGAAGATTGCCATTTTTAATAGACTCTGGACCTAAGCCAGCTTCAGTAGTGACTTGATTTGGGAGCTAGTCCTTATATTGCAGCTTCTCTCTGCCTTTGCCATATGCAACATACACTTAAATACAGTAGAAAAATAACAAGTAAAACCAAATATATTATCTTTGTTATTTAATTCTCTATTTATTGTAATACTAAACAGCATTAGTAGCTCAGTGATACAGTGCCTGTGAAAGAAGCAAATCAACAAATACCGAGGATCACTTCTACTTCAGAGGCACATGTGAGAGTAAAAACAAAAGGAATACACAGAACTACAGAGAACATGCAGCTGTTTATTCCTTTAAAACTTCAAGTCAAAACCACCTTTGAATATTTCATGGAAATACCACAAACAATTAAACAAGGAAAAGCCAGGAAGGGCTGAGCTGGAACACCATACCTGAGGGTAAAGAAGAGAAAAGCTGAGGTGGCAAGAGACTTCTCTGGTTTCCAGGGTAGTGTGGTCATCTCTACTACACTGTGGCCTTCAGGGTTTGATCTCAAAGGCTGTATTGTCAAGCAAGTCTGCCAAGTTGCAGCAGGTCCCTTGTGATAGAAAGACACCTGTGGAAACCTGGGGAGATTCTTCAGGAAGCAAGGGGTGTCTCAGAACAAGGAGAGAGTTCAGAAAGACCCTCAGAAACAGCTGCTTTCCTCTTGCAAGGGTTTTTTTTGATTGCAGGGCTGGTATGGTTTCCAACTGTATATAACCAGATGCCCAGATGTTAGCAACTCATAGGCAAAAGTGGGTTGGGAGAGAGGTGGGCAACTGGTGGGAAGGACTCCTGGAGGAGTCCATTGATTTGAGTGGCATCTGTAGTCAATTGGATCAACTGAGGACTTACGTATGTAATGCATCTTACTGTGCAGCATTAAGGCAAATAGGGTCTCAGGGATTGTGCGTTAGGGCACAGCTGGACAAGTTAAGCTGTTCTTTTGATGATGCCTCCAGTGATCCCTGGTTAGGAGTAATGGCTCTGTTGCATGGCACTGCACACCCATCTTAAACTGGCTGTGAAAATTACTTTCTCCGCTCCAGGTTAATTTCCTAGTGAACAGCCAGAGAAGGGAATATGCAGATGCCATGAGATGATGGAGTCTCACAAAGGCATGGGGAGTGGTGAGGTCATGTGTTGATGTGAACAGGGCAGGTGTCAGCCTATAAGGCAGAGTATCGAAGGTTGCTCTTTGCATACAGGTGTTTTGTTCAATCACTGCTGGTCCCCTTTAGGTGTGAGGGACAAAATAATCCCACAGAAGCATTTTCCTGCAGAAAATCTGCAGAGGGTTAAGAGGAGAGATACAATGGTTTCTCTAACTAGCGAGCTCTTTGTCCATCATCTGGACAAAGATGTAAGTGACCTCCCAAACAGAACTCTTGCAGCTCTCAAGTGCAGCAGTCGGGCAGCTCTCCAAAAGGGCTTGGAAAGATGCCTGATTCACCTGGCCCTAATCAGGAGGGTGGATTGTTGCTAGGACAGGCTTGCTGCTCCTGTAAGTTAGCCTCTTCCAGCTTATCTGTGTCCCTTATCCAAGGTGTTCATTTGGTTAGGGAAGAAGAAAGGGTCAGGAAGAAGGTGTAAAGGCTATATGGCAAGGTGCAAAGTCAGATGGGATAACTGGGAATTCTGATGTTCATTCTGACAAAGCTTTCTGAGGATGCAGCTGGTGTTTTCCAGAGGTATGCTTAATACAACGGGTGTGGATATAAGTGACTTGAGCCAGTTTCCTGGGAAGCTGAAGCCCAAGCTCAAATTTGAACCAGGTAACTGATGGATGAGTCTTGTTCCCATGCCCTGATGTGCTGAAGAGAATTACACTGATTAAAGCCTAAACCAGGCTCTTAATTGTTTTCTTCTTTTATATAAGTTCAGGGAAATATGTGACAGGGAGAATGACTATGTCTGCCTCAACTTCTTAAATTACTTTTATTGCTAATAAAAGAAGTTAGACTGATAGTTTGAAGACTGACAACCCAGAAGGCTGAGGTCTTCTTTCCATTGGACAAGCTGAGCACCACAGACAAGGCATATCCCTGGCTCCTCTACCGCAGAATGTTCCTCATCTTTGGCTTGTATAGGGGAAAAGGCCTTCCTCTCTGCTGAGACTGAATGATGGCTACTCAGAAGGAATAGATGCAAGCTGAGTTTTGACTGAGATTCAGAGAAAATCAGAGCTGTTAGGCTGTGAAGGAAATGCTAGAGAGAGACTGGGGCTATTACAGGGGTGTAAAGCTGACATACTTTGGCTGTGTAGATGTGACTATATCACTGTCTAGTGGCTGTCCCATGGAACACAAGTCCCCTCACTGCAGCTAGAGTTTATGGATGCACCACGTGCTCAAATAATGAGTTCTATGTATTTCAAGCCAAAAATTCTTCTTCCCCTGCTGAGGACCATGAAGTCTGTGTACCTGCAACACATGCATCCCTTACAGAGGAGCAGATTTGCTCTTGGAGGGCAGTTGATGTTTTAGTCAGTGCAGGAATGAAGAAAGGAATCAGCTTTTGGTGACTAAATGCTGAAAGGACTAGACTGGTATTACACTACCCAAAACGAAATCTACTGGTCCAGCTAGGAGTGAAACACAAACAAGGCAAAATCTGAATTAAAGGCTGCTAAAGAGAGACAGCACCCAGTGTGCACTGGATAAAACCAGCAGCCCTGTGGACTGAGGACAATCCAACAACAACGCCAGCCCAGCTCCACAAATGTTATTGAACAAGTCTCATGAAGGTGTGTCCTATGTGAATTAGCCTTAAACAAAGAGGACTAAAAATCTCAAGCCTGTTCCTTCTTCCTCCCTGCTGTCCTGGTTTAAAAAGTTGAAAAGTCATGATTAAATTGGCTGAACTTGTCATTTAATATGTTTTATTTAGTTTGTAGCTATGATTTTTAAAATATTTATCATGTTGCTAAAGAATGGTGACTGTTTTCATAGAAACTGGAGATGGAAGAGACCCAGTAAGTTCACATCCAGTCCATCCCCCCTGCTGCCATTGCAGAATTGTTCTGCATGTATGTTTTCCAGGACCACCTCCAAACTCATTTTTAAATGTTCTGCTTTCTTGATGAGGGTCTGTGTTCCTCGTGTACAGATCTGGAAATAGCTGGTGATGTCCAGTTTCACCTTTTCTTTACTCTTTTCCCTCTTCATCTTCTTTGTTCTTGCATTCCCTTTTCAGGCATAGGCACTATTTGGTTATCCTTAAGCGTTTCTTCTCCCTCCTTAGCTTTTTTAAAACGATCTGCACAGTTGGGCAGGGCTTCTCTGGCAGATACAAGCAGCCTAAGCAGTATCATTTGAGCACTTATTTGTTGAGCAACCCTGGAATATCCTGCCCTGGGGAGTATGAAAAACCAAAACAAAAGCTCCAAGGTATTTGCTGAATACCAAAGCAGAAGCACACAGAGAACATTGTCGCTCTATTAATCACAGTCAAGCACACTCTCCTTAAAATTCTATTTAGCTATAAATTTTCAGCAACAAATTTTCTGTTAAAAATGTTATTTATAACTATTGTAGCTCCCTTGTTTGCTATTCAGTCCCTGCATTTGCTTGATCTATAGGTCACATTTGGCCTACTTGGGGCAGCTTAGTGAGCTGGCTGTTTTCGTCATGAGAGAGTGATCTTGTGCTTCAGGAGCTAGTCATGGATAAAATAACAGTTTCATGTCCACATTTTATAATTGCAAAGAAAACTTTCCAAATGTGAGCCAGTCAAAATGGATGTAGTGATATCTGCACCAGAAGGCTGCCAGCTTCAAACAATAATTGTGAGAGGTAGGACTTGCTTTCCACAGTTCAGCTCCAGAGCCTGTTAACAACTATTTAAAAATCAGTGTGATGAACAGTATCTCTGTTTGCTCATAAATGAGAAGAGACGACTAGCCTGAAAAAACAGGCCATTGAGGATGAAGATTTCCAGCATTAGCACAAAAACTGAACTGAAGGCAAAATTTACTAGTGTCTGGCTGTCTGCTTTTTCCAGTCAGGCTCCTCTGGTATTCTCTGATCTTCTTTCCTCAGTCAGGTTTGTGGTTTTTTTTCCCTCTGATATTAATTTTTTCACTGTCTTCCCTCATTTTCACATTTTTATTTCTTCTCTTTATTTCCGAAGTTCGGTTCAGGAGAGCTACAGAAAAAATTTGTACACACTGCCCTGTCTTTTTTCCTCAGACTGAACCACAAAGGCAGCACAGTTGTCCGAGGCAATAGTGATTATTAAGTTTGCAGGTCCATAAATGTTATTCCCTTTGTGTTAGTCTGCAGTTAGTGCAAGTGAAGTGTTGGGATGGAGAACCATCAAATCTGACCTCAGAGGGGGCTTCCAAACATCCTTTCAGCACTGACAACCCAAGCAAAAGTTATACCATAGGATTAAAAACAAACACAGAACTACATTGAAATCAGAAGATTTTGAAGTTACAGCTGGATAGCTTAAGAACGTTTCCCCTCCTATATTTAGAAGTGCTTTTGGAGGACCTATATGTATCTATTTAAAAATTTTGAGGTCAAAACTGAACCTTAAGTGCTCATTTACTCTTGGGAAGCCTCTTGATCTTCCCTCATGTTTCGCACAGCTCCTTAGCTCCTGTCCTTCCTGATCTCCTGCTGCACTTCTATTAAGCGAGCATGTCACAGACATGTTGCATTTTAGGCAGGTTTCTAGCCCTATGTATATAAGCTTGCTTTTCTGTATTCTTCTCCCAACTCTTTTCTCTTGTAATTTCTGTCCCACTTTTTAGTTGCACATACTATCTGTCCCAAAATTGTAGCATTGCCAGAGAATTTACATGTTGAATAATAAACAGCCTTCTAAGAGCAGAAGGATCTTAATTAGCTCACACACTAAAAATAATTTAAAAATGTGATTTATTTAAAGAGTCAATTCTGTTTCATGCGATTGCAGGCATGAGCAGATTTTGACAGATTGACTTGGGTGTGGTGTGGGCTTTGTGTTTGGTTTTGGTCAGTTCATGTATTATCTGTCTGGACAAATATTAACTGAGAGACGATTCTTAAGTTCAGCTGCTGTCATGGTTAATTATTCATGATGATGAAGGTTAATAGCTACTTTTCCCTACAGTCTTTGTAAGTGAAAGTTTTTACTGTAGTAAAGGCTGAATGCTAATGCACTCCTCCATATAAATCACAGAGGTCTGCCTTTCTACAAATTAGTTTCTGTCTCCTGTTGTTCCCTAATAACAATAGACAGATTAAGAACTGGCAGTGCAAGCGGTTATCTGTAATGCAGGTCCTTCAGGACACTTACCATGTAACACGTAACAGAACATGAGTGAAAGTATAAGGCCCTCTCAAAAGATCTAACAGCCCCCTGGAGGTGCCTGTCTCTATGGAATAGAGAGGCAGCATAGGGCAATTTTTGCTCCTAACCAAGATAGTTCAGTCAGGACCTTAAAATCTGCATATATTTTTTTATATATATATATAGGTGGAGTCGCCATCTCTGGAAGTGTTCAAAAAACGTGTGGATGTGGCGCTTCAGGACATGGTTTAGGGAACATGGTGGTGCTGGATTAATGGTTGGACTTGATGATCTTGAAGGTCCTTTCCAACCTTAGTGATTCTGTGATTCTGTGATATATATAAAAAAATCTCAAAAAGAGGATGAACGTAGTTCTCAGTATCTTTTTAGACTCACACAAAACGCCATCAGTCTTACCCCAGCACTTGTACTCATTCACAACAATCTAATCTTTTCAGCTGTTGTTGCATTATTCACGATGAGAAATCCACACACATTGGCACTTGCGCGTGTGTTCACTATGGCTTAGTCCTCAACTGCTATGAAAGCAGTTGGACACCTCAATGGACATGTAGATGAACATCAGGTTCACCCATACAGTGATGCACAGAAAAGTGTTAATTTATAAACTGGGATCTTCTGCCTCTGATTTGCACTGCTGTGGCAACAGATGGAATGGTGCATCAAGTGCAAGTGTTGTCACTTTAAAACAGATGGCCTTAAAACTGGAGATGAGCAAGAAAAAGGACATAAGAATTATTAACAATTTGGAAAAAATGCCTCCATGAAAATTTGAGAGAGACAGATTGTTTAGTTTATGAAAAGGAAGGTGAAGGTGTGAGTTTATCACAGCCATCAAGTATCAATGTGGTGGGGAGCAAAGTGGTAATAGAGAGCTCTTCAGTTCCAAAGCCAAAGACAGTGTTATGGTAGCAAAGCAAAAAGTACATAACTTTACCTGTTTGGTGCTCCAAGCTAGGCAAAAAGAAATGGGTAAGCTCTCAATTCCTCAGAAATGGATGGACACCCACTTGCCTGTGTTTACACCCGAATACCTATCAGGGCAAAAGTATGACAAGAGGCATTTACTGAAATTTGAATTTAAGCAAATTCAGACCTGAAATTAAATAAATTTTGTAATATTGCTGACAAATAGTTGTCAGAACAATTACCAACAATTTCTTGTACAATCTCCTTCCAAGGAAATATTTTCAATGCAAAACTGGTTTTTTTTGTTAAGAACCACGACATTAATTCCAAATCCCACAGTCATTGTTACAGAAAAGGTCAGAAAATATGTTCCCAGTGCTTTCTTCTGTCTTTATAACAACCCAGCCTCTGAATTTATGCCTTTATTACAGTATTGTTTGATCATCAGTCTTAATGAAGCTCTCATTAACCACCTCTGCTTTCCTGTGAAATGGTCAAATGTACTGTTCAGCCATTACTGAATAAATATAGTCATTAAAGAAAGGAAATAATTAATCTCTTGTCTTCTGTGTCACAGCTGCTAATGGGGTCATATGATATCTATCATGTACATCAGAAAATACATTGTTTCCTTTTAAAAACATAAAAAGTAATTTAAAATGTTGCTATTGTATTGCACCTACTTTTTGTCATATACTTTTCTGCCCTTATCATGCCTTAGAATATACTTCCTGGCCAGAGTGAATCTTCAGGCTTTTATAGACAACACTGAGAATTTTCTGGGTGGCTTTTAGATACTCAGTTATTGGTCAATATTGACATTGTGTTTGAAGGGCAAGGGAAGAAGAGTTATTATCATGGTTAGCTATATATCCAATTACATTCTTTTTCTACGTCAATCTTCTTAGTTTCTGTAACAAAATTAAAGAAGTATTTTGCTTCTTGGAAAGTTCTTTGTTCCAAAGACAAATTTGGTTAAGTATTGCCTCTCCTTTGCAAATCAAGTCACTTGAATTAATATCCATATTCAGCATTGCAGTGATTAGTTTCAGATAGTGAAAAGAATGAGTAACTCTACAACAAACAGGCAGTGATTTATTACACAGGCCTTTAGTGCTGGATATTTGAAAACCATTTCTCCATCTTACCAGCTGTGACTTGGTCTAATTGTCTGCAACAAATCTTGGTACGATCTTGTTTACCTCATTATCTGTCAGTGACTGGCCAGTTTAACTAACTGATTCCAACAGCCACATCCAATTCTCTGCCTGGTAGCTGATTCAATAACTAGCTCACTAGTGAAATAGAAATGAAATGAAAAATAAAATGGACCTATTAACACCGATAGTTCTGGATTTTTAACAGTAAGAAAGGGCCTAACAAGATACAGAGATGAATATCATATATCATCTGTCGGTATCTGAAGCTATGCCTCCAAGAAAATCCTTTTAGCAGAGCCACAAGGTTAAGAAATTCTTACTTGCCTACCTTGGCCCCGAATACTCATTTACGCCTCTTTGCTGTGTGTGGTTGACTGTGGAGATGGACAGGGAATGGGGGAACTGATCTGATTAAAGAATGAAAATTAGAAATACGTATGTTTTTAATTTGGTCCTGTTTTCTGTACAGCCCCACAATCATTGCCATCATCACAACTAAGGAGGCTAGATGGGAACAGAAAGGGGACCTGCCTAAATCAGCAGAAGTATTTATAAAAAGTGTCCTGAAAGAATGCCTCTCTGCCTTGAAGGTTCCTAAAACTATTCTGAGAAATAATCCAGAAAACATTAATTAGTCCAAGGAAGATTCTTCCAAATGGCTAACCTTTGCTTAGGAGTTCTCAAAATGCTTTTGTCAGCTAAAGTCACTCCTCAGGTTGAAAGGCCCCACTCTTCGTATAATCAAGTTTCAATGAGACATTAATTCAAGATTTTTCCTCTCAACGCTCACCTCAAATTTCTAGGAATTTGGGGAAAGATTGATATAAGTACAGTTATAATCTAGTTGCTCAACTCATTATACTTTTTCAACTCTGAAACTACAGGAAGTACTTTAAACATAACTTACTAGTTCTATCACAAGTTCAGGAATCAGTATCATCGCTTCAGTTTTCCAATCTGGGATGACTGAACAACAGTAGTCAGAGATGACATCTCACATAGTATTCCACAGTCTTAATATTAGTATTTTACCTTTTCCTTTATGTTGATCCCTGCATAGTCCTCCATCAGGAGTTGTCATACTTACTGCTTTCACCATTTGCCTTCTCTTTTAGTGATTACACTTGCTTTACACTGTTTGCTTTTCTAAGTAGCACTTGCCACCCTCAGAAAGTCCTGCAGTTGTTAATTTTTTAACTTTCCCAGAATCCAATTTATTTTGTTTGGAGTTTGAAATAAAATCATCATCCATCATCTTGTAAGGCAGAAGGCAACATTTGGCACTGTAGTTTTGTGTTAGTAACTTTTTTAATATTTATTTTCTGCTGCTGGTTTGTTTTGGGTGATAGCAAAAATTTTGTTATTTTGCAGTGACTGGACTTTTTCATTCTTTTTTTGGTAGTTGCTAATTTTCTTTATTTCATTCTTTGTTTTTTAGAAGCACTTGTATAGTACAAGAGGACTTACACTGATTACAACTGGTTGCAATTTAGCTACCAGCTGTTTGCCTTTCAGCTTCTTGTTGAATTCAGTAGACTTGGAGATGCCATGAGAAGACTAAAACCCTGACATGTCCACATCTGGAATGTTCATGGCCACCTCTGTTCCTATTCCTGCCCCTTTCATAGCCCCACAACATTACCTAAATAAAATTTTAGAGGCAAGGTATCAGTTCAGAAATATCTGCCCTGAAGTAAACCTTCCCCATTCCATACCATCTACTTTGTCACCAGAAGCCCTATAAAAATTTAATTTCTTCTGCAGGCTGCCGTTCTTCTCTTCTAGCCATCATATTTCTTATTCCAGGCCAGCTACTTTAATGTTGCTAATGGTCTCCCCTTGTTGTGCACCTGATGTATAAACAAAGGTCTTTTTGCACAAAACAAAGTTGAGTTATCATCTTTGATCAGATTGTTTGGATCAGGTTCAGCTGACAACTACGGAGTTGTTTTTCCACCCCTATGCATTTTCAACACGCTGCAAATCCCTTATGCTTGTGGGATTTCTTGTTTGTTTACTTGGGTTTCTTCAGAGGTTAACTTCTCCAAAGAGCAGTGTGGAAAAGAGAGGAATGCAGCAAATTTCCCAGACCTTGAGGAGCAAAGAATGTGTTTTGCTGGCAGAATATGATTGCTAGGAAACATCTTGGATACCATCAAGCTAAAAGCATAAAGGACTGTGAAGTCAAAGAGTGCATCTACAGGAAAAAGGTGAACCTGAAGCTGTCAGGCCTTTGAGCATATGGTGCATGTGTGAAATAGATCTTCAAGATCAAAGGTTAAAAGTTATTTTTTAACTCATGTAAACAGTTCCTTTGCGCTTCCACAGTGCCTTTTGTCTAGGGATGCTAAAGCGTTTTTGTACCTTGGGGGACCATTACCTTATCTAACAATCAGGGGCACTAATGTACAGAGAGTTGAGGTGCAAAGTCAAGTCACACAATCAGAAAGTAAGGGCTGGCAACACCAGAGACTGTTCCTTTCTCTGCGGACCTTGTTCACAGATTTAATTTTTAAAAGGGCCAAATATTTTGTTAGTGGGGTAATTATTAACTGACTAACCTTTCCTAAAGACAAAAAGACCACCAAAATGTGACTTTGCAGTGAAATACCTGTGATTTACCAAAGGGGAGACTGATGCCTACCCAGGCAAGGAGATATTATTATTCCTATTTTAGAGATGAGGCACTCAACACCCAGTCCTGTGTTCTAATGAATGAATGACATTTGCAACAATTTTTATGCGTATATATCTCTACTCTGTCCAGGTTTGTAAGAGTCTGTGTACTGACACACATGCAGGTAAACAATGCAGCAACAATTTTGCTTACATCTTAGCCTTACTACAGGCTCTGATTGACTCCCTGAGCCGTAAGTGTCAAATCTCCACCTGGGACCCTGTATGTTGCAGGACTGATGCAGTCAGTATAGAAGTTATTTACTGGATACAGAGCTTGACAACAGCAATGCTAGGCATGTTTTGTCCAATGTATTAAACGTCAGTGCTCCAAGTTCAAATGCAATTTATGCTCTTAAGTGCTTACATATCTCTTCACTTGCCCTCATCAGCCAGGAATGAAACTAGAAATAGCACAGTACTGTACAGATGATAGATCAGATTATTCTTGCAGTATTTCAGACCCTGGAACTGAAATATAGAGTGGTTGTTTCTCTGATCTAGAAAGTCGGAATAACACCTAGAGTACCAAAGTGATCTACAGGAAAGGGCATGATGGAATGTATTAATTTTGCCAATGTCTGTGATTTTAAATGAACCACGCTAAACACAAGCAGATGTTTGGAAAATAGGCAAAGTTATTGGCAAAGGCCCTAATAAGAACTGCTTTAGAAGAGTGCCTGATTTGCAATATCTGGATAGGCATCAGTGATGTGAAAAAAATAGAGAAAGTTTACAAAGAAGTCTCAAGCAGTTTTCTGTTTCTGTGAAGGTTCGATTTCGAAGTCTGTCTTTGTTCTGAAGTGGCAGAAAGACCCTAAGCTTATCAAACATAGTGAATGGAAATTCTGTGGGAAATAATCTATGGGGAAAAAAAGATTGGGGAGATTTGAAGTATTGTTACACTGATTTTGAAAACCACTTTTTCCATTTGAGCTTCTGAACATTTTAAACCTTTTAAAACATAAATATTGGAAAGAAAAAGTTTTTCCAGTTGAAAAATTGCAGCTTCATTTTGAGAACATTAAATTCAGATATCATAACCACATAATTTTTTCCCCAGACTTTTACTGAGTCAATTTATGAAAAGCTGCTCTTTCTCACTAGCAGCGCTGGTTTCAAAGAATTAGCTTTTCCTAATGAACAATGTTACTTCAGAAAATCCACAAACAGTTTTAAGAAGGACTATGTTTAAAAGCAATGCAAAACTCCTCACATGGGGGCCTGGGAGCACATGCTGCTTGTCAGTAACAAACCAACCTGGTGGTGACTAGCTTTTTATCAACAGCTGTCAAAAGGTACAGGTCAGCAAGACCAGCACAGAAAAAAAGGTGCTGATGCAGGTATCCTGAGTAGGAGGCCTGACCATGTAAGATGAGGAGATGATAACGTGAAGTTTATTTTTTACAGGGGATGGTATTACTAGAGGCATCAATTAGCCACACGGATATGCACACGGGGAAACATATTCTCTATGGCTACAAATGAGACAAGAAATTATTTACAAGGCAATCTATCTATTTCTATGTTGTCCTCAGCATGGTAAAGTTCAAAAGTTCCTGATCAGGTTAGTAAGCTGGTCCCTACTGCCTACTGACAGCTTCCTGGCACTTCCCAGGAGCTGTGTCTGCACTGTACTGCTGATGCGATACAGTTTCATTTCCTTAGGTGGCTGGGAAGTGAGCAATTGCAGAAGGATTACTATTGAAAATCTATTAACACTGCTGTGTACTGACTGCACATGTACAATGGTATAGGATCCAGGAGCCATGGAAATGCCAATGGCAGGTTTAAGAGACACAGTTATTAACGAAAGATTAAGTATACTTGTTTGGATGGATGACAACCGGGGATATTTGCTCTAGATAGTACAAAAGCATATTCTGACATGAATATAGGATACTTAAAACAATAAACCAATACTTCCTTTAATCCACATTTGCCAAGCTGCTACTTTCAAGCCTCTGACTTGCCTTGTTTCCTCCATTGTGCTCTTCTTCCCTTGCAGATCAAAGTCTGCCCAGATTCTAAACCGGCTTGTTATTTATCTGCCATTCAGAAACATCTACATCCTTTTTTCACCTGGTTCAATCAAAGCCCAGAATGTGGATTTCCTGTTGGAAAAGTGGTCTGCAGTGACTGAGATCTGTTGTTGAGCAGTTGGCTCAACAAGGAAGGATGGCCTTGTGGATCAGACAGCAGAGTGATTCTCAGGGGATCAGATTCTGTACCTTGCTTGCTCTTTCAAAGACTTCCTATATGGTTTCAGTCAAATTGCTTAACTCTGTGTTTTAGTTCTCCCATGGCACAGCGTGACAGTACTTGTCTATGTCCCTTGGGACTTGTTTGCATATTATAGTGATGCTGACAAATCGAGCACTTAAATGACTAGATAGCTCCAACGCCCATTTCTATATCTGCCCTGACATATACCTCAGTGCTACAAAGACACCAGGACCTTCACAGATGCCTTCCCTTCAAGTTAGTTCCCTAAGTGTTCCCTCAGCTCTTCTTTGGAGCTGTTTAGCTCCATTGTTTCAATTCCAGGCTTTCCCTGTTGTTGGAAGGTTTCATTTATGCCAGATTATAAATCAGGTTGCAGCTAATGGTAACACCCATTTTAATTTTTTTCCTACCTACTTTTAAATGCAACACATAAGCTCCTTGGAATTTTCAGCTAGTCAGCCATCCTTTTAATTTCCTTTGAACCATTTGTCTGTAGGTAATGTTGAACTGTGGTTCATCTCAGGTATTTCAGTAGTGAGATATTCCTACATAGAATGAATATGACACATACAGAATTAGTCAGGTCTTCATGTGGCTCCCTCACTGAAGGTAACTTAGCCTCTCAGATGCACTTCCTTGTGGCTGAGACTTCATTGCAGGGTCATTCTTGGGGTGTGTTTCCATAGCAGAGTCTCCTGGAAAACTGGTAGGAGATAACTCTGGGCCAGATCTCAGTTCTCTATTTTCATGTGGGGGTTAGGCTGCAGGAGAGAAGTAGTTAAGGGTAAGGGTCCACAACACCAGTGACTTGTTTTTTACTCTCACCAGAGACATTGCAGATGACCCTGTAATTCTTTTTTCTATGACTTAAAGTTGGCAGATTCCTCCTCGGTGAATCAAGAAATGTTACTTTGTTTAAAAAAAAAATCCCCCCAAAATGCATCTTAATACTTTTTGCCTTATGATACACCACTTTAATTATACATTAGGCTCAACGACTACCAGGGCAACCACATTCCTCTTTCACTGAAAATAAATTCTACCCAGCACTCTGCTGCAGAAGTTTCTGAACAGAATGGAGCTTCAGGCAAATGTCTTTACTCTTTTCCATGTAAAGAAGCAGGAAACACCCACATATCCAAAAATGCAAACTCACACAAGTAAGTTCTCCTCCTGGTGCTGGTGTATGCATACTTACCAGAAAGATAAGGGATGAGGTTGTAATGTTTCTAGTAGCTCCCAGCAAGGTTTATGCAGGATTGGTTCCAGGGCGTGTTACATTTTCTGGTACAAAGTTTCAGAATTTTGCCTCTTCTTGCAAATCTTCTTAAGATCAGTTAAAAGTGGCTTTATCAATCAGCTGCTCAATCACATCAGCTGCTTCTAGCTCTCAGAATGAGGAATAGAGTAAGCTTGTTCCTCTTCAGTAATAGACATTTTTGTTAATCACTGGGAGAAGACCACTGGACAAACACATCACAACAATCACTGTTCTCTACCGTGTGTAAAATCTAACTCACTTCTTCCTAACACTGCGTTTCTACCAGCTGTATTGGACTAATTGCTTAAAATAAAAGCAGTGGATCTTCCCATTGAATGCTGAGTATGCATTCAGTAGCAATATTGACATAATATACTAAGGAATGTTTATTTTTCTGATTTCCTCACACTGAGCTACTGTGAAGGTCCTAATGTAACAGGACCTAGATTTACCTAACTAGTGCTCAGAAACTTTTAATCATGAGCTACAGAGAATCTCAATTTTTTTCACTCAGAATCTTTGTGGAGAAATGACTTAAGCCTGTGGTGATCTGCTGTCTTCTTCATCTTTACACATAAACAGCATTTTGGTTGCATTTACATCACCTGGAAGAACTAGGAAGGCAAAGAACCATTGCAGTTGCTTGCCATCCAATATACTGTTATTTGTTGACATACTTATTAGAGGTTACTTAAGGAGTGCACTTGAATCAGGAAATCTACTTCTCTGGATGTTTTTCCTGCATATTTTTTTGTGGCTTCTCGTGAAATTTGGCTTTCAGGCAACTTTTTCTTCTCATATGAGCAGGGCTAAGTCCATGGAGGGTCCAATGATTTCTGTTTCTGAGCCAAGGAGACCTAAGGGCTGGCAAGATCAGCAGAGAGAGTGTTATTTTACTTCAAATTGTTCAGACATGTACAGTGAAAGTTAGAAAAAAGATGATCCTACTACAATCAAGGTATCAACTGCAACAGCTCAAGTGTTGGCTTTCTTCCAGAATATTTTGTATTCTTGGAGCATGCAGAGCTGCTGCCAGGACTAGAATGGCGGGGCATTCCCCAAGGGAAGAAAAAGGAGTGGGGTTTTAAAGTACTCTTAAATATTGCCAAGGCAAAAACTTCAGTTAATATTGCTTGTATAACCAGAATAGGAATGTACACAAAGTATCTCCGAGAAGATCAGTAATAGGTAAGTAACACTTTTATATAAAGCCAGTAAATAATTATAGTAATGTCTCCAAGACTTCAAGTCCCATGTGCTCTTCAGATTGCCACCTAAAATGCCCAGGGAAAGCAAAAGTTGGCTGCTAAAAATCCATAGTCACAGGAACACTTGCTTCATTCTGACAAAGCCTTATGTCTCCTTTGCTTGCTGCCTTCGGTAGTGCCATAAGGACATGGTAACACCATCTTTTCTTAAGATGTTGAGGTCACCAGGGAATGTGGCAAAAGAATGCTTTGCAAAATGTGACACCCTTACCCAGTTTCACACTTTTGTCAGTACTACTCTACATTGCACAATGGGGGTCATTGTGGGTATGTAATAAAAGTGATGTTGGAGCCTTCCCCTACAGGTGCCTATTCAACGTACCTAAATGCTTGGAAATTGTCAGAGGCATGTAAGAGAATGGATGTTCATGTCTCAGATGGCTAATGTTCTATTGTATGGAGTGCTAGTGCAAACTGAAAGGATTTAGTACTGAACTTGTTTTTTCAGCTCTGCCACATGAAGACTCTCTAGGGGGCCTTTTCTTGTCTGACCTTCTTGCTCTTAACAGTATTAATTAATTCCATTCTTTTGTCTGACCTTCTTGCTCTTAGCAAGCAGTATTACTTAATTCCATTCTTTTCATATTGTTATTTATTTTTGAAAGTGTACTTATTCACACCAATAAAAGATTCAGCAAATACAGCTGATGGAGAAAAGTATACACAATGGAGTTGTACTGTACTATGTAGCTTAAAAACCACTGTACTTATATTGATACATGTCTAATGACACGTTATATAGTGGAATCTATCTAACCAAAACTATCAGGCCTCTTTATTCACTGGTAGATCAGTCTCCCATTGTTTCTCTTTAGGTCAGCTGAAATCAGCCCATAAAGAAAATTCAGTGCAGAAAAGCCTTTATGTATTAAAAAGAAAATTTCAATGGATTTTTTAGTCCTCTTGAAAATGCTGAAAACAACTTGCAAAAATTGTCTTTAAAAGTTGGGGGAGGCAAATAATTAAGGCTCAGAAAGGATTATTTTGATATTTTATATGTTCTCATTGTAATCCTTATTTTGTTTGGATTGTATAGTACTGACACTATTGAAATAAAATGCTTGGACTAGATTTTTTTTCCAGTTTTTGCAAATACTTTTTTTTCATAATTTCCCTTTTAAGAGTAAGAGTATACTTTAAATTATTAACATTTTCCCTGAGAGGAAAATTGCTTTCTATCAACTGCAATTTTCACCTGCAGACTTTACAAGTTTCATTAATTCTCCCCTTAGAGAATTGCTGTCCCTGTCTCTGATGTGTCCAGATTCTCAATGGTCTGTATAAACTCCATTCTCCCTGATGCATTCAGTTGTCTGAATATCTTTTTACTTTCAAGCACACATTGTAATTAATTTCCCCACTTTTCTAAACCTCAGTCTTGTTGTCCCATGGCTTCTTTTCTGCCCAGACTGCCTTACAGTTCTGTTCACGTGAATAAATCTCCTTTCTCTGTATCTTCTGACTACTTTCTAATTTTACATGAAAAGTTCCCAAAATGTAAGCAGAACAAATGGCAAAGAATCTGTTGAGGGTGGATTAGACTTGTGGGATTGGTCATGAGCCAGGCCTGAGATGAGGAGGAAAAATGACAAGATGATAACTACAATGCAATATTAAAGACTGGCGGAGTGAATGCACAGATTCTCAATACCTTATCTCCAAAAGTGCTAGCTGCTGCTGGGGAAAAGACAAAGAGTCCCATCAGTAGGGAGGAGGATGCTGGTGAGACGATTTCTGTCTATGATGTAGCCCATGACAGAACAGTGCCCTGGAAGCAAACAAAAGCTGATGGTATCTGGAGCTGTATTGACAGCAGCATTGCCAGTAGATCAAGTGAGGGGTGTGACGCTACCTCTTTTTACTCAGCCCTTCTTAGACCACATCTAGAACAGCACGTCCAGTCCTGGGCTCCCCAACGCATGAAAGACATGGATAAATTGGAGCAAGTTTGGTGGGAGGCCATCCAGGTGGTGATGGGGTTGGAGCACTTGCACTGTGAGGAGGGGCTGAGGGAGCTCTCTTTGTGTGGCCTGGAGAAGAGATACCAAACTGCATCTTTCCAACACCTACAAGGAGGTTGTTGAGAAAAATGGAGCCAAGGCTCTTCACAGTGGTGCATGGTGGGAGGATGAGAGATGACAGCAAGCTGAAAGAAGAGAGGTTCGGGCTGGGTATAAGGAAAAAACTTTTCTCTGGCAATACAGTCAAGTACTGGACCAAGTTCCCCCGCGAGGCTGTGCAGTTTCCATCCTTGGAGGTTTTCAAGGCCTGACTGGGACAAAGCCCTGAGCAGCCCAGTCCGGCCTGAGAGCCGACCCCTTTTGCAGCTGGAGGGTAAGCACCTCCAGGAGGGTGACGTTGCTTCCAGCCTGCGACGCTGTGACGCTCTCCACGAAGAGCCCTGACAGCGGCATCTCCCCAGACTCGCCTGCCAGGGCAGCCGCACCCCTTCCCCTGCCAGGACACGCGGTGAGAGGAGCCGCCGCCGGCGGGAGGGCGGGCAGCCGCCAGGGGGCAGGCGAGGCGCGCTCATCGCCGCCCAACGGCCGCGGGGCGGGTCGCGGCCCCCCCGCCCCCGCCGCCGCAGCCAACGGTCGCGACAGAGGCGGTGGGCCTCTGCTGCGCCCGGGGACCGCCGTGACGGGCTGCCAGCTGTCACGACCGCCTCTTACTTCTTTTTTTTCCTTTTTTTTAAGGAAAAAAATTGATGTGGAATCAAAAGGGTACTGGGGTGTCTGTGCAGCCCTTGAGTGCAGGCGGCCTTTCCCTGAACAAAAGCCGTAGGCCGTATCTTGGGCCACATAGAGGTGCTCCCTGCCCCAGGGAGGCTTGGTGGGTGGGAGGGGAGCACCGGGCTTGCTTGGGAACCTGTCGATGCTGCTGGTCAAGTTTTCCAGGAAAGCAAAGGAGAAGATGGAGATCGGTGATGAGTGGTATCTGTTGGGGTCTGTATTGGGACCAGTACTGTTTAATATCTTCATTAATGACATAGCGAGATCAAGTGCACCCTCAGCAAGTTTGCAGACGACACCAGCCTGCGTGGTGCAGTTGACACGCCTGAAGGACAGGATGCCATCCAGAGAAACCTGGACAAGCTTGAGGAGTGGTCCCATGTGAACCTCATGAGGTTCAACAAGGCCAAGTGCAGGGTCCTGCACCTGGGTTAGGGCAACCCCCAGTATCAGTACAGGCTGGGGGATGAAGGGCTTGAGAGGAGCACTGCCAAGGACTTGGGAGTCCTGGTGGATGAAAAGCTGGACATGAGCCAGCAATGTGCACTCGCAGCCCAGAAGGCCAACCATATCCTGGGCTGCATCCAAAGCAGCGTGGCCAGCAGGTCAAGGGAGGTGATTCTGCCTCTCTACTCCACTCTGGTGAGACCCCACCTGGAGTACTGCATCCAGATCTGTATCCCTCAGCACAGGAAAGACACGGACCTGTTGGAGAGGGTCCAGAGGAGGGCCACAGAAATGATCAGAAGGATGGAACCCCTCTCCTATGAGGACAGGCTGAGAGAGTTGGGGTTGTTCAGCCCAGAGAAGAGAAGGCTCTGGGGAGACCTTACTGCGGCCTTTCAGTACTTAAAGGGAGCTTACAAGAAAGATGGGGACAGACTTTTTAGCAGGGCCTGTAGCGATAAGACAAGGGTGGATGGTTTTAAACTAAAAGAAAGTAGATTACAGATATAAGGGTAGAAGGTAACTATAACTAGATATAAGGAAGAAATTTTTCACAATGACGGGTGGTGAAACCCTGGCACAGGTTGCCCAGAGAGGTGGTAGATGCCCCACCCCTGGAATCATTCAAGGTCAGGCTGGACGGGGCTCTGAGCAACCTGATCTAGTTGAAGATGTCCCTGGTCAGTGCAACGGGATTGGACTAGATGAACTTTAAAGGCCCCTTCCAACCCAAACTGTTCTATGATTCTATGATTCTGTGAAGAAAGAGGAAGCAAAGAGCCAAGCCCGGTAGTCTGACTAGGGACCATCATTATAAGACAGGACTACATTTTTCCTTAGTGGTGTGCTGCTGCTGCGGGTGTTCTTGTTGGATTTTAGAGAGGCTAGTTACAATCAACCTCCTGAAATTCCCCTGCAGATGAATGTCTGGGATGTGATGCCCTTGAATCCAGTTTTCTGCTCACTTTTTGCCAATTGGAGGAATGCTAAGGAGTGGTAAAAACTGATATGAGAAGTATGTACCATGGCTCCTAACTCTGGTTTCTGTGATCAAACAGATGCTTTGCATTACTTTAGGGGAAGTTGGCTTTTGATGTATCAGTGTGTTATGCTGATAGAGCATTTTGGTATTTTGCTTGATAAATCCTACTCTGTTGCTGTACTGCAGTTGTTTTTGTACATTTTCTGCTCTGGGTATATACATAATATTGAAGGACTTTACCACTGACCCAATTAAAAAAACACAACAACTTCCTAGTGCTTATAGTCTAATTGAATTTCTAGAAGGGCTTAGGTCTGCAATCTAGTTTTCTCTCCTGAGCACTTCTAACCTGCTTCCCTATGACTTCAAAGGTGTTAAGCAATGCCTCTACCTTTTAAGTATAATGATTAGCTAGATCTGTAGTGGAACTAAAGCAGAAGAAGGAATTTTTGTTATTGATAGGTTCATTATTTTAAGTTATTTTTTCCAATACATCTGGACAAAGATGACTGGCCATTGATATCCATCAGCATAATTCTGCCAATTTCAGCCTATCTAAATCTGACTAAACCTCATCTGAGACACTCTCCAAACAGTAGTTGGAAAGTGGATCTCGCACTATATCCCAGACATGGAAAGAAAATCTCTGAAGAAAGAAGATCTCAGAGTTTGAGAGTCCTCCTCTGCTATCCATCTGATAGGAAAAGCTTGATTTCTACCTCACTCACAATATGCTCTGTTGCCATAGTCAGCTTGAGTAGTGGAAGATGTGACCACTGATAATTTTCTCAAGAAGCTATCTAGTGATGAAGAAATATGCTACTGAGTATCTTCTTTTCTTTCCTTGGGTTTGTCTTGGCTTTTCTTCCCACATCGAGTCTCTTGCTAGGTGTAATAATTTTTCTCCCTCTAATATTTTTTAAACCAGTCCCTTTCTATTCCACAGTACAAACCTTTATTATATGCTGGCTCTTCCAGATACATTCCAGAAACCTGGTTACTCTGCCTCTTTTAACTCAACTTCTTTGTCTCCTTTCCATGCAGCAGCACATGCTGGGAGCTGACAAGCTGGAAAGCAGCTTTGCAGAAAAAGACCTGGGGGTCCTGGTGGACCAAACTGAACATGAGCCAGCAACATGTCCCTGTGGCAAAGGCAGCTGATGGTATCCTGGGCTGCATTAGGAGTGTTGCCAGCAGGTCAAGGGGTGTGAACTTTCCCCTTTACTCAGCACTGGTGAGGCCACACCTTGTACTACTGTGTCCAGTTCTGGGCTCCCTAGTACAAGAGTCACTCTGTAGGAGGATCTCACACATCTTCCTTATCTAATCAGTCATTCCAAGTGTTTGAATGCTAGACAGATTCATCAGGTCCTTTCTCCATTTTCTTCATCATCTGCTTAGGTTGAACTCCATAAACTTCACATTGTGAACTTGCTTTCTAGAGCCTTAGTCACTTTTTACCACTTCTTTTCTATTTTTAGTATTTTAATATCTTTTTGAAATATGACTTATGGTTCTGGATACAGTGGTTCATTTAACAGTGCAAGGTAAAGAAGTGAGATATCTCCTCTGCTTCTGTGTCATAGTCCCATTTTCATACCTTCAGGGATTGCATTATCCCTCTTGGCTGTGAAACAGACTGTAGTTCCGGCAAACTGAAAGGAACGTGAAAGCTGTTTTCATAGTGTATCTTGAGACCCTTGAGAAAAGTCTCTCTCAGACTGTGGATTCTGTAATATTTGTAGGACAGAGGGAGGGCAAAGATGAAAAAGGCTGTAAAAGAAAGTTGTGGAGGTGGTAGAGAGGTTCTCAGTTTTGAACACTCTGAAAACAAAGAAGTTTCTTTTGCTAACAGCAGTACTAGTCTGAGGAGATAGTAAAACTAGGCTGAGGAAAGCTTTAGAAAATTATTCTGAAACAAAATAGTTATGCTTTTGATTTAACTTGTATGTTTCAGAAGAGGGTGGGCAATATACATGGTTCATTGGCTGTGCATGTATGTAATGTGACTGCAATCTGAGCTATTCTCACCTCATCTTTCTATTTTTTCCTAGTCCTATGTCCTTCTGAAATAATAAGCACTGCTTGTTAAGAATGAGTGGCTAGGCATAATTTTTATGATTTTCATGAGTTGTTGTTTTAAGAGCTATATTAACAAAAGCCGTGGACAAAAGGTATGCAGGTGTCAGCATCAAGCACACCCAAAGTGCAGGAAAATTTGATCTTGCACATCTGTCATAAAATTCTCAGGTACGTAAGGAGGTATGGCAAGTCAAGAACTGTGAGAATGTTCTGGATTTCAGGACTTCTGTGCAGAAGCTCTCCTTGCTAGTGGCACTGCTGCTGGCTGGAGAGTAGCCTTCCCCAGAAGCCAACGGGCAGACAGCTGCCAGAATGTTTTATTTCCTGGGGTCTCTGAAGCAGGGGATTGTGCCTAGGCTTTGCACTTGATGCATGTGCACTTCCTGTTTCAAGCCAGCCCAGAACTCTTTTCCTTACACTTTCTCAGCTCTCATCTGCTCCCCGCGCCCCCCCCCGCCCCCCCCGCTTCTTTCACCAGCTTTCCTGCCTAAGTTTCTCTTGAGAACCTTCTGGTAGCCAATCCTGAGATCAGAAAACATGTCTTCCTTAGACCCTTCCCTGCCCCAGAATTATGGCCCTCCCAGTGCAGAAGATGGGAAAGCAAAGAGAGACCAGTTATTAATTATGACAGCCCAGTATTCCAGTGTAGACAAGTATTTCATATCCAAACTTTTTTGCTTTTTTCTTTCTGAGTTTGGGAGAAAGGGGGAGAAAGAGAATTTGAAATCAAAACTTAGAGGTAATACACACAAGAACTAGATTTCTTTAATAGAATTGCTATATTTCTGTGGTCAAATGTAACTTCCAGTTAGCAAATACTTCACCTGAAGAGGAAAAAGTCCACTAAGGTACACTTGCCATGAGATGGTTTGTTAATAACAATGCCCTCAGAAGTGACTGTGGAATATTCTGAAAATGCAACACTTCACCGTCCCCTCACCTGTTAACCATAGGAAAGTATTGCTTGTTGCAGTAGCACTGGCTGACATTAAGAAATCCACAGTAAAACTAACTGACGTTCCTCTTCACTAATGTCCTGGATGATGGGATTGATTGTACCCTCAGCAAGTTTAAAGATGGTAAAAAACTGGGAGGAATGGCACACCAGAGGGATCTCAAGAGGCTGGAGAAATGGGCAGAGAAGAACCTCAACGAAGGGAAATTCAAAGTCCTGAACTTTGGGAGGAATAACCCCATGCACCAGTACAGGCTGGGGCAAACCATCTGCAAAGCAGCTTTGCAGAAACGGACATGGATGGCCTAGTGGACAAGTTGAAGATAATGCAGCAGTGCGCCCTCGTGGCAAAGGCAGCCAACAGTATCTGGGGAGCATCAGGGAAAGCATTGCCAGCAGGCTGAGGGAGGTGATCCTTCCCCTCTGCTCAGCACTGGTAAGGGCCCACCTGGAGTCCTGTGTCCAGTTCTGGTTTCCCCAGTACAAGAGAGACATCAACATACTGGAGAGCACCCAGTGAAGGACCACAAAGATGATTAAGGGACAGAAGCATCTCTCCTATGAGGAAAGGCTGAGTGAGCTGGGACGGTTCAACCTGGAGAAGAGAAGCTTCAGGGAGATCTCATCAGTATGTACAAAAGTCTGAAGGGAGGTTGTGAAAAAGACTGACTCAGGCTCTTTTCAGTGGGCCCCAGTGACAGGACCAGAGGCAATGGGCACAAACTGAAGCCCAGGAGGTTCCCTCTGAACACAAGGAAACCCTTTTTTACTGTGAAGGGTGATCAAGCCCTGGAGCAGGTTTCGCAGATGGGTCATGGATTCTCTCTCCTCGGAGATATTCAGAAGCTGTCTGGACCTGGGCACCTTACTCCAGGTGACACTGCTTGAGCAGAGGGGTTGAACTGGACAATCTCCCGAGGTCCATTCCAACGTCAACTATTCTGTGGTTCAGTGGTGGTTAATCAGTGAACTTGAAACAATCTATCACAGCTATAAGTCTGACGACAGTATTTTACCTTAGGGCATTGGGTACTGGTTTAACACAGTTTCCATTTCTTTGTTAGCATTTTCTGAAATTCATAATGTTACACCTAAAAATAAAGCAATAGTGTTTTTAAGTGAAGCTGTTATATGCTGTGGTGTGTAGTGGGTGTATGCTCATTTGTTTGCTTGCCATGTTTATAGAGTCACTAAATGACTGAAAGCATGCTGTCAAAGAAAAAACTACAAAATGGGTGAGGAGATAGCCTGGAAATCTGAATGCATTTGTATGGAGGACAAAAATGCCAGCACATCAGCTATGCTTTTCTTGTGCCTTGCTACTGTGCTCATTACATCTTCTAGCGCAGAGGATTAATGCATTTGAACAGATAGAGACAAACTAAGATTTTCTCTGAAGCCCACCTGCTTTTTTCCCCTTAACTGTCTTTAGATGCAGGAGGGAATTACAGTTAATTTTAAGAGCAAGAAAAGAGGAGGTAGAGAAATTCATCAGGTAATAGAAGGAGGTTGGAAGCCTAAAGTAGAGGGATGGCAAGGAGGGAAAACAAACAACTCCACTAATTAGGAACAAGTTAAGGATGGGAGGGAGTTGTGAAAAGATAAACCTAACCCACCTTTTCCCACTAGTTACAGCTGCTGATAGTGATAGTAGACAGTGTATTGGGGTGAAAAGCTGCCTCAGAGGTACTAAGATTGAAAATTAAAAAACTTTTGAATTTCCAAGTGCTAGGAATTTTTTTTTTGTGCTAAGTGAATACGCTAGGACTCTTGAGTCCTAGCAGAGATTTCCAGATACCTTATCCCTTGTGGAGGTTATTGTTTTTCTCCTAGGGACAAACATGAAAGGTTGGTGATGTTTTTTTCCTCAGTGCATAATGCTGACCAGATAAGCAGCACATCGGGATTTACAGCCTAGTTAAAGAGACTTCCGAGACTGTGAGTTCAAGAGTGTATGTGTACATGCGTGAATCTAGTCACATGGAAGACAAGAGACCCACGCGGCTGTTGTTTGGGTAGGAGCAAAGGTAGGACTTAGCTGTTGTTCTGATGACCTCAGTGTTAGGATTTGAGGTGGATGACTTGCGTGGGAGGGGAAAATGTTGAAAAAAATGAACTGAACTACAGCATGTGTTAAGAAGAGCAAGAGAGACAATACAAGTCTAGTGGGTATCCACCTGATTTAGTATACCTGATAGTTTAACAATGCTTTATTTAAGGAACCAGGTATTAATCAAGAATTAGAGAAGATTGTGTGACCCACTGGAGATATATTTGACAACCTGCAGCACAGAATCTAAAGGCCAAATTTTCAGACTGGAATTTTGTATTTAGTCTTTGAGGTGTGTAGGTCAATAAATCAGAGAGGTATGCATACACAGAGTTGTGCACATATATCCAGCTACATGAATGAATATATGAAACCTTCAGCTGTGCCATTCTTGGTCATTTTTACACATTTGCTTCCAAGAAATTATTCTGGGAGTATTTCTTCCCTGAGAACAGCAAATGTGGCTATTCCCCAATATACTGCTTTAATGGCAGGAGAATAAAACACCAACACAGAAAAAGACATATTTTAATAAGTCATTAAATAAGTTTGCTAGCAAATATAAACTTTTACATAAAAATAAAACATTTAACATTTAATAAAATTTGAGTGATATTAATCTGAATGAAAATATTTGGAATGTTAGTGTAATAGCTTAATAAACTGACTCCCAAATGGTTTGTCTAACTCAAAAGGACATGCACATTCTCTTACACACTTGAAAATGGAGTAAAAATTGAGGTGGAATCTAGCAACTCACAACATCATTTAATAGAAAAGAATATTTGTACCCAGCAGAAACCATAGCGAATTTATGTCCCCAGACTGAAACTCTGAGCTGAAATTTGTCTTGAGAATGTGATGCTAATGTCCCTGCTCTTGCTGAAAATGTCAGACCTACAAACACAATCAGAAGAATTTTATCTCAATTCTGCTGCATTCCTCCTCCTGAAAGATGTCAATGCTGTTGAAGAATATAAAGTGCAGAGATCATTCAAGACTGGAGAACAGGCACATTTTGAGTGAAACAGAGAATCTTTTCTGAAAGGTAAAACTAATTCCTATAGCTGAGCATACCATAATGTACAGATTGCTCTATCTTCAAGGTTTGAAGCAAAATTAAGAAAAGGAGAACATAGTCAAATTGGAACGTGACCTACTTATATAATATTTTTTCATTATCTGCTTAGCTTAATTTTACATATTTAGATTTATACACATATGAGTGATACCTCATGCTTTCATTTTCTATCCCTGCATCCACCTGAACAACTAGTACAGCATACAGTCAGAATACAGAGGAACAAAGTGTGGAGGTACTAACTGTCTGGGCATATTAAGCTTGGATGGTAGTTAAAAAAAAGTTAAGATAACCGAAATTATGTTTGAAGCAAGTTTTTTTTCAGGTGATTTCTAATTTCAAGTGTCTGATAGAAATTGCACAACTTTTCTCAGAAGGTGGGGAGTGCCCTGAAGTTCCTCTTTCTGCTGTGGAGCTTTACAAGAAAGTTACTGGTACAAAGCACACGGGCTCTGCCAAAAGCATTTATGGCTCATGACTAATAGCCTGCCTCTGATCATGTTTCCAGTGATGGTTATGATTCACAGACTGTGGCCTAACTCCTTCTGTTTCTGAGACATTCCCTTCTGTAACCCATGCAGCTCTGCCTTCTTCATTGACTCAGGATTTTACCGTGTCACAGTGCATAATGAAAGATACAGCAAAAAGATAGGCAGAGCATCGTATTTACTACCATTCTGGAGCAAAAACAAAAGCAGAGAACACTAAACAGTGGATTTCAGCCATCAGACAAACATGTTGCATGTTTTTCTGCAGGGTATCTGGGGAAGATTCTTGTTCTGGCAGAGCATCTAAGAATATGGGACCCCAGGCCTTGCTATGTGCAGAGAGAGTTCCCAGTCAGCAGTCTGGCTGATGGCCTCGGTTTCAAGCTGGATAGCTTCTAGACTGCTAGACTGACACCTAAAATAGATGAATATGTGATTTACAGAAAAGTGAGAAATAGGAGCTGAAAAAGAGTTGATAGCAAATGTCCAGTTATCTTAGGATTTGGAGAAAGAATGAGGTGGGGCTCAGGACCCTTGGTTGTGTAAGGAAGCAGGACTGACTATGAGGAATGCATTTCCCCCTTGCTACAAGGAAGGATAGAGTCTGATGTCAGCATGAGGATCCTTTCTGTGCAGAATAAACCCTGGACTGCTGAGACGTAGTCTTGGAACAAAACAGAGAAATACAATGCAAAGATTGGATTCTGTTCCTAGTACAAGATGATTCTTCCAGTCCAGTGTGGTGGAGCAATGCCTTGATCCTTCAGCTCTGTGGTGACAGAGATACTTGCACTTGACGGAAACCTCATCTCATCCCTCCCCCATCTCCACCTTTCTTATAAATGGTGATGGACAAGAAAGGTTTATACAGTTCAATGATTTTAGGAGCCAAATATACAAAAAAACAGGAAAAAAAGGAGGAAATGGCAGGAAAAAGTGGTACACTGGTGCCATGGCAGTCTCACAGAGCACAAAGAAGAGGGAGAAGTGGATCCCATGACAACAGAGGCGAAAGATGTTTTGACTTGCTGCTGGATGGACTAAGTTGTTGCAGGAACTAAATTGTTCAAGGAAGCTTAGCTTCAGCCCAACATGAAACCTAACTTTCTGTCAGCAGCTTGAATGTAGGTAAAGGGATGATTACAAACAGCAAAGCCTGTGACTTGAGGGACAGTAGAGCTGAATTAGAAGTAATAACTTACTCTGGTGGGTAGATGAGATATTTCTGTTCTTCTTCAGCATCACAAAACCCAGAAGCAGCGTGATCAGTACAATTGCAGATATAAGTGGGACAAAGAAATTTATCTTCACTTGCTCCATTTCTTTCCCCTGTATCTCTGAATAAGAAAACAGAGGAGATGCACACAGTATTTAATTTGGTGACAATTAGATTAAAAATTCTATCCCAAAGTTATGTGAATTAGAAGTTTAGGGAAAGGTCGTCACCATCCTTTGCTTTTACAGTGCTTTAATACAGTCAAGAAATCACTATCCACATTGCTTTATTTCCATTTCCAGTAACTAGCAAAACTACCAGGTCTTAATGGCCACTTCAACAACAGTAAGGCAAAGTACTCTTTCTGAAGTTTGTGTAACATGTGGGAGATCAGCAACTTTAATTAATACAAAAGCCTACGAGGCAGCTACTGTGCTAATGCTACTTTGTGCTACTGTGCAAGTCTGAACAACCTGGCATATGTTATTGGTATCTGTTGGAAATGATGGTCAAGGCTTAATGAAATGCCGTAAGGGATGTGAAAGCAGCAGGGAATGCAAAGGAGTTTCCCTCTATTTCTGGTTATTGTGCTTTTGTAGTTTTGGTTGCTAGGGTTAGCAACTGATAGAGCTTCAGTTATCGCCAAACAAAGCTTTTGTTTATGTGGAGTTCCTAGTTGCTTGCCCACTGTCACTGCTTATCAGATGGCTACTTTCATAAAGCCAGGGAGGAGAGAAGAATTGAATAAGGACGAGGAGGATGCAGCACTATAGCAAATATAGCTAATATAGCCATGTTAACATGCATGAGCAATGTATAGAGCTGTGCAAACCTCAGAAGACTTCTGTATTGTATTTTATTTAAAAATCCTAGAATGTAAGGACATCAGAGGCAGTTTGCCCTATCTAGCAGTGATGACTTAACCCTTTAGCTAAATTTATATGAAGAAAACTGCACTGTGGAACTTTTTTCAGAATGACTGGCAAGCTTCTTTTGTATCTATCTGCACTAGTAAGGTGCATGCCTGTACTACCGTGGTAAGCTTTCCTACAACACTACCATTCCTTCTTGGCTCCCTGTTCCCTGTCAGTGGAAGCACAGCTCTCCATCTTCAACATTGTCTAAAGGAGACATGTGCAAGCCAAACAAACTTATGACCAAAGTGGGACTTTTCTTTATTTTGATGCCCTTGTGCCATAGCTAACAAACAAAAACGTGTCAAAGGATGTTCTCCTGTCCCAGGTGATAAATAAAACATATCTTTAGTTTAAAGAAAGGATCAGTCATATGGAACCCTGAGATAATACAGCAGTAAAGTCTTATTGGAACTCAGGTCACCAGCTTCTTCTTGCAGGAGGTGTCAGAAAAAAAAAATCCCCAGATAGTAATTTTGGAATGGGCACTTCATTCTGCCAAATGTTATGAAAACCACCGGGAATGCTTTTAAGACTAGTCAAAGTTCCATGGCCTTTACGCTTACACTTAAACTCTGCACAGTCTATTTGGCAGTTTGTGTGCCAAATCTGGTCCAAGTGACTCTTCCATTTAGCCTTCTGCCTCTCCCTAAGGAATGATTAAGAATAGCAGCTCAAGCACTTAAACATCAGAAAAAAAATCTTTTTTACTGTCAGGGTGCTCAAACACTGGAACAGTTTGCTGAGAGAGGTTGTGGAGTCTCTATCCTGGGAGATATTTAAAACTTAACTGGATAATGCCCTGAGCTACCTGTTGACCCTACTTTGAGCAGAGTGGTTGAACTAGGTGATCTCCAGATGCCTCTTCCAACTCAACAGTTCTCTGATTCTGGGAAGTGGCAATCTCTTTTAACAGCTGTCCCCTCCAGAGGCTGGTTGCTGCCTAATCCAGGTTGCTATGTTGCTATTGCAGCAGAATCTAGGGAGGAGATGAACAGGGCTGTGTTCTGGATTGTGTAGCAGTAGCCTTCCTTCTCTGTACCCTCTCCTCACTGTAGTAAGACTTCCCATATGGAAAGGAGAGGGAATCTGATGGCTGTGGCTGTTGGTGAACAGGATGGAGAACGTACAACCCTTGTAACCAACTCCTACTGCTACTTAGGGTTTATTCCCTGCCTTGACTATGCTGCTATCTGTGATCAGCTCTATTGCAATGTGTCCTGCTCCTACCCATGCAAAAATCGGAATGGGCAAATGGAGACTCACCTATGCCTAGTGGCACTGAGACAAGGCTCCCTAGCTGCTCTCCGAGGTGAAGCAAGCAGCTAATATTAGTGAGGGTGTTTTTAGGAACTGTGATATTCAGCTTGCTAGTAACATTGTACAGCTTTGTTACAGCATCCTGCAAGACATCCATGTGACGCATAAGTCTATATGTTCTGTTGTTGTGTGAAATTAGCCAAGTCATCTGCTTGGGCTCTGGATAACCTCCGCTGGAAGAACAGGAGAGATTCACGTTGGGCTTTAGTTCCCCAGTGTGCAGCCATGCTATTTCAGGTTGACTATAGTTGGCTGAAATAGACCAAAAAGAAAGCATCATGAGTCAGACATACCACATTTCATGACAGTTCCTAACAATCACTTAAGATTTTCAGGCAGAAGCAAGTCTAAACAATTTTCTCAGGAAAACAACAGGAGTCCCAAGAAGGGTTTGTTATGTTTTTGGTACATGTAGACTTGCTGCTCCTTGTCCTCAGGGTGATTCAAGGACATAAGTTTGATCAGCCAGGCAATGGGCCCATCTCTCCCACCTCCTTTAGATCCATTGACACCTCAGAGTAATCAAACCTGGCCTGCTTGCAGGTCAGTGCTTAAGCACACAATGGGAATGGGACACAGTGCTTCCTACTCTTCACCTCCTAATAGGTAAGGGGAAACCCACAAATTTCTAACTGTGAAACACAGAGAAAGAAATCATCTGAGGGACTTCAGATGGGGTAAGTTGGAGGTCCAGTGCTGTCATAGGTAGAAATATCCTCGGTGTCTGTCAGTATTATGGGTAATAATTTTGCAGCATATAAAGTAATTCACTCATCTTAGCTTGACAGTAGGCCTCCCTTATCTCAGCTTTTTATGTGGAAGTGACTACAGTACAAGTTTTTTTACTTTGTGTCAATAGATACTCATCCCAGTCAATGAAAAACACACCTGTTACTTTAAAAACTCGAGTTTCATAGGCAAGAAATAGTTAGTGAAACAGGATTGGAAAGAATTATTTAAACATAAAATATTAATGATAAATGGAAGTTTTAACCAAGGCTCTCTATTAAATAACCTCCCAAATATTCTCAATCAGGATTTGTTTGGTTAAAAGGTCATAGTAGAAACACTAAACTATTAAGGAAAAGGAGAAGGAGAGAATGTAGACATAGGACAGACTGCACATTGGCATACAGTAAGTAAAAAAACCCCACAAAACCAACAACAAAAACCAAGAAATGGACTCAAGACTTCATTGCAAGTACTTCATTATTTTAGTGACAAAAGAACTAAAGACAAGATAGAGAAATATTGGAGAAGGGGAAAAGAATTCTTAAAAAAATATGAGCCTAAGAGGGTCTGACTCTTTTGTGAACACACTCAGTTGTGTTGAATCCATCCTCACCGTAGTGTATTGTTATTATCGATGGATGAAGAAATATGATATTGCTTTTATTTCCTCTATCCCAACACACAGGGAGTAGGATTTAGCTTAGTCACTTAAATCCCCAAGAGAGTCCACGATGGTGACTTCAAAATGGAAAAAGCCCCACCTTTTTTACACCACAAAATTTAGTTAAGTTGTCCCTCAGGAGAGCTATTTATTTATATTTCATTTTTGGAGTATTTATTCTCTCCTTGGCATTTTATAGGGAGGGCAGGAATGCAATCCATGGCTGTGGAACTTGCCACATCATCTAAGTGATTTAAGAGTTTCAATCTTATTGACAGTAAACAAGTGGAAATAGTGGAATATACCCTGATCAAAGCACTTCTGTTTTATGGCTTCTGGAACCTCAATCTACTGAAAAGTGATGTTGGTTGCATGCGGGGTGTGGGCTATGTATATGTGAGCTTTGGATTGTTAACAGAAAAGCATGTTTCAGGAAGTCTTTTGTATTTTAAAGATAACATGTCTTCCAATAAGGCTATGGGGTTAGATTTAAACACCTCAGGAGACAGCAGATCCATCAAGTCCTTAGTATTTTTCTCGGTGGCTTAATCACCCTACCTGGTTTTGTTCTATTTTCTAAAGTGACAGTGTGCCTTATTTCTCACTTGCTTACAGCCACTGAATGTTTTTATATCTTCACTTAACTAATTAGCCTTTTTTTAATATCCAGTATTTTATATTTTATATTACATTATAACAACCAGTATTTCAGGTTCTTACACTCTGAAAACAAGACTCTTCTCAGTCTTCTATATTACAAGGTAATCAGATTGATCTTCTAATGTCTCCAGTTGGACTGTATTTTTCCCAGCCTTCAGCTAACTCTAGTAGTTATCTCTTCACATTTTCAAGTTTTTCAACATCCCCTTTAAAATGAGGACAGTAACTGTTAAGTTTCTATTCTGACATCAGTTTCACTCCCAACACTTTGAATAGCACATATTTTGAAATAGTTTCCCTAGTCTCACCTACTTCCCATTTTGATCCATCCAAAGGAAGTACTAGAGAAATGCTATGGCAGCAGAATTTCCAGTTAAGCTGCTTGTCACCATGGTCCCTACCTTGCCTGTTTTAAGAGCCAAAGCTTTACATTGTGAAGCCCTCCCTTCTTTCTGGAGAAGGATCTGTGTTCACTGTTATTATATATAATCATCCTGGCTGTACAAAATACATATAATGTACATGTATCTATCTATATATTGTCCTAATGTAATACATATAAATAATACATGTAAACTGTATTAGAAGGTACTTCAATATTTCTGAATGGCCTTGGTCACCAAGTGATCTAGACAGCTTTGTATGACTGCCCTATCTTGTACAACACTCAATCTTTCTTATGTCCATTTTAAGTGTGACACACCATACTACAAAAAACCCTCTATGTATGATATGAGATTCTAATTAAGAAACAGTACGTAAGCACAGGTACATTTCGACATTTCTATTCTTCTTATTATTATTTTTAAAGTTTTGGGGTTTTTTTAAATATGATTTTATACTGCTCCTTCCTTTGGGACCTTATTGAACAGAGAGTCATTTGGAAGAAATAGAGCAGCACATAGTTTAAAACAGTCTTCTTAAGTTAAACCTTAAAAGGTCTAGGAGAGTTTTAGTGCCTAAGTATGAGACTTCCGTAACATGTTGCTCAGATGTTGGCTAAGCTGATAACTGATTTAACTGCTTGAATTAACTGAACGGTTCATGCTAGGCATCTCTTAAATTGGAGGCCTTGGTACTGACTGGACATTATAAGTTTCTGAGTTCTAAAAATTTGCTGAAAATACTTCTCAAGTAGATTCCAGGAGAATCAAAATTAACAATCTAGGTTTTCTATCTGTGGATGGAGGGAACACTTGCTGATACCACTAAGCGAAATAGGCTCAGATGTCCTGGTACTCTGTTTTTGGCTGCTGTTACACATGGCCTGTTATCTTTTGAAGCATTATGCTGAAGCCTGAAAACACCAGTGGAAGTTAGAAGCTGTTATTATTAATGACTAGCACTATCATAGTGGAAGAGAGAAGACAGGCATACGGACAAAGGTTACTAACAGAACAGTTTAAAATAGAAAACCATTAGAACAATATATTAAGAATTACTGAAAATATTAGAAAACATTAGGAAAAGATTGCTTCCTCACTTCCATTCCCCTGTTAAAAAATTTGCTGCCTTTTCCTGTGATAACATACATGATATCAGTTGAGTCTCATCAATGCATGCATTTTTTCTTCAGAGATATTTTCAGTCTTCATTTAACTGAATATATGAATTTCTACTCCTCCACATGTGAGCTGCTCTTTATTTTCCCTGTGATTTAGATGATCATAAAATAGCTGTGTGTTTGCAGAAATCTTGTTATGTTTCAATTGTAATTTACTACCAACAATGATAACTACTGCTACTTTTAATAGAAGGTAGTGCATCAGATGCAAATAAAGAAGTGTATTTTCCAGAGTCCTAAAAGCCATAAAACTTGCAGGAGACAAGAAGAAGAAGGCAGGATGGTTTTCACTATAAATTATGACAGGGTGGGAATCAGGAATGATGTAATATTGAGCAAATTATCACCTCACTTTCTTCTACTTCTGATTGCTTCCACCTGAGCACTTTTCATTCAGAGTTGAGGATTTTCTATTGAGAATGCTCTTATCCATCTTTAGAAATTCTGCTCCACATCTCCAGTGGCTTGGGGACAGTACCACATATTTCTGGACTGAACAAAGTGACAGAGAATCCCCCCAAAAAAACCCCAGACCAGATGACAATTAGAAGAGGTTACTTACCAATGATGTGCAGTAAGCACTCAGATGTGTGTATGACCTTTGGCGATCCTTTATCTCTGTGCTGTATAATACATGTATACTGTCCCTCATCCACAATTCCTGCATTTAATAATTGCAAGGTCCATTTGTCCATATCCATCTTGGTGCGATTTATGTATTTAGGACTAAGGTTATCATGTTTTTCTTGGCCGTAGTATACTTCATGGACTACTTCAACAGCACCTTTTTGCCAAAAAACTCTTAAATCCTTTATGTCAGTTTTCTGAGAATTTGGAAAATAGCAGGATAGGTATGCAGTGTGATTGAGAAACGATTTCACCTGATGCACACTGGCAGCAACACCTTAGACAAAGAGTGAGAAGAAATTAAGATTTCCATCAGCTACCAAGTATTTGCGCTCACAGAGGCACCACTTAATGACAGCAGAAATAAAACCACTAGCATTTAGACAAAAATTCTCCCACGAGGTGTGACAGGACACATAGTTGCACAATTTCGTTTCAAAAAAGTTGAGTTCATTCTCCTAATAAAATAACGCAGCATTGCAGTTTTGAAGAAAATATGAAATGCACACTGTGTAGTAAATGTTGGTGTCTAGGGAATATGTGACCAGAAGGTCAGAAACAGGTGAACACTTTCAGTCTCACTGAAGAATTAATCTGAAGTTTAATGATAAATTAAATGTCAGATTTAATGGTTCTGTAATTAATCCAGAGTTTAATAACAGATTAAAGTCAGCTTTAACTGTTCCATTGCTGACTGTGTTAACAGAAATAGTCAATAAACACAATTATGCCTTCATGCAGAGGAAACATGAACTGTATTACACAAGGGATGATTTTTCTCCTGCTTTCGTCAGTGCACGTACCCATTATTACGGGTGGCGATGGGCCGGGAGGACCGTCTTGTCTTGGAATGAGAAATGCAGTCTTCTATCCCAGAAGATAAACACACCTCTGCCATGTTCAAAAGGAGGAGAAGATTTACGGTCTGTCTCCTGGTGCAAAGTTTTGACTGCTCTTCCAGAGCACCAGACTGCCAAATGATCTCTGCCTAAAACTCCAGTTGCCCCACATCAAACTGTCAGTTTTCAATTTCATACTGCTCTCCTCCATAATATACAGAGGTGATATACACACATTTTAAAGATAGATTTAAATAAAAAATTTGAGCGCAACATAAAACAAGTGTAATGTAAAGATACAAAGGTGCAGAGAGAAAGTACTTACTATATAGAGTCCCTGCACACAATTTAAATCCATGTCACATAGGCTATATGACCTTGATTGTGCAACAGAAATGATTAATTACTGCTAAGGAATGATCTTCTTTCTTAGTGGATGAGAAAGTATCACGTAGCAGGACACCAATAATCAAAACAGTTTTTACAATTAAAAATGCACCTTTTACCTGGGAGAAGTATCATAGCATAAAGGAAGAATATGCAGACCTCCATGATGCTGTAAGAAGAAGAATGAAAGAAATATGTTAGAGGTTGAAAACACGCCAGTACCTCCTCCAGTACTCCCAAAGAAGTGGTAAAACAAGAAGTTTCTCAATAGTCTCTCTCTCGCTAAAAGTTCATCATCTCACCTTTTCCCGTGGAGCGGTGCAAGGACTTCTGTGTGCTTTGCAGCCTTTAGTAACAAGAAGCATGCCATGACTGATCTCTGGTTTACAGAGGAGGTGATGTGGCACAAGATTACTGCAGGCAGGGTACGCCATGGGAGGAACACAGAGCCCCCAGGGTGCAAAGGACAGGACGGATACCCAAAACGCCTGGTGTGGAGGGAAGAGGAATGTGGAGCATGCTTGGCCTGGCAGTGTGGGGAAGAAGATGGGGGAATTGAAAGCAGAGGGGGAGGAGAAGGTGACACAGAAGGAGGAGGTGGGGGAGATGACGATGATGTCAGCTGCTGAAAGTGATGAAGTGTGTGACCTTCAGTTTTGTAACAGGAACCTATCCTTAATGGCAGTGAAAGATAACTGAAAGAAATCCTATATGGTTTAAAGAGTTGAGGCTAAATAGCACATAATTTGTGGTCAAGAAAAACTAGTATCTGTTTCGAAAAAAAGAAAAAAACACCTATGATTCATCTCATAAACAAAACACTTCTATGGCTGCTTGGGTTCATGTGGTATAAGGGCCTATAATCCTGGTAAACAGCCAAATACCGTTCCCATGCACTGGTGAGAGAACAGCACCTGCATCTGACTGGCCTGTGGCAGCTGGTTTGCATTTTAGCAGCGCCTTTGTGTTTTTCCATTCTATATATTTGGGAGAAGCCTCCACATCACCCTTGCCAAGGTCCTTCACTCTCCTCCTTTAAACAGCTCCAAAGAATCCTCTTTTGCTGGAGCAGATGTAAAAATTCCTCAGTTCTCATACTACTTAAGAACAGTGAGATTGCTGTCTGCTGTCCTGACTGGTAGTACAATTTCCTGATGGTTTCCCATTTTTTGTCATATCTTATTTTAAGCTGGTACATTTGGGTCTCTACCTTTACCCCAGGTCTCTGGGAGCAAGTCTGCTCTTCTGTTTAATACAGAATTCCCCTCAGTCTGCTGACATGTTTTTTGTGTGGGTACTGTAACGTACAGACCTGTGAATTATATTTTTTTCCAGACCAGATTCATCCTGCCTTTCTTAGGAAAGGGGAGAAAGCAGCCCAAACCTCTCAGATGATATAGATAATTTTGTGATTCACCTGTTGTAGCAGAAGAGGCTTGTGCAGAATCCATTGCTGTAGACAGAGGTCATTCTCTTTCTGCTCCAGCCGCCCTACTACATGGTGAACTTTTATCACGGGGGTTTCCTCCTAGGCTGGGCCCCACTGAATTAAACCACACAGCTGATTGCCTAAATAAAATTGCCTGTGCCAAGCTACTGAAAACTACAGAAACTCCTTCTCAGCAGTCGAATTTCAATCATATTTCCCTCCTGTGAATACGAATTTTTGCTTTCAGTCAAGTAAAAAAAAAAAAAGGATAGCCCTATTTTTTGATCCAGTGTTGGTGTATAAGAGAAGAAATTAAAACAATTTAGCAACTGGAAACGTAAGTGAAGTAGAGATGGTGTACTGCTGTAGCTAGGCATGTTTTGCAATGACTGTCTCACAGCAGTCTCACCAAAACCGGAACTGAAAATAAGAGGGAGAGGGAGAAATAAAACCCAGGCAAAAATACCAGATAACACCGCTTGCCTTTCTTTATGGTTGGATTTGGAGCTGTGAGGACTCAAAGATCCCACATGGTTTCCTGGCTGCTGTCTTCCAGGAGAAGGCATGTTGCTGGGGATGGCTGCATGAAGAAGGATCCCGTGAGTCTGCAGAGGGGTGTACATCCACATTCCCTGCAGAGGGAGGTCACTGAGTGTGACGAGCTGCTTCTCTTACACAAGCTGCTTTATAGAGAGTTGCTGAATCATGAATCGGGCCACTAAAACTTCAGTGCTGCAAGCAGCTTCTCCTCCCCTTTTTTACAAGATGCCTTTAACCAGCAAATGCAAAGCTTGGAGCCAGTGTCCAGAAGACTGAGGGGAGGAAGGAGAATTCCTGCCTCTGTGTTGGCTATTTACACCATTTTTTTGCATATTCAATACAAATTCTGTGCTCAATTCTCTTTTATATCTGGAGGCCATTGAAAGTCTGGTTATGTCTCACCATTGTTTAGCAGTCAAAGAGGGCTAGATAAGAGGGCAAAGATAGATCTTGCTTCAGGGTATGCCTGCTGCTGAAATATGGTGCAGACCAAAGTTCCCTCTTCATGGCCATGGCCCAGTGCATGAGCACTCTGCTCCGCTTCAGAGCATCGTGGGTCTGTGTATGGATGTGCAGTTTTTCTGTTCACATGCTGATGCATCCAGCTGTGGTAGTGGCGCTTTTTCATGTGCCAGTGATACCTGATGAGATGAGAGTGGTTTGATGACCCAGGGCTTAAAAATTCTCTCCGGCATCCAGAATTATGTGAGGTCAGTCCATGGGGAGGTAATTGTTTTCCCTTGCTAAATAAGGCTAGCACTATGAGGTGTGTCTTTCTTGCCTTTTGAGGCTTTGTCAGCCATTCCTGGAGATGTCCCCATGACTCACAATTACAAATCATGTGTGGATGTCAGAGATGAAAAATGGAGAAGTATATTAATTGAAATTATGACAGTAGTCACACTCAACCCTTTATTTACTATCTCTGCAGTCCAATCACTGAAAGGAGAAGAAACCATATGAGTACATGCACTTTCCTGGCCCTATTCATGACTGCTTTGGTTTGGCCTAAACCAGTCTGAGAAAAGTCATGAGGCAGTTCCCACTTGGCTGAGTACAAGGGGATTCCTTCCCTGAAGAACTCTAAGATGGATGTTCGGGAAAAACAGGCAACTTCACTCCCTTTACTTTTGAGGGCAATTGCCAGAAAGCCCTATTTTGAGATTGGCTTGTACTTCCTGTCTCTTGTTTCTCCCAATCCAGCACGTGAGTGCAGCCTGTGAGAACCCAATACGCACAGTGAAGCATGAAGGTCTTGGAGTAAACAAGAGCTTTGTATCTGATATGCTTGCCTGGGTTTTCATTTGCTCTCTTTTTTCCTGTTTTCATTTTTGGATGTAGTCATTATCTTTTGAAAGACACTGTCAAATCTGTGCTCTTTGACTCCTAAAGTTCCTTCACTGCTCTTCACTTCCTTTCAAAATGTTCCTTTCTTACATGTTCTTACATGTAATTAGTTTATTTTCTTACATCAGGCATGTATCTTCTATGGGAAGACTCTCCTCCTTCATGTTTCACAATGAACTCAAAACAAAACTGGCCACTGAACAAGTAACCTACTCTTTTGACTTTTCTAGTCTAGGGAATTTTTCTAAAATTTCCACCCTGTGCAACACTGAGTAGCTCCATGAGCAGTGCCGTGAGCCTCCTGGAAACAGGACATCTGTGACTAAGACTTTACACCGCTGACCTGAAAGCTATCCTAGAGACTTCTAAATGAAATTCTGCTAAAAATGCATTTGCCAGCCTTCTCTCATGTTGTAAATACAGGTTGATTTGAACAAATGTTATCAAAGTAAATCACAACTTAAGAAAATTCCCTTAATGTGGCAAGGTCAGAGAATTCCAGGATGTCCTCCACCCAAATACTAAGCCATAATAAACACATAAATATCCAACAAGGGACACATTCTAAAAGCATACCATTACTTAGGCAACTTGTCTTTCCTATGTACTTCTCCAGCTAGAAAGTGGCACTGTTTTAATTAATTGCTAAACTTCTATTGCTCGTTCTTTTAGAACAATCTTTTACGCCGTTACATTTAAAAATTCTCAGCTTGTTGATTAGTTATGTTGTTATTACATTAAAAGAAACCCTCTGTCCCCCTAATGTTTGATTTCTGAATGCATTTTTTATTCCTTCAACTATTCCCTCTTTCAGTAACACCCTTTTATTATATCTAAGATCTTCAGGAGAACTATGAATTTCTCTACGATTCTGGTATCACTTTGCTCTAACATCCAGAAACTCCTCTTTTAATAACAATTAAACAACACCAATTATTTAAATAATACCTTTGGTCCAAGTAGCATGGAGCATTCCGCTGCCTCTGCAAGCAGAATTCTTCATCCACAACTACAGGGCAGGTGTCTCTAGAAGAGAGCACAGCGACTGCCTAACGATGCACGATCCCACAGCACAAATCATAGGACATGAACATGCACTCCATGTAAGTGAAACTGCAGGGGAAATTTGGAGGGGAAGAACGGCATCAACTAGAATGAGACATTCATTGGGATTAGCTGTGGTGTTTATTCTGAGTGCCATCTAAAGGACAGGTCACGCTCACATTATTTTTGCACACCCTAAGCTACACCTGGCCACAGAATTGGCATTCTGCATCACAGGTACCGCATCAGGTGGTGTCTGTCCTTTCCTCGCCCTCGCACTTGCCTCAAAGTTGTCAGCTGGGAAGTAGCACTTGTTGGATTCACTTCTCACCAGATCACACTAACCTGCTTGACTTTGCAATGAAACAGAAAGAGCGCACCACGCAGGTGACAATTTAGAGATGCCAGATGATTAACAGACCAGTCAGTTGCTGGAGTTCCCTCAAGAGTCATTGTACAGAAGAGAGAATTCAAATGCCCACTCCTAGGTTGCCCCTCTTCTGAAGCTCCTGCTTCCTTCCACACAGGACACTTTGCCTGGGAATGGCAGCATGGCTACACAATGCAGTACAAGCATAACCTCAAGCAGCAGTTTGGCATCTCTGATGGCAAGATACGTACACAAAAGGATGAAGCTGTAGTTGATTCCTAACCTATACCCCAACACAGCTAATAAGGATTAGCAGCCATACAATATACTACTATATGTTTAGTCCTCAGGTATTACATTCTCTATTTTCAATAAGCGTCTTTCAAAACCAGCTGGGCATGTGACACGAACCTTCTACTGCTTCTTAAACAGGGGGATCCCTGATCAGGAGCTACTTTTTCTTGCAATAAATTAATCTAAATTATTAAATAAATATGTGATATTCAGAAGTGCAGTTAAATATTTGAGCCAAGCCCTCCTGCTCTCAGTTCTAGTGCAGAAATCACTCTGGGGACACATACGGATTTTCTCACAGTGCTTCTCATGGCATATTAACTGATTTACAAAGCTAAAGGAAGAGGTTTTGCCCTTTGGTTTTGGGTCCCTCCCTTCAACCACCAGAATTACAGTAGTTGGGAAGAAAGGACCTGATTCTCCTATCTACTGGTGTAAATTGAGACCACCATCCTTATAACACGCATAATCGGGAAATGCCCTGTAGATCCACTTTGGTCCTTTTGCCCAGTTTCTGATCATATATGTCCTGCTGCAGGAATTCAGTAAATAATTGCGTTTACGCCACTGTAGAATGGGCTCTGGCTCATTCTGCTGTAGACTGGTCAGTTTGCTCCAGGGAATAAGGGATGTGTGTGAAGCTGCTACAATTAGCAGCTGTGATTCAGATGAAATAGAGAGCAGCTGTGGAGCCACTTTACTAATAGCAATTACATTTTTACAAATGTATGCTCCTACTTGTTTATATGAGCATTTACAAAGGCTTGCTTCAGTAACTGCTCAAATCATTATCAGATAAATAAAAAAGCAAAGCCACTCAATTGAAAGCATTATTACAATACTAGGGAGTACCTTATTTCTTTCTCCAGACTTCCTGTCTCAGATGTAGCAAAATACTTCAGTATGGATCTTGACAACAGAAATGTTCATTCTTTCCGCTGTCCTCAGTGCCCGTCCTCCACCATATGCAGAAAGCCTGTATTACAGAAAATCAACCCTTTCCTGTCACAAATATGTATGTGCTTCTTTCAGCAAGCACCCTCTGTCCAAAACCAGCTTCCTCTTTTCAAGTTGAATTTCCCCTTCTTTCAAAGCACATTTAATTATCTCACAAGTGTCAATGTTATTCACAGTGTCTCCGAGCTGCTGTGTAGCCCTGGTCTTCAAGAAGACCTTTGCTTGGATTTTGCCTGAAGAAAATAACCCTTTTTGAATAAGTCTTAGTTTTCACGGCTAGCAAATTCCATTCACTTTCATTTGCTTAAATAGGTCTTATATTAATAGAATGGGAAATAGATTTGTTAGCAAGGACTGAAGTTTCTCCAATGAGATTAGATAAAACTGTCCTTCCCCAATGCTCTGCTGCTGAAAGTCACCAAGTTAATTTAAGACCTGATGACACGATAAAAATACAGCTGAATGGATTGTTATGTAAGAATGGTGATATCAGGACTGATTCCCTAACATTTATGGGAAATTAGAGAAATTTAAGGCCTTACCTTTACCACAGCTGCCATACTTGCCATGTTCTAATTGATTTTTTATATGACTAAGTAAAGAAGTTGTGGTTATGTGTTTGACTATTTCTATGTATAATTCTTTGATAAATTGATAACTTCATTTTCCTGTACTGTAAATTTATTTACATGGAATTTCATTTCTCCCATAACCTCATTTTGATCCTGCCAGCTTAGTAAAACTTGCAACTTTATCATCCATTAAGGTTTGTTTTAAGTTGGCTTATGAGCATGCAGTGAGCTTCATAAAAGCCCAGCTTAATGACTGCTGTTGTGCTCGCCAGCCGTAGACGAAACATTTTTCACACCCGAGTCTTTTTTGTCTGAATCAGTTTATACATAGCATTCAAAAAGGAGCTGTCTGGGGAGAAAAATTCATCCTGTATCTATTGCCTATTAAAGAAATTAATTTCAAGTCAGTTTCTATACACATGTCTGTCTTTGCCCAGGACAAACTACTCAAGAGCTTTGATTAAAAATAGAGAAGTAGGCTGCTATGAGTGAAAAGGGGAAGTTTTTTCTCCAGTCTGTAGCAATCAGAGAGCTATAATTTGCTTTTAACTCAATTTTCCTGTGAAACCAGCCAAAAGAATAATTTCTTCAACTAGATTGATTAAAAACTAATTGGATCTAATTTAACTGTTTTCCAAACAAGTTCAGCAAAAAAATCTAAAACCTAGGAGCTTTTACAGGCTTCATTTTTTTTCCTTGCTTGCAATTTAGTCTTGTAGTTAACAAGAAAAACAGGAGAGGTGCACAGGATTTTCAGAGATGATGGAGTGTCTTCCCCCTGCTCTAAGATGTCACCAAAAGTAAAGATGGATGAGACCCAAATATTGTACTGGAGGTAATCAAACTGGAAATGCTAAATATTCTTTGTCTTTCTGCATGTAGAGTCTCAGCATTTATACTGAATGTCACACAAATTTACTGAGTTCGGTTTTCATCGGACTCAAATCACCAGCCAGCCAGGCTGGTTGCAGTTGGATGAGGAGGTAGTGCCCTTTGTATGAGCCTGAGTAACATTTGATGCGGTGGGATGTGGTTCCTTGCTCATGGTGAAAGTTTTGCTATGCATTTATAGACTAGTTTTGCCTATATTGTTATTGATAATAACAGATTTTTGATGCTGACAGCTCAGTTTGTAATGTATTGCCTTGTGATTCCCTCTTAAAGACTTGTTGAGTGGCATCTGAAATAGGAAACCAATGTGACTAAATAAGAAGAGAATCTAAAAGGTTTGGAGCAAGACAGAGAGTGCGTAAGCAAGGAAAGAGAAATCTGATAAGGCTTTAATTGAAACACATAAAAATTAAATAAGAAGACCATAGAGAGGCAGGGATTTTGTAGAATATAATTAGGAGTTAGCAGCTGATAAGAATGTTTTTAAGAAGAGGTTAGTGAGAACAGTCTTAAACAGTGTTAGAGGAAAAAAAAAACTTCATGGTAGATCACGAAGAAAAAGTAAGCAATTACTCAGAAAGACAGACTGAACTTGAAAGCCCAGGCTTAAGAGTAAATTTTCATCAACTGTTCAGCCAACTTTTTGTCTGTCGCTGAAAGAAAAATCTTGAAATTGAAGAAAGAATACGAAGATACAAAGTAAGCACTGAAAATAGATCTCCAAGTTAGCACACATAGAAAGAGGAAACATGTTCTTTGTTGAAATAGGTCACACTGAACATTGTGTATATTTCTAATGCAGCACAACCCTAAAAGCTGACAAGTATCTGGAAAGATGTTTCCTTGCAGCCTAGAGGTTCCAGCTCTGTAGAGTTTTCCCCTGGAGATATGCAGCAGGAAGGACAAGATGTTACAGACTGCACTTTTTCTACTTCACAGGTTCAGGAGTGGTTAAGAATTGCCACCTACCAGGGCATAGCTGTCTACAGTGCTGTTCCATAACATGAGAGTTGGAAGCATACAGACATCTGAAAGGTAGGGTTGGGAATTGGCCTGCACCCTCTCCACCTCTGAATGAGGGCTCTACCACTAAGCAGCTGTAAAATAATCCCAATCTAATAGGGAGAGAGAGATATCATCCTTCTATCCATATTTCAAAAGCAATAAGCACCTGCAACACAATTTTGTGCAGAGACTGATTCAATAAATACGTTTTGAGACAGCCAACTATGTCAAGTCCATCAAACAAAACAAAGAGAGGAAAGGCTTTCCCCTGGGTGTTGGCTGGGACTGGGTCTTGCTAGGGCCTGAATTAGTAAACCCTCTCCAAGCATCTCAAGTTTTGTCACCTGGAAACCTGAAACCCCGATGGCCTGTAGAATTTAGGTTAAGTAACAGCTGAAAATGGGCTTTCATGTTTGTCAGTCTGTGTTTGGATGCCTTAAATCCAGCCCAGGAGCCACTTAGGTACTGAGAAACTTTTGTGGATTTGATCCTAACTGGACAGACTTCTTCCCTCCTCTCATGGCCAGGGGCAGCTCCTGCATTGCTTTTGGTTAATCTTCGGTCACTGGGGATTACCAATGCCTGCTGAAAATAACATCCCACATCTTCTCATCCCATAGTACGGCAAAAACTTCTGGATGTTAAAGGAAATCTCGTAGAAGGCACCTACTGCAGTTCCTAGGAGCAATGGCCAGCAGTGCCTGGGAAAACACCCTAACACTCTAGTCAGGAAAGATTGAGATTTAAAATTCTGCTGGTCCCAGGGCCCATTTTGTCAAGTCCTGACAGCTGTCCAGGAATCAGAACTGCATTAGAGCTCCCGGGCACACTGAGAGTTTAATTTTGATCAGAGAAAGAAGCAGTTGCTATTATAGGGCAGGGGAACTACATTTAAATTTCAGTCCTTAAGGTTATTTAATTGGCTGTGTCCTACAGGATGTTCCAGATAAACTGGGAGCAAGGTTTATTTAATATACAATGCCTGAGTTTTGTGAGATTAAGATTAAAGTATCCAGTGCATTTGGAGAGAATTTCTTTCCCACGGCTTCTGGTTTAGCAACTTGTTTAAACAAAATGTGATTCTTTGATGTGGAAGTGATGGTAAGATACAAGGGAATTAAATACATAAAATTTAAATTCAGGCAATGAGCTTACAAACATTTAACCCTGTATATAAGCTGATGTACTGAAGTGTTCCTGCCCATGCATCCTATAGACTCACTCACTCTTTTTCTATATGATGCTAACTGGAAGAATTATGACATTTGAGACGAGAGCAGAGACATCCTTTTCAACTCAAGTCCTCCCAGAGCATAAGAGAATCTGCAGTCCTACTAATTAAAAATAAAAAGAAAACCTGGCTGAAAATGGAAGAACATTACTGTAGTCTGTTCTTCAGTGCAAGCCCACTGTGTGGAAATGTTACCAAAAGAGAACTGGCATGTGAAACAGAAGATTTTGCTCTTAAATGATTTGCTTTTTATATGTAACGTAAAATAAATTAAAGTCACTCTGAAAAATAGAAGTAATCACATAAGAGGTTAAGTTGACAATTTACAATCACTTCTGTGTGGTTTTTTTTAATAAGTATTGAGAATAACTAGTTTCTCCTTGAAGGCATCACTTGGAGGCAGCAGCAAAATCATAAGCCCCTTTGAAGAAAGCTTGGGTATTTAAACCTCTCTCTCCATACTCTCCTATGCTATGCTCTGCTAATGCTGTTTTTCTTTGCTTAAATGAATTTCTTATTAATAGAACTACAGACAATTCTTTTGCCAGGGGTGACCTTCCTCTAGCTAGGGTGAACAAAATTACTTTATATTTCCCTGACCCTTTGCTGCTAACAGGACCAAGAATGATTGAAGAATCATTGAGGGAGTACAAAATATTGACAGGTGCACTGGGAGTATCAATGAAGTCAGAAAAAATATTGGTGAATTAGGTCATCAATGATACTAAACAGCCAGAGGAAATGAGGGAAACTGTCATCATCATCAACTCGTCTCTTATTCTATGTGGGACTTGATAAAGAGCTGTGCAGTCATCTCTTCCTTATCCTGAAAACTTTGTATTTTGAGACCCTTCTGTCATTGCTTTAAAAGATGGTGACAATATGCAAACTGCCAGCAAAAGAGTTCAGTTTTCAGGGTTTGATATGGGGCTAAATTGAAGATAATCCCCTGAAGTCAAAGGGGATGGCAAAAGGAGAGGAAAGAGCAAGTTTCAGAGATGCAAGATGTGACATCCCTCAATATGTTTGGAGAGTTACAGAGAAAGAAGGATCCCATCCATAAGGGTAAGACTCTGCAAACTAGCCTACAGATAGCTTGTCCACTGGTGAGTAATTTTTGTAACCTTTAGAAACTGTGATTAAGTGTGTGTGTGTGATAGCTTGTACGGATCCAAATGTGTAGAAATTGCTATCTTAAATCACCTTGCGTTGCAAGGGTTGGAAACTGTTTGTAGAGTATTAGTTTGCCAAAATGGGAAACAGAGGGTTTTAAGCCATTTTGAATGAAATGAGAGCAATTAGGTTGAATAATGGAAAATTGCCTAAGTTGCTCGATAAACAGCAATTTTGGTAAGTCTAGCAGCTGCCTCAAAGAGACTGAAAGAAGGCTATGTTTGTTATATTACCATTATTACACATTTTTAAGGCTCAGACAGGTAATTTCACAATCTGAATCCCACTTGTGTTCATCTGAATTGCAGTTGTTGACTTCAAACTATATCTTAAAAATACATTAATCCACTTTATTCCCGTTGTAATGTTAATTTGAGCATTATCTTGCTTGATTTTAGTTAGCTTAGTAGGAAATACTGTTATCTTAGGATATGAATGCATTTTAAGCTTGTTTGCTTATTAATGGGTAATCATCCTTGCAAAAGGCTCTCAGGTGTAGGGTTTTTCCCTTTCAGAAATGCAGTAAGGTTATAAAAGCTATAGTCACTCTGCTGGTAAATATTTATCTCTATCTCTTGATGTGTACCCATGTTCTTCACAGTGCATTATACACTTCTGTGTATCTTGCTTATCTTCTCTTTTAAGACCATTACATTAGATGCCTATATATACACACCTGTGTGTGAGTACATACTATATTAACAATATATGAATCAGGAAAAAAATCTAGTTATTTCTAATTATTTGTAACTCCAGGAGGTTTGATGGACTGTTTGTGTAGTTATGGTCTCCTAAAAATCTATTTGGTCCAAACTGAAGTTCCTGTTGTATTTTGTCATCCCTCATCATTAGGCTCTACTCTTTGAACTACTGTAACTTCTAGAACTCAAAGTACTTCACCTTGAAATTGCTTTATGTATAACAGCCAATGGATCTTGAAATATTCTTCAAGGTTATTTAATGTACTTCGGTTATCTCATTACAGTTCTGGCAAATTCAAGTGAAAAGCTGTGGAGTTTATCAGCAATGCTCTAAAATATTTAGTCCATCAGAATGTGCCAAAAAAGGATTATATAATCCACAAACATATTTTTATACATTCTAGATTTACATTTATATTGCAAAAGCAACTCTGCAAAGCTCAGAAATCCCTGCATATATTACAGCACTCCACCTGTCTTGCCCAGTGCATTAATTTGTGTAGGACTGAAGGAGCAATGTACCAAAACTACTATTGTGCAGGAATGGTATAGTCAAAACCTCTTTAATTGAGACAGATGCATCTGCCTATGTGTAGTACCACTCAAACACCTCCTTCAATGCATTATTTCTGTTATGTACTTTTTTTATCCTACAAAAAGTCATGAGCAGCCTTACGGTACCAGTACTATGGCATACTAACATTTGAAATAAGACATGTTTTGAAAGACTTTGTTTTTATGAAGCATTGGGTTGCAGTCTGGTGAAGAAAAGACCTGCAGAAATGGAGCAGCCTTAATAAAAAGACATTTTAATTTCAATGACATTGACCTGCTCAGATGTTAACGACATGAATGTTAACACTGCTGATGTGATTACGAAGGACAGAGAGGAAAAAAAAGTTTCAGAGGTAGGACTATACAGGGAAGATACAATTACCTTGTTTTAGGCCTGTAGATCATAGAACCATGAATAATTTAGGTTGGAAGGGACCTCTGGGGATCATCTAGCGGAATCTCCCTGCTCAAAGCAGGTCTAATTAGATCAGGTTGCTCAGGGCCATGTCCAATCGAGTCTTGAACACCTCCTGGGAAGAAGATCCTGTAACCTCTCTGGGCAACCTTGTCCTGTATCTGACCACTCTCAAAGTAAAAACAAACAAACAAACCAAAACAAAAAATCTGATGTATAATTGGAATTTCTCATGTTCTAACTTGTGTCTTTTGCCTCTTATGTTATTGCTGTGCACCTGCAAGAAGAGATAAATCAGAAGTGAAGATTCATGAATGCCTATAGAGCAGTGTGCCAACTAACACTGTCTAAGAAAATACAACTGAGGTAGCAGGGTGGAAGGAAAGAATAAGAGGAATATGAAAAGGGCCAACACTCAAGCTTAGAAGGGTTAGAAAACTAGCAATTACATTGATGAGTTACACCTAAGCAGATTTCTACACTGAGCAGAATTCAAACCTGCGCTGTTATGGGGAAATTAAAAACTGGAAGATTTGCAGTTAACAATTAAACATCAATAGAGTTTCTTTTTTTGTTCAGACACTTTCAGACTCTCTGGCCAGAAGGTACCTCCCTGTTCACCTAGGCTGACCCTCCCTGTGCAGAGGCTGGATAATGTTTTTTCAGAACTAGATCGAAGAATGTCTTTTAAAAAGAGATCTAATCTTGTGTTCCACATTCAAAGGGATGGTGACCTAGCCACTTTTTCTGAAAAGCTGGTAAAATGTCACTGACATAACTTAAAAGACTTACCAGCATAAGGTAAATATTTTGGACTTCACTACAAGGAACAAAGATGAAAGTTGCTGAATTGGAAGTTGGTTGTTGCCAAGAGATGAGTGTTCATGGCCTGATTATATTTAGCATGGCCAACCACAGGAGAGTCCCAAGCACAGATAGCTTCAAAAGCTTTAATTTATCACATCTCCAGAAAGTTGTAAGCAGACTCAGTTGGCGAAATATATCTGGGCAGAACAATGTAAATGGATGGTGGCTCTTGAGGAGGGTTTATTAGCTGTCCAAAAGTCACCATCAATGAAAAGAACATTGGTCATACTGTTTTCAGTTGCTAAGGGAAAGCCATGATTAGAAATAAATAAATAATTTACAATGAATGGAAAAATTGGAAACAGGTCATAAGAATGATGAATGAGGAGCCACAAATCTTGGAAAATTGATACAGGAAGAGAAGGCTGCCCAAGAAGAAGGTCTCTGGCTGGAAGTTCAAAGGACAATATCAAGTTATTTAAGAAGTTTAGTATTGGAAAAACCCCAAACCCAGAAATGTTTGGCCATAGCTAGATGCAGCTGATAAAATTGCTTCTAACGGTGCAGAAAAGTTAGAATAATAATTTCTTTACTATATTTGGAAGAAAGAAGTGTGATATACATATATGTCAAATTAGACTGATGAACTAATTTGTGACCCAGTAATTATTGACATGTTAAGTAACAGATTCTAACATCATTAAATCTGCAGGCCCAAATTATTTGCTCCTACAAGTCATAAAAGAATTCTCTGAGTTGACTTCGCACTTCTGATAACTCTTAACAAATCTTGGAATGATGGAAAAACACCAGAAAATCAAGCCTCAGTGATAATATTGTGTCAATAGTCACAGAATCACAGAATCATTAAGGTTGGAAAAGACGTTTAGGATCATCAAGTCCAACCATCAAGCCAACACCACCATGCCCACTAAACCATGTCCCGAAGTGCCACGTCCACACATTTTTTTAACACTTCCAGTGATGGTGACTCCACCACCTCCCTGGGCAGCCTGTTCCAATGTTTGACCACTAAAAAAGTGAAAAAGTCAAAGAGAATAAGAATTACACCAGTAATTATAAGCTAATTAGCCTGATTCAGTCATGGTAAAACAAGGGAAAAGTGGTTAAGGGATTAGCTGAGAAAGACCTGAAGGGTAAGATTATAATTAATGTCTGTTAGGATATTTTTAGGGAAATGAGTCAGATCAAACAGTTATGCTGGGAAGACAGCAAGTTACACTGATAAAGACAACAACATTGATATAGTATAGGTGGACATTTATAAGACAGTTGATTTAGTACCTCATTATACTGATCAGAAAAATTGCAGAGTGCAATGAGAAGAGAGCCCACATTAACTGGTTAATAACTGGCTAAATGACGGCTCCCAGTATCTATTGGCAAAGCAGATGCTGTTGCTGAGCAATCGTGTTTCATTACTCAGAAGTGAGCATGAGCTGGTAGTGGTCCTGTCAGCTGGTGTATAGCGTGGGTTCCTTTGAATGTGCTTTTGGACAGCCACACTGTGACTAAGTACGTGTTGGTAGGTGGGTTTGCGCTCAACAGGACCATGTTGTGGTGCAGCTCCATGTGTGATTGTGAAGAACCTGAGGACTCTCACTGTGATGATTAGCTCAAAACCATTGGCAAAATGGATCATAGCTTTCCCCAGATGATTTTGAAAGAAAACACCCATTTTCTTAGGAAAAGACTGGAAGACTTCAGCTGATTGTCCATGGTCGCAGACAAGTAGCTCAGGAGGACTCGGTGCAAATCAGGACAGAGGGTCTAATAACTATGGGCTGGCTCTTCCTGGGTGGGAAGTCATCTTAAGACCTCCCTGGTTGTGGCATGAATGCCCTGACTGCATGCATCTAGCATGACACTTTCAAAGTCTCATCACTTAAATAAGTCAGAACTTTTCTTTTGCAACTCATTGTTCAAGTTGGAGATGCTTTGGAGATAAGATTGCAACAAAACAGGAATTGCCCCCGCTTTCCTGATGAAAGAGACTGAAACTGTTTTTGCTTAACAGAAGAAAATTCAGCAACTGGATAAATCAGGCATGGGAAATTTTTGTCAGAAGACAATTACGGGTAATTGCAAACAAGGGATTAGAATTTAAACCCTTATGCAGCCTAACCAAAATGAGTATTGCTGATTCAATAAAACTATATCGTAGATGTTGTATCTTTTGTTTAATCTCAACTTTCCAACCTTTATTCTCTTTTTTCCAAAGAAGGGCTCAGCGTAGAAACATATTTCTCTGCTTCCCACAACCCATGTCCTGGAGCACCAAGCAAAAGCAGAGTAAAGGGAATTTTTGAAGGATTTTTCAGAATGAATCTTGGGTGCTTTCTTCTTAGGTGAATTTCTCTTCCAGTAATGATAAAGAAGTCCCGCAGTGGAACATTTATTCTAACCTGTGGGGAATGTGTCATGATTTGTTTCCTGCCTGAAGACTGATGAAGCTGCTAGCATATGAAATGCTAGTTGTTGGCCACACTGACAAAAAAGGTTTTTGTAGTTTTTAAGAATTGTCATTAATCATATCTCGTGTCAGGGAGTGAAGAGTGCAGTGGTGCCAGCACACTTCTAAGAAAAGAAGTAGCTAACAAAAAGGGAAGCAGGACTAAAGGGTTGTCTGTGACTGGCTGTGTGGCTATTTGGTGCTGTGTCCTGGAGGCAGAATGGGCTGTTGAGACAGGTAATGGGGGTCCCTCAGGCCTTCTTGGCCACCTGGGCACACTGCTGGCTCATATTCAGCCAGACGTCAAACACCCCCAAGTCCTTTTCTGCCAGGCAGACTTCTAGTCACTCTTCCCCAAGCCTGTAGCGTTGCATGGGGTTGTTGTGACCCAAGTGCAGGATCTGGCATCATCTTCCACTGCCTTGTTCTTTTTTCTATACTTACTGTGACTTGTGATTTCCACTTGAAGGACTCCATCGCATTCCAGTCCTATTAAATCCAAATTTTAGGTAACAAAAAGAAAAACATAAGCAGTAAGCACAGAACTCATGCTGCTATCTTTCAGCCTGACTTTAGTATCTGCCTCTATCCATGAAGGAGTATGTGAAAATCTAGTGATGGTACAACACAATAACCTGCCAGCGGTTATTTAACTATTGGATGGAACATAAACTTCCACTGCAGCATTTATAGGGGAGGCTGGATAAACTCTCTGAGGCATGAAAGGACTAGCTCTGAAGCTGTTCAGATAAGATCAGCAGATTTTTATTCATGCTTGAGAAAGAAGGGATGAAACTGGCTTCATTCTTCCTGAGGGGAGATGACTCGGTGTTCTCAGTTGTCAGAGTGTGTGCACGTATGTATGTGTGTGTTTCTGGAAGGGAAAAGAAAGAGAACATATAATGGCAGTGAAGGTATATAATCATAGATACAGTAGAGCAGAAGTTCCCAGTCCAATCTCTGTGGGAATTTCCATCAACACTGCCAACACTGGTCACCACAACCAGTAAAGGCAGCAGCAGAAACACCTTTCTCCTCACCTATTGTCACAGGCCTAGATTTCCCCAGAGAAGCTCTGTTTTGGTATCCAGAATTTCAAACTTTCTGGAACTGGAGGATTTTTAAGCTGAGCAGCTTTATGTCTGGAAGCCATGGTGGTTTCAAACACACACCTCGCGCAGTTGCTGCATACCTGTCAAGCAAAGCTAATGCTATGAGGATGCACTGGACTCAACTACCATCTGTCTGCTGTTCAGTCAGTTGAGCACTTCCAGGAAATGCTGTGTTCATTGTGTATGTATGACTTTGATCCATACCTTAATAAATGCAGTATGATACAAAAGCTCAGGCTTACTACCCACACACACTGATGTACATCTGGGAAATCCCAGACCAGCAGTGGAGAGGCCACTCAGCCTCACATGACACAGCTGAAATACAGGCAGGGATCCGCTGGGATTTGTGGCTAGAGAGCCTCATGCAGTGGGAGTGGGGAAGGTATTAGAAGATGCTTAAGGCATATCCTCGCGGCTGACTAGACGTCATTTGGAGACACAATGTAGGGCCTTTTCTGGATAAATTTCCACTGCAGCTTCTGCAGGGAAGCCCTGCAGTACTAGCCCGAAGTTTGAGTATGTATAATTACAGACCTAAGCATAAACTCAGCTCAGAGACTGTGGGAAGGAAGCATGGTAGCCACCTGAGGGCTGGGTGGCTTTAGACGACTTGGAGGGAATGATGAGGGAGAGGAAGAAAGTATGAGATAAGTGTGGTGAAGGATTATCGAAAAGCATAATGGGCAGACGGACATATCAAGAGAAGGCCTTGTGTTTGGGCGAAGAATATAATCTTTCATGGAAAGCAGTTTCACCGGCTTGACTTTCAACCTGTGCAGAGGTGGATGGGAAATCCCTATCTTACTGTTGCCAGTCCTGATAGGCACCCTGATGGCTTTACAAGGTAGGAAGGATGAGCACAATGCTTGGGACATGGCAATGCAGCTTTCCCTGCCATACATATCAGCCGGTTAGCTAGATAAATGCAGGCTAGACAACAGTATGCCAGGAATTTGTTGGCTGAACATAGCATCCATGCAACAAAGTCATGCATTTGCCCACCGTAGCTGATGATGTAATCTGGCTTGTTTGATTCCGTCATGGTTTAACCCCAGACAGCAACGAAGCACCACGCAGCCACTTACTCACTCCCACACGGTGGGATGGGGGAAAGAATCAGAAGGGTAAAAGTGAGAAAAGTCATGGGTTGAGAAAAAGACAGTTTAGTGGGTAAAGCAAAAGCCGCGCACGCAAGCAAAGCAAAATAAGGAATTCATTCACCACTCCCCATGGGCAGGCAGGTGTTCAGCCATCTCCAGGGAAGCAGGACTCCATCATGCATAACGGTTACTTGGGAAGACAAACGCCATCACTCCAAACATCCCCCCACCCCTTCCTTCTTCTTCACCCCAGCTTTATACACTGAGCATGATGTCATATGGTACGGAATACCCCTTTGGCCAGCCTGAGTCATCTGTCCTGGCTGTGTCCCCTCCCAGCTTCCCGTGCACCCCCAGTCTGCTCACTGGCAGGCCAGAACGAGAAGCTGAACAGTCCTTCACTACTTAGCAACAACTGAAAACATCAGCACATTATCAACATTTTTTTATCCCAAATCCAAAATATAGCCTCATACTAGCTTCTGTGAAGAAAATAACTCTATCCCAGCTGAAACCAGGGCAGATTCCTTTGGAGCAAGGGAGCATTGGTACATGAACCTCATAGAGTCCATGGTGTATCATGTAAATGACAGCTGTGTCTGGTCAATTTGCCTTGATGCCTTCAACTCCACCCTCAGGCTTGAGCTAGCCCAGGAGATCCCAGGTATAAAGGTAATAATAGGTATAACTCAGAAGAGCTTCTGTTTGTGTAGAGCCTTTCTGCG